>NW_021620966.1:1777004-1874968 GCF_004785775.1 Grammomys surdaster
TTTTTTTTTTTTTTTTTTTTTTTTTTGGTTTTTCGAGATAGGGTTTCTCTGTGTAGCTCTGGCTGTCCTGGAACTTACTCTGTAGACCAGGCTGGCCTCAAACTCAGAAATCCGCCTGCCTCTGCCTCCGAAGTGCTGGGATTAAAGGCATACGCCACCACTGCCCGGCTCTACTCTCTCCCTTATCAGCAAGAGACTCTTTCATAACCAAGAGGCTTGTGGTTAATTGGCCTGAGGATGACATCACCTTGTCTACAGAAACTCACCAGATATAATGAAAAACAAGTGATGAGAGAGGAAACTAAAATGAGTTTACAAGTCAAAGGGCAAGGCTGTTGCTCTGCAGAAAGTACATTTTGGGATTAAGTCATCCTTTACTAGGACAATGGGATATGAAGCCAGCATATCACCTCACCCACATAGGAGGTGTGCAGTGAGGGTGCAGGGGACAAACAGGCCATCTTATCCTGGGACCTTAGAGAAGCCACATGCTCTGCAGGTCTCGGTGAGGATGCAAGCAAAGAGACCATGTCTCTGGGGCTCACAGTGCCTGAAGCAAATGCCACCTTAGCGTTTGGACATGTCCACCTGCCCACTTCAGGTTCTCTGAGTGTCTACGCTCAGAAAGTAACTGAGGCCTTAAGGACAATGTTCAGAGTTAAGCTTGCACACAGAGAGACCATGCTAATCATACATGCATGAAACTTCCTGGTTCCATGAGCTCCTATGGTTTGGATCTTTAATCATTTGCTCTTCTAAGGATCTCAGAAAAATGAAATTTCTATATGTAGCTGAAAACTGAGTTTTAAATGCGATGACCAACTAAAACAATAACTTTGACAGGCAGTAAAAGAACATTAAAACAGCTTTTAATTGTACCACAGTGTTCATCCAATATGTTTCTTCCTTTATTAAACAGTCAGTTCCTAGCAAGGAGACCCCATGGATAAGAAGGCCCTTCGTGTTGACTGTGAACTGACTGGTAAAGACCGCAAGTTTGGTGGGAACTACAGGGAGATCATGTGCAAGTATGAATGAGGCACATCAGCATATTTTCATGCACTAAGGGAACTAGAGAAGGGGAGTGGAAGGAAGGAGAAGGAAGCCATGCTGTCCAGGACAAAGACTCAGAGGGCCTGGGAAGGGACCCAGAGCCCTGGCGCCCTTCAGAGGACAGAATAACTCTGCAGACAGGGATAAGGGCTAGGACAGCAAGTCCTCAATGCAGGGTCCCCAGAGTCTAAGAGCATCATCCCTTTGAATGAGAGGGGTCTCTGAAAGGCATCAGGGGACAGTGGGGACAGGACATGGAGAGATCTGAAGCTAGGAGTCACAACCAGTGCTGTCCTGGAGAATTTAATCCCAGTGTTGATCACTGATCCTCTGGATGTCTCTGTGCACTGTCACACATTCACAGTGCAGCCAGTCCTAGTGTCTTTTTTTGTTTTGTTTTGTTTTGTTTTGTTTTGTTTTGTTTTGTTTTGTTTTGTTTTTTTCGAGACAGGGTTTC
Organism: Grammomys surdaster; assembly: GCF_004785775.1. Taxonomy (NCBI): domain Eukaryota; kingdom Metazoa; phylum Chordata; class Mammalia; order Rodentia; family Muridae; genus Grammomys; species Grammomys surdaster. The sequence continues at coordinate 1,778,515 of NW_021620966.1, forward strand.
TCTGTGTAGCCCTGGATGTCCTGGAACTCACTCTGTAGACCAGGCTGGCCTCAAACTTAGAAATCTGCCTGCCTCTGCCTCCCAAGTGATGGGATTAAAGGCGTGCGCCACCACCGCCCGGCCAGCCCTAGTGTCTTAAAAGGACACTGTGCAGGAAAAATCTAAATGTTTTGGAGGAAATTTGGCTTATAACCTGTAAAGTGACATCTGAGATGTATTCTATAATTCCTTCCAGGCCAACGGGTGACATTCAACATGGTCAATGAAAAAACACAAGATTCTACAAATAATGGCTTCTGAATGTTTAAAACACTACAGAAGTAAGTGTCAACAAACAAAGTGGTCTCTGCCTCATGGAGACTCTCAGAAAGTCTCTCACATGCTGTCTAGAGAAACTCAGGAAATAGAGAAGATACATGATTGAAGAGGAATTTTAATCCAGCAACCTGGTTACTCTTGCTGGAATATAGACACACCCTCAGTACACCCCTTTAACCTCAAACAATGCTGTCTAATTGAGGGACAGACAAAGTAATGAATCAGAGAAAGATTTGATGGGATAGGATACGCTCAACTCTCATGAGAACAGCACAGGAAAGAGGGGCCATTTAATAGAGAGCAGGGAGAGGCAGGGGAGTTGAGTTGAAGTCAGTTCAGTCAGTTTAGTGCAGGTAAGTTAAGTCAGTGCAATTTGGGGTAGTTTGGTTTAGTCAGTTGGGTGTGAGTGCAATGGTGTGGAATTGAGTTCATTTGTGATTTAATGCAGTTCAGTGCAGGTCAGCAGAGGCAGTTGAAGCCAGAGAATAAAAAGGAGCCAGGAGATTAGAACAGATTACCAGAGTTAGACTGAGGCCAAGCAAAGCAATTCAGTGAGAAGCTGAAAAAAGTCAGTTTGAATCAGTCATCTTGAAGAAGAGTTTAGGTAGAACAGTTGAGTGGAACCAGCGAGCCAGAGTTTATAAAGAACTAGAAAGGGTGAGCGTATCAGCAGTAAGCCTCCAAGATGACAATTACATCAGACAGATAAAAGTTACTTTTACAAATAATATTTTCTCATTTCTGTAAGGAATAAGGAAATGAATATCATACATGTCCCAGACATGCTCAGCTCAGAACTGATCTTGCCCACCCCCTTATGATAGCAAGAACTGGGTTAAGGACTGGCTTTACAACCAGAATAAGAGAGTCTGTACTGCCTGTCACCAACAAGCAGTGATGGGAATTGAATCTTCAGGTTGTGCTCTCATTGGAAAACAGGCAAAAACTGTTTTCGTATCTTGTCTCCACCCAGTAGGTCTTTATAGAGTTAAATAGTAGCTTTGGGAAGTAACCCTGTGGCACGGATGAGACCCCGTGAATAAGCCTCATGCCTTGTGTTTTCTCTCATTCTCCAGACATTGGATTCCAAGCTCGTTTTAAAATGCCAAGTCTAATAAGCATCTGCCTGCATCAGCCCTGTACCCTCTAGACATCACTTGGGCTAAAGAATTAACTCAGAGCAAAAGCCATGGACCAGGTATACCTGTAAATTCCACTCTACGATATGAAACATAACACGCCCCTATCCCTCTCCCATCCAGGTATCCCCACTACTAGTCATCAGACTTATATCTATAAAAATCTGTTTAATATAAAAGACATCCTGCCACTGTCCATCCAGTCAATCATCAGCTCAGCTTCTTTTGGGAAAGAAAAATTTCCATAATAGTTGTGCACACCAGAGTACATCACATGCAAAAGTGAATAGTTAATGCTGAAATGAATAAAGAGCAGACAGGAAAGCTAGGCAGACTTCTCTAAAGCCTTTGAGGTGAGAGAATCAGGAATTGAGAAAAGATAGACCAAAGCTAAAGAAATACCCTTGTTTCGTTCTATCAGAGGCAAGTTCAAGAGCTGCCATAACTTCTCTGAGGTCTAAACACCTACCAGCATGCTGTGAAAACAGCACATTCTCTGGCATGTGAGATACTAGTGGTAGTGCCTCACCTGCCAGGAGGATGCAGATGTAGTTAAGCTAGCATCTGTAGAGAGTGGATGACACCCTATGTGCAAGTTGTAGATACATCAAGACAGAAAATAAGCTGGAGAGACAAGCAGTAAGAGACAAGAACTAAGGAAGGAAAGAAAAGAGAAGGGAGGGAGGGAGGAAGGAAGAGAGGGAGGGAGGAACTGAAAGAAGAGAACAAGGGAGGGAGAAAGATGAAGTGAAATAGAAAAAGCTTTATTTAAACATATTGACATTTCAAGATGGAAGGAAAAAGAGCCACGTTTAATGTAAAAATTTTTGTCTGAAAAAAAAATACTAAGAAGAAAAATACTCAGACTTTCTCTAAGATTCATGAACACCCATAATCCTATCTCAGAGCATCTACAACATTGATAGAGCGTTATTCAGAGACAAATAGAAAACCAAAGACAGAGGTAAGAGGGGTGGGACTCAGTTGGGAGGGTGCTGGCCTAGCATGCACATACTCCTGGGTTCCATCCCAGCACCCCATAAACCAAGCAGAGAGGAGCTCACTAATCTCAGCTCTCAGAAGGCGGGGGCTGGAAGATCAATCAGTCCAAGGCCATCCTCAGCTGTACAGTGAGTTTACGGCTAGCTACCTGAAACAAGAGGCCCTGCCTCACCTGTGAGAAAGTGGATATGGTAAACTCATAAGTATTAGAAAAAGAAAAGAGACTTAAAAATCAGCACAAATGGTTTCAAAGTCAGACATGCACTTCTTCCATGAGCATATATTAATGCTACAATGAGCTGCATCTAATGCAAATACAACAAAATATAGATTAAACCCCAAATGAGGCAACAATGCATGATAAGTAGGGTAACAAAAGATATTTGGTTTTCATGAACTAGCTGGATGGTATTTCAGAACCTCCCCAAACGAGTAAGTTTGACTACCAATGTCATGACCTGCTCTCAGGCCTGGCATAAATGTCCACATGGGAGGCAGAATGATGATGAAAGCTGTCTCTCTTCCTTCCGAGTCTGATTTCCCACCTAGGCCTCACAGAGAGAATATGGTGTCTTGGTTGTAATTGCTTCCGTGCTCAGTCATGGCAATACAAAAAGAGAGAAAGATAGAGTAGAGAGGGAAGAGAAGAGTATGTAGACATGACAGCTGAGGAGCACAGGGGAGACTAGATCCTGTGCAAACTGTTTCATGCACTCTGGGTGTCACAGTACAGACACGGACACTCAGCAATCCTGCACAATTTGTCCAACCATGACACTTGTCAGAAGGGAACCTGAGATCCAGAAGGCTTAAGTAATTTCCTTCTCACACAGCTAGTCAGTAGGCCAGTCAGACTGGCTTTGTGGGGCCGTTCTGTGAGGTTCCTGACCCCATGCCTCCTGTCTTCTTGCAGGAAACACTCTATTCTTCTCAGTTTTCATCAACATGTTTCTGGTTCAGAGCTGAGCTCCTTCTAGCCTAAGTTTGCATATATCCTGGACTTCCAGCAAGACAAAGGAGTCCAAAAGGTCAGCACGACATAGAAGAGATCTTACCCAAAGACCTACCAAAGACAGGATGAAATAGGACAATGGGGGCGGGAGTGGGGGAGCGAAGGTCCAGGAAGAAAGACTCATCAGGCTTGTAATCAAGACAGTCCAAGTTCCCCCATGTGGTGCCTGAGGCCAACCTCATTGTGCCAAAGCTGACCTCATCTCCAGGCCTGATAAGGGACCAGGCTGGATAACACCCACGTATGTTACTGACCTTCTACCAGGATGGTAAGTGTCATAGAGTTTAAAGAGTTCAAAGATATCCATGACTTCCTGTCCTCCAAAATCCAGGTGCGCCCAGCCTCAAGTGCAATCTTCAACGGTTCCCTCCTGCCCCTCTCCTCCCTCTCTCCCCATAGCCATGCCAGCTCTTGCACAATCTCCAAGGCCATTAGCCTGGACCAGAACCAGTTCTGATGAGAGCTAGTGTGTAACTTGATGAGTGTAAGCCAGAAAAATAGATTCCAGGCTGAATGTTTCTATGACATCTCCAACTCTAAAATATCTAATAAAGTAGTCTGTGTGGTGTCAAAAAGTAGTGACCCATGGTTATCTGTGACAAGAGAGTCAGACTTGGCTCCCTAGAACCCAGGAAGTATCACATACACATCGGAGTCTGGGATCTCTATTTTTCTCTGTCTGTCTTGTCTGTCTCTGTCTGTCTCCATCTCTCTGTCTCTCTCTTTCTTACCCTCATGATGAGGACTTGTCTATCTATCTCGCTGTACCTGACATCATGCCTCATACAGAGGACTGTAATGTGAAATTGAGAATCTATCCCATTTCACAGAGAATCCGAGTGCTACAGCGGAATGTACATGATAGTCAGGTGTCTGTTACTTAGACAGAATAGGAGAGGAAGTCAGTCCAAATGAGGAAATATTTATTCTGCCTCATGGTTTCAGAACTTTCAGTCCATGATCTCTTGGCTCCATGATAGGAAAGAATATTTACTGCAAGGTGACAGTACTGGAGAAAAGCTGCTCACCACACAGTGTGAGGAAGCCAAGAGACGAAAGGGAAAGGTTATAATATACCCCTCAGCCATGCCCACTCCTAACTCCTACTAGGGCTGCCCCCTTGGATTTCCACCACCTCTCAATAGCCTTTTATTAATCAACTACACCACAGCATTGATGGGTCTCAGATTCATGTTCCCATCACCCCAACTCTGAACACAGTTACACTGGGACCGTGCCTGTGGTTACATGGGACAGCTCAGATCCATGCTCCAACAGGACATGATGGGTAAAACGAAACTGCCATACCAAAGGATGTTCAAGGTGTAGTCCTTGAGAAAGGACACCCAGGTACTTCCTCCAACCCAGCATAACCACAGCCTGGGAGGTCAGTGCTTTTTAGTGGAGGCTCTGATTAGAAAGGATTCTCTGATGAGCATCTGTGTCCGTGAACATTTATTAGTGACATCATTGTGAGAAACATACCTGACATAGACAACACGTGAAAAGAGAGGGTTTTTAAAAACATGTTTCATGACTTTACCTGTTAGTTAGTTGTTCATTTGTTCGTAGGAGGCCTAGGTGAACACTCGTGGCAGTCAGAGAGTAACTTGCAGGAGTCCTGGGCACTGACCTCAAGTCGTCAGGCCTGGAAGCCTTTATCCATTGCACCACATCGCTGAACACGTGAGCGCTACTTTGGTTCATGGATTCAGAGGGATTTCAGCTCATCTTTTCAGGGAAGATATGGCAGCAAGAGCAGCTCCCTTCCTTACACCTTGTGCCTGGGAAGCAATGGCCATCCCTCAGAATCTGTAATAGCTTCAGTTTTCAGAGAGGGCCTCCACACACTTCTGTTTCTCCTGAAGCCAAAAACAGCTGTCATCATCCTCATGCACAAGTCCCCTGGCAGAGAGGATGTCCTGGCAGGGCTGTGCAGGCTCCAGCCGGGCAGCGTGAGCAGCTGCCTTCCTGACCCCCAGGCTTGGGTTTTGGTAGAAGTTTCAAGTTAACGAATCAGCATTGGCTGGACTTCAGGTGCAGCTGATGTCTACAGATGTGATGGGGAACCAGATAGGAATACAGTACTGTCAGGCTGCCATGGCAGTGCACATCTGTAACACCAGAACTCCCTTGTTACTTTTCAGAACTTGTAGTTTATCTGTCTAGACAACCCCCCTCCCCCGCCTTTTAAAGTCTCAGCTGAAGAATCTGCTGTTACTATGATGTGACTTGGTGCTTTTCTCTGACCTCCTTCAACAAGATCATGGGGAGTTCATAATGATCCTGAAGCCCAACTACAAAAACGTTTTGGAAAACCTGGCCTAGCAGTAAAGATACTTGATGCTCTTGCAGAGGACCAGAGTTTGGTTCTCAGCACCCACATGAGATGCCTCAAAATCACCTGTAACCCCTGTCCCAGGGGATCCAACCACTGAGAGCACCCGAAAGGGTGTGTGCATGTCCTCATCCAGAGGAACACTGAAACATACATTTAAAAGTCTTTTAAAAAGACTTAATTTAATTTTAAACTCTGAAGAAAGAACAAGAGCAAGAACAGCATCAACAACCACTGTCCCTGTGTGTACACTGACTGCATCCCGCAATGGACAGACTGAAGAGGCAAGACACTGAAATTGCTCCTAGATTAAGAGCTCTATCCAATAAAATTATGGAAGAATGAAATAAGCATCTGAGATTTCTATAAAGCCGAGGAGTAACTGAGGCTGAAAGGAGAGAAGGAGGCCAGGCAGTGGTGGCACACGACTTTAATCCCAGCACTTGGGAGGCAGAGGCAGGCGGATTTCTGAGTTCGAGGCCAGCCTGGTCTACAGAGTGAGTTCCAGGACAGCCAGGGCTACACAGAGAAACCCTGTCTCGAAAAAAAAAAAAAAAAAGAAAGAAAGAGAGAGAGAGAGAGAGAGGGAAAGAGAGAGAGAAAGAAAGAAAGAAAGAGAGAGAGAAAGAAAGAAAGAAAGAAAGAAAGAAAGAAAGAAAGAAAGAAAGAAAGAAAGAAAGAGAGAGAGAAAGAAAGAAACAGGGCCTGGGTTCATAGGAACCCAAGAGTCCTGACCCTGATCCAGCCTGGTTCAGCCCAGTTCAAGGCACTGGATGATTCAGAAAGGCTGGAGAGCAGATTCTGGCCACCTGGCTGCAGGTGGCTATAGTTGGCTTCAAAATGTCCAAATGAATTCTTCTTTTCTGCTCATGTACACCACACAGAGTGGCACATAGTACTTCACCAAAGCAAGTTCATGAGGATGGACATTCCCCAACTTTTATCATAGGCTACTTTCACACAGAAACACAGAGACATGATATTTGTGGGTGACATAACATAGGATGGCATTAATCTAGGTGAGCTTGTGCCTAACTATACCACATACTGAGTTTCTGCACATGATGAATGCTCCCTGTTTCAGCTGCATAGTGGGAACTTGCTTTCTTAGCTTGGGCTCTTCTGCATGTCTGTCTGTCTCTCTGTCTGTCTGTCTGCCTGTCTCTGTCTGTCTCTGTCTCTGTCTCTCTTCAACTCTCAGTGCTCATGACACAGCATCCTATGAGGTGGCAAGGCCACAGTCAGAAAAAGCTTATATACCCAAAGGATGCCATGGAACAGGACCACTCAGCCTCCTGGATGCTTCCCATGGAACTTCTATAAGGAAAGTGAACTGTTTTGCAGATCAGGGTCTATTTTAGCTGAATCCATCTCCATTAACACGTTAGGAGTGGGAAGCGTTAAGGCTGTGTAAGAACAGCAGGTGGCTGCAGCCAGATTCCGGGGGATCCAAGCGTTTCAGATCCTGTGCCCAGTCCCCATGCTACAAACATTCTAAAGTGTTTGGACTTCTAATGGATTCCAGCCACATCAAGTCATTGGCCTTTTGGGTTAAGTTCAAAGACCATGCCTTTCAGTACTGTTACCTGTGGCTTCAATTTCCTAATTTTGCCACAATATTCTAAAACTTGTTTCCATTCCATATTCTCTTGGTTTGCAATGCCTTCCCCTTTACATAAAGAATGATTCAGACTCCTTTTGGTTTGCACGAAGATCATAACCCAGGACCTACAAAGCCTCAGTACTGACTCTCATGGGGACGTTAGCCAACCTCTGTTCTAGGTCCATGTCTACTTCGGTGTCATTTGGTAATTTTATCCTCTCTACTCAACATTATCAGAGCGCCACTCCTGACTTCACTACATCCTTTCCAGCTTATCTTCTTTGTCTTTTAGTTAAAATTTAACAGACATTGGCTGAAATAATGTGAACTTACCAGTTTCACGAACATTTCACTTCTATGAATTTTTATCTTATGACTTTTTAGTTCCTCATTTATTTCAGCAAGCCTGCCTGTTCCTTGACTGCAGTAGGCAGCAGCAAACAGGGGGCATGAAGACAACACCCATCAGGGCTCTCATCCTGATGTGCTACCTGGTACAGGTAGGTTGCAGGCACTGCCTGACAAAGGTCAGACACTATGATGCAGCTCCTGGCATAGGAACATGCTCAGTAGGTACTTCTGCAATGTGTCCAAGTCCTTCATGGACAACTTGATGCAAAATGTCCACAGCATCTTTGACTGTACACTGTGGCACTGGAGCCCTCCACACCAGGCCTGCCCATCCCTGATCATGCTCTTCCACAGGCAGCTGCTGCTTCTTAATGAGCCTGCTTAGCTGAGAGACTGCTGGTTGTATGGAGGGGCCAAAACATCTCTGGAGATAATGCACTCATTCTAAATTTTCCAGTCATCCAGCATTTGCCAAGCCCTGCCTGCCATGAATTCTGAAGATGAACAATCTGAAGCTGGTGTTGTGGTACACATGTGTAATGCCAATAGTCAGGAGGTAAAAAAGGAGGATTATGGGATCAAGGGCTATCCCAGGCCCATAGTGAGTGAGGACCCAGCCAGTGTCAGAGTCATGAGATCCTGGATCAAAAACACCATCAACTAGGACTGGAGGCATGAATTAGAGATTAAGAGTACACTGCTCTTAGGGAAGTTCTGTTCCCACCCACAGGCCCATCTGTAATTCTAGCTCCAGGAATTTGATGCCCTCTTCTGGCATCTGAAGGCACTAGTAACTCATGTGGTGGTCATACACAAATGCTAGCAAAAGACTCACATGCATAAAGTGATAAGAGAGAGGAGATCCCCTAAATTAATTTCTGCTTGAGTTGCTTGAGTTGTGGACAGATGTACAAAGAGACATGCTGAGAACACTGAAGCAATATGGACGCTTTGTCCAGGAAGGGCATTGATGAGGAGAACAGAACCTGCTCACCCAGAGCCTGCATGCTTTGCCCCTTCCTTCAGCACAGGATCACTCTGAAGCATGACACAAGCTACACATGGACAACTGTGTTACTGCACTCCGCAGAACCAATTAGAAATGCAGGAGATCTCTTCCATGGGATTCTCAGATTGAGAAGAAGGGGACTTGAAGCAAAAACATCAAGGACTTTAAATATCCCAGAATCCCACCTCTAGCTCCTCCTGCAAACAACAAAACAGATACCACCCAACCAAGTCAACACAGTCAGCCCTGAGTGTCACAGCCAGCAAAACAAGACACTGAACAAATGTGGCTCACACTTTATTTTGAATCAAATGGGGCTTAGCTGCTCACTCTGAGGAGCAGGGCAGCACACGGGCAGATCTAATCTCTCAGGCCACGCTGGAGATTCTGCGGTCTGGTACATTTTGCCAGCCATCAGTAAGGGAAGGGCTGGATGCAGGGCAGAGACACGGGATAGGAGGAGACTGATGAAGAAATGGGGAGCCTGAGGAACCAGAGGCTTGACTGAGGGAAGGACTGGGAAGAGGAAATGGAGGAATAGGGAGTGGAAAGGAGAAAGCTGCACGTCATGGGAGCCAGAGCCGTGCTCGAGGCCCAGAGCCAGCAGGGCACTCATGAGTATTCCCCCAGATCTGGGCGTTGTCGGCCTACTTTGGGTTCCAAAAAGCCATCTTTGCAAAGATTGGCTTGGAGAGGAAGCGGCTGCTCTTCATGTAGTCAGATATCTTCTTCAGGCCCTTCAGGGAGGAGAAGAAAGCAAGAATTGAGGATCTGGGGCTCCAGTGGGAGCATAGGTTTCATTCTAAGAACCCCAACTCAGCCCAGGTTGCTCAGGTGCCCAACTCTGGTAAGAGAATGCTTTAATTTCCTGTGTTGACGGGAAAACTGGCACTGCGTTCAGCTGTGTGTCCATCTGCAGTTGTGGTGCAGGTGTGGAGAAAGAGGGAGCACTCCACAGAATCCTGCAGAACAGTGCTGTGCTCCACATTCACCAGGAGGAAGGCTGACACACAGGCTCAGCAGAAACAGCAAGAGTCTGCATTCCTGTCTAAATGGGGAGGGGCTCTGCAGTTTCCATTCTGGCTCCCTCGGTTCACTCCCCTAGCAAGAAATGCCTTGTTGCTACCTGTTTACACAAACTCTCACCTTTTTTACCAGCAGGCTCCTTCTTGCCTGTGTTTCCACATCAGGGAGGAACCAGGCAGGTCAAAGGGACCAGTAACATGCCAGGGTACTTTGGAAGAGAGTAAAGCTCTCACCCAGTATGTCAGTAAATCCTGACTGCATTAGGATAGCGATAGATGAGTCAGCAAGGAGACAATGAAGCGGCCTTTGTCATTCTCCTGATGTAGAAAAAAATCTAAACTTGGAACACTGGTAGCTGAATGCATACTTAGTGTGTCTGTCCTGTTTTTCTCAGCCTCGCTAGAGAACATTCTACAGAATGGCACTGTGCTGTGTGCTATCTTTCCACTACAGTGCTCAGATAAGCTGTGATGAATTCAAAGTTCCAGGGCAGCCTGTACCCAAGAGGCGAGGCTTGGCTGGCCTTGGACTGCAGCCTCCCACACTCTCCCACCACACTGATGGGGAATTTCATGCAAGAGATGAAAGAACTGAACACAGTTCCATGCTCAACAAAAGCTAATCATTTTCACTTCCATTCCAAGGAGTAGAAAGGCATTCTGGAAAGGGGGAAGGGAAGTAAGTAATCCAAGAGGAAGCAGGATCAGGACATCACCTCAAAACGAACTATGAAATCCTTCAGGTTTGGGAAGGCGTCCAAGCACTTGGGTTCAAATATACGGTGCTGATCAAGAATGTCATAAACGAGAAAATCCGCATAGGTGATCTGCAGGAAGCCAAGAGTGAGTCCTCTGGAATTTGACACCTGAGAAGAATGGTAATCCCTCCTTCCCACCCTCTCCCTTTACCTTGTTCCCTGCAAACCAGGGCTGCTTCCCCAGAAACTCAGAATAGAGCTTCATCTTCTCAGGGAGACTCTCTAAGTACTCGGGCTTCTTTTTCTCCTGAAGCAGAAAACAACTGTCACCACCTTGGCAGAGGCTTGCCTCACAGGGCTGTGCAGGCCCCAGAAAACAGAGGAGAAGTCTTCATGAGATTTAGTCTGGGTTGATGTCCAAGCATTTAGTTAGAGCACCACCATGATTAGACTGCTCTTAGGAAACAGCCCAACAGGATATAGCTCTGTCCCCTGGTCTCTACCACCATTGTCAAGACCACTGTGCATGAGACAGCTGTGAGCACCTGGCTCTGAACTCTGACCTCACATGAGGCAGAAGCAAACAACTGAAATTGTCCAGGAAACAGGCAGTGTTCTACCTACTGGTGCGGTGAGGACTTCAGTACAGGTTCCAAAGAGATGAGGTGAATTTGAGAGGACAAAAGGAAACAAGGGGAGGATCAAAGGCCTTTGGTTGACTGAGTTGTCTATTAGGAACATCTGCTTATCTCTGTGGATGTTAAGGACACAGCTCTGGGAAGCCATTTGGGAGGAAAATGTTCCCTACCCCCAATGTCTTCTTCTCATAATGTGAGTGTGAATGCTACAGACATGGCAAGCCTCCAGGGCAACAGAAAGACATGGCTCAGGACAGAACCAGCCATTAGAACTGGAGGGATCGAGCTCTGTCTGTCCTATTAGAGACTGAAATACCGCTGTAGAAAGTCTGGACTGGATCTTAGGATGATGACTGGAAGTTTTCATTTGGCAAACTGAGCTTTGAGTTACTCTGTCAGCAATTTCAAACACTGTACCATGAGGAGCACTGAGAGGCTCTGGTGGCAAACTGGACTAGAGCAGATGCAAGGGCAAGAGTACAGGGCCAGCTCCAACTCAGAGTTGGTGGAACTCACAAAGTCAGGGCTGTAGCAGACCATGGCCAACTGCATGCGGGTGTCCATAACCTGGTTCTCCAAAATGTCCACACGAATGTTCTCCTCCTCTGTCTCTCCACCTGCAGCACACACAGCACAGACTCACCCTCAGCATCCTGTTCCAGCCAAACCAAGAGGAATGGCTTCTGTCCCCCTCCCTGCAGTCAGCCCCACTCACATAGGTTGTGCTTGCGGCCAAGGTAGCGCAGGATGGCATTGCTCTGGGTGACCTTGTGTGAGCCATCAATTAAGTAGGGCAGCTGGATGGACAAGCAGGGACAGTCAGATGGGTTATGGGGTCTCAGCATCCCTTCCCTTCCCTGGGTGAGGACAGACATGGGGCCTGGCACTCAGTGTGCCTACCATGGGAATCCCTCCATGAGCACCGTGTGCACTGAATGGGAGAGCTGGGACACAGCCCATCACAGAAACACAGTGCAGCCAGTAGGGATGGAGCAGGTGAGCAGAAACATTGATCTTAAGCTCCTTCAGCCAGGCCAGGAGATGAGGTGAGGACACCAGGCCTTCCCCAAACCCCACCTTCCCCACACCTACATTGGGAAAGTCCAGGCCCAGCTTGAACTTCTCACTCAGCCACTGGTTTCTGTCATAGTCGGGAGCTGTGGTGGACAAAAGGATGTGAAAAGGAATCACCTAGTGTCCCAACTTCCTTCTCTAAATATCCCTCCAAGGAGCCAGACGTTCATACATCCCAGGGCGGAAAATGCTTCTTAGGGCCCTGGACTGTATATCACTGAGATTTTTCAAAAGGTCTGAGTAAGCCAATCACTATAAAAGGGTACCCAGCCCTCCAAATTTAAGAAAGTCTCTAGAGGGGACAGTTTCTAAATCCAACTCCAGGAGCTCTGTAGAGCTGAGCAACGGGGGTCAGAGAAGTGTTGCTGGGCATCAGTGAGCAGGGGAGCAGGGATCTGAGAAGCAGGGTGTAATCACCGTCCCCCATGGAGTATTTCTTGTCCTCATAGCTTGTGTCTGTGTACTCCAGGAGCAGGCGGATGGAGTGAGCCAGCTGGAAAGATGACATGTGACAAGTCACAGATTGGAAAACCCCCACAGTCTGATTTTGCCGACTCTTGGTGAGCCTATGCCTTACACTTAACAAGTCTCCCCACTAGCTCACACACAGGCCACACATAAACACAAGCTCCCCTGTGTTTGCATGTCCCCTGATAGACAAAGCTTTCCGACAACTTCTCTACTCAATCTATCTCCTGGAAATAAGCCTCTAGCTACTCCCCACCCCACACCTGTCCCACCCAGCAGAAGCACTCTCACTCACCCCACGGATGTCCCAGTAACCCAGTATCATAGGCATAGTGGTGGTGTCCAGAGCAGGCCAACCTGGGCTTTGCTAGTCTGAGCTTCCTGATAAGGTCTTAGGCATGGAAGAGGCGGGGCCTGGTTATGGCTTTCTATTGGACCATTGGCCTTTAGTGTCTCAAATTTCAAACATTCCGGTTGAAGGAAGGAGCCAAGGATCCAGGGGCAGGGCAAAATATATCTAGCCTCAGGAACCAGTCTAAGCAGTCTGAAATATAAGACAAGAATGGGCTAGTACCTGTGTCAGCAGCTTCCTGTTCTTGCTCTGGTGTGCTGTTTCAATGGAGAACAGATGTGCAGCTAGAGACATTCTTGACTCTGTTCATTATCTTCCTGGCATTGTTCTTTCTTCATTATCAACTCCCTGTTTTGGCTCTGGGTGACTCCTGGTGGCTGAGCCAGGTCAAAACAAGATACCTCAAATGTCCCTGTGGTCTATAGCCTTTCAAAGACAGCAGATGGCATGCAGGATTCTGCTAAACTGGGCAAGTCAGGGCCACATACAGGTACAACCAGTGGATGCATTAAAGATATTCAGGATCACTAGGCACTGGGAAGATGTAAAGCAAACCACAGAGAGTGAGATACACCTTCCCCAGAAAGAACTCCCATTCTCACATAGAACAAAGGTATCGGGAGCTGGCAAGAGTGTGGGCAGGAGAGACCATTGAACACTGCTGGTAAGAGTGTAAACTGTCACAACTCTGTTAGGGAAAACAACCTGGTGTTCCCTGAAAAGTCAAAACTAGAGGTACCATGCGATCCAGCAATGCTGGATATATATCCACAGGAAGTGAAATTAGAATGACAGGAGAACACACTTTACCATAGCCAAGAAATGGATGCCATCTAAGAACCATTCTCTGACAAATGTATAATAAAAATGTGGTCCACGTGCACCTTGGAATACTAGTCACTCTATAAAAAGGGGAAAAAGAAAAAAATAAAGCTAGATATCCACACACAGAGAAACTAGAAGTGAGGGGCTAGAGAGATGGCTCAGAGGTTAAGGGCACTGACTGCTCTTCCAGAGGTCCTGAGTTCAATTCCCAGCAACCATATGGTGGCTCACAACCATCTGTAATGGGATCCAGCGCCCTATTCTGGTGTGTCTGAAGACAGCTACAATGTATTCATAAAATAATAATAATAATAATAGAAGTGAGATTCCTGTCTCTTAACCCCGGGGGGACAGGGAAGGATACAAATAAACCAGTGGCCTTAATGTAAGACTTGAAATTTAGAAGTCACTCGAAGGACACACATGGAAAGAGTTCCAAGATGATAGCTAGATTTTTTTCCTTTCAGAATAACTGTTTAATAGTTCAGAAAATAATTACAAGATTTGACTAGCAAGTGTGCATCAAATCAAAAGGCTCCTACACAATAAAGAGGCTCCCCCCGCTGAACTGGAGGAAATCTTTACCCACTATTCCTTTGACAGAGGACTACTATACAAATATGTAAAGAACCCAAAATCTTAGTGAAATGTAATGACACTGTAATCTGAACAATGCGGGCTGGAGTCAGGACAGTCATTAGGACTTTGAGGTCAGCCTGGGCTACATAGCAAGATCTTTCTCAAAGACAGAGGAGGGGAAGGAGAAGATGGGGAGGAGGTGTTGGTAGTTCAGTGGACATGCTGAGTATTCAAAGCTAAGGTACACAAGAGAGAAGAAAGAGAGAGCGGTTGCTCAACAGGTCCGATGTTGCACTTAGGAGGAGGTTCTGATGGGCCGATGCACAGCAGGTAACTACACAGCATGACAGCAAAGTATTTCTAACCAAACAACTGGAAGAAAGGACTTCCTTCCCATGTTTCCATCACAGAATAGTGATAAGAGTTTAAGGAATAGATGTTTAACTTAATTTCAACGGAATATTCATGTGTATCCAAAAATAATTCATATGGTACCACCCAATAATGTGTGATTTTTTAAATGTTTTTCTGTATGTCAAAAACGAATTTATAAATCATTTTTTAAAGGGTGGCTGGAAAGATGACTCAATGTTAAGAAGACTTGCTACTCTTACAGAGGACCAAAGTTCATATCCTATCACTCAACCTGTAATTTCAGCTCTAAGGGACCAGAAGCCCATTCTGACCTTTGTATATACCTTCATTTATATGCACATACTCATGGAGGCACACACAGAAACAGATCGTCCACGCATGCACACACACACACACACACACACACACACATTAAAAAGTAAAAATGATTATTTAAGAAAAGTTAATAATTTAAAAGTTCACAAGACCCTTAGAAAGTATAAATGAGGGGAAATTCCTATAAAAGTTGAAAGGATACACGTTCTGAGACGTTAAAAGCAGTTCTGAAATGGAAATTTATAGCTCTGAGAATCTATACTAAAAAATCAACACAGGCTTGGAAAAACAGAACAAATCCAATCCTAAACCCAGTAAATGGGGATAAATAATAAAAACCAGAGCAGAAAACAACAAAACAGAAACAAAGAAAGCGATACAAAGAGTCGCCCAATCTAAGAGCTGCTGGGTCTTTGAATACATAGATGAGACTGATAGACTCTTAGTCCAGTAAACAAAAAGGAAGGGGAACCCCAAATTGACAGAGATAAACAGGAGACATTGCAACAGACAACAAAGAATTTCAGAACATTATATTTTACAAACCTATACTTCATTAAGTTAGAAAACCTAAAAGAAATGAACAAATCTCTAGATTGATCCAAAGCATCAAAGTTAAACCAAGAAGAGATCAACACCTTAAACAGGGCTGTAACAAGTAAGTCTCAAAGACATACAAGACAAGTCTCACTCAGCACCTGTGACTCCTCTCAGCACTTTTCACCCGGCCCCTAACCTAAACCTCTCCAGCCCAGGGACCGGGCTCCCCTCCCCACTTCTGATTCCCACAGGACTCAGCCGCTTTGGGCACGAATTCTCTTGGTTTGCCCACTGCTCTCTTGGCTCCTGGTTTCTCTCTTGGCCTTGAGAGGGCCACTAAAAAAAAAAAAAAAAAAAAAAAAAAATTAAAAACCTTGGGAATAAAACTTTTCAACTCCCTGGGCAGCATGACGGACTCCTCAGAGGGAGCCACTGACAATAGGTCTTCAGTCAATGATGACCCTGAACAAGAGAGGATGGCTCCAGAGCTGAGACAATCTCCTGGACACCCAGCCAGAGGAGATAACAAGGCCAGAACAGGGCTGGTCACTGCAACTCTTCAAGGTCTCACCAAATATAGTGAAACTAATGTAATAGCCAATCAAAGCTGTGCTAATGTCATTGGCTGGCCTCTACCAATCATAATAGAGGTTACCTAACCCTTCTGGAAATTTCCCCTACCCCGCATAAAAAAGGGGCCTTCAAGCCCCTAGAGTTGTCACCATTTTGATAAATGGTTAACCCTGCACTCTGGTAATTTCTGCAGAGTAAATGTTCCTTGCCTTTGCATACTATTCGAGTCTGGGGTCTTCCTTCAGAGATTATTGGACCCTAACAGCCTCTTGGCCTGTGGCTCCTCTCTTGGGATCCTTGTCTTCTCTCCTCTTTTCCCTCCCTCTCTTGTTCTTCCTCCCCACTTCTCTCATGGCCCAGTTCAGTCTGGAACCTTCCAGATGCCTCTGGTTATTCTCTCCCTTTGCATCTACAATAAAATCCTTCTCATCAACCATACCTAAGAGTGATTATGTTCTCATTTTCTCTTTCTTTCTTCCTTTTTTCCTTCCTTCCTTCCTTTCTTTTTCTTTCTTTTTTAAACTAGAAACTGGCATTTATTATATGTGGAGGAAGGAAAGGTCACTCACCCCAGTGACCCATACATAATACAGGCACATGGCGTCCTAAGCTCAGGCAATGTGTGACTGTCGAGTCCACCCTCGACCAGCAAGGAAGATGCAACGCACGAGCTCTTCTCCAAGCAGTTTATTCAGGACCCTTGAACAATCTGCTGACTTCTGACCCCGGGGGAAGTGTCTCCCAGGCTTAAGTACTCTAGGACTAGCCTACCCCCATCTGCCACGTGGCAACAGCAGATAGGTACACACACACACACACACACACACACACACACACACACACACGGAGACAAGCCAGATCACCAGCCACAGCCAAATAAGGACTTTACTCCTAAGAGTCCTCGCCAGCAGGTGGCAAGGACTTATTTACTCCTAAGAGCACTCGCCAACAGGAGGAGGAAGGCGGAGACCGGTGACATCTTAAGGGCGCATCACTATGCGGCTCTCCATATGTGACTATCCTTGTGGCCACACTTCTGACATGGGTGGTCTTTGGTTCACAGCATCATAGGTTCCTGGGACACATCTGCGACGATCTGGATCAGCTTGTCTACTTTGTGGTGATTCTGTTGATGTAGATGCAGCTGTTGTCTGCTTCCTGCTGGGAGCTGCAATTCTGGCATGCATGCCACAGAATGTGGTTCCTTGACCTCCTTGGGCTACAGCATGTTATGACTGTGGAGAATGGAAGGTCAGAGGTCAGGAGCCAGTCCTCACTGCCTTTCCATGCCAGCTACCTGGGCCTCACCATTCATTCCTGGCAGAATCAAATACCCACAAGGCCAAGCTCACAGGTCTAGTCTGATACCATAACAATGGGGCTGTCCATATTCTCATTTTCATTCAATAAAGAGAAAAACAGTGATAAACAGCCTTCTAATGTAAATTAATAATAACAATAATTTTTAAAGGCCCAAGGCCTCCTGATGAACTCAAAGAAGAATTCTTCCAGACCTCCAAAGAAGAATTATAACCAATACCCCTTAAATAATCCAAATAAAATAGAATAAAAGGAGCAGTTTTAAACTCCTACAATGTCAGTATAACTTTAGTACCAAGTCAGCACACAAAGAAAGCTAAAGCTACAGGCCATTATCCCTGATAAACACAGATGTGAAGTATTTATTTATTTATTTATTTATTTATTTTGCATTTTCTTTTTTTACTATTACTACTTTTTTTTACTTTCTTTTTAAAAAATCAAATCGTAATTTTTACTTATTCACACAGAGGTTATAAACACAAAAAGGCAGGACGTGGGGAAGGGGATGACACCGGAACGTGGGTGTTCGGAGGAGTTCAGATATCTTTCAGAACAGGGTATTGGCTGAGTGAAGGTTCAGGGGACGGGTCATTATGACTCTGTCTATGATTCACTTGTCCTTTTCTAAGGTGGTATTATCCACCAAGGCTATTTACAAGGTCTATGACTACTCAGGCTGGTAAATTTCCACAAAAGCTGCCTGTTTACAGTAGTGTATAAGATGTGAAATTTCAACATCTCACAGGGCCTGCATGGGGGTGCACTGTGCCCTCCGCATACATGTTATAGCTTTCAGTTTAGTATTTTTACGGGACTCCTGAGTATAAGAACGAGTGGTCTCTGATTCTTGTGCTCTTTTCTTTCCGTTGGGTTGCCTTGTCCAGCCTCAATGTTATGGTTTTTGCTTCATCTTAGATTTTAGTTTGTCACTTTTGGTTGTTACATCTTGGAAGCCTGTTCTTTTCAAATGAGAGCTAGAAAGAGGATGGCTCCAGAGGGGAGGGGAAGGGGGAAAGAACTAGGAGGGGCAGAGGGAGAGGAAAGAGAGGAAACTGTAATCAGGATATATTTTATGAGAAAAGTATCTGTTTACAATAAAATTTTTTAAATGACAAAAGAAAAGACTACTAACTGGGTTTGCTTGTCCAAGATTAAACCTTATTTTCCCAAAATCACCCAAAGGAAAAGCAAGAGAGAAACAGTAAACCAACTGAAGACTTACACTTGCTCTTCAAAAGGAGCCCCCAAAGGTGAACTAGTTAGGTAAATCTGGGAACTGTAACAGAGTTCTTACTATTATCAGCAGCGTTCTCATGAAAAATGTTTGGCAATGCTGTGTCCATTCTCACCTGTGCCTGTCAGGTAAAGCCTGTGTTGACAACAGCCTGGCTTCTGAATGACAAACCAGATGTGTCTCTTAAAAACTTCAACAAATCATTCCTGGGATATCATACTCTACACAGCCAATATGTCTGCAAGACTTTCCAGTCGTTCTTATCGATGGGCTCTGAGGCCCTTTTCTTACTGATTTAATTTTGTGTGTGTCTCGAGTCCTTGTTCATTTACAACTGATGTCTTCCAGAGTCCAGGCCCTAAAACTTCAAACAGAACTTCACCACCATAACCACATCCTTCCACCAAAGGCCACCGGATCATCTGAAGTAAGGCCATGCAGCACCTTTTGCTTGTAAGAAACCCAGAAGGGGGTCAATCCCAACCCTTTTACCAATGTTCCTACTTGGATTTAACGTATCCAAGAACAGCCATCACCTGATACTCTCCCAAACTGAGTCCCCAAATCCTAATGAGAAAAATGTTGATAAAATCAAATGTGTAAATTAAATATGTTAAAATGTTAACATTAAAAGGAAATAAATCATCTTACAGCTGGGTCTAAGATAGACAAAATTAACCAGATTTTTAAAAAATACTCAAAAACCAAAACCAACCAAACAAAAACCCCACATATGACAGAATCCTTACAATTAACCTTTTTTTTATTACATTTCAATACATAAAAATATCCTATAACAAATGGCAATTTTACAGGCTGAATTTAATGCACATTGTGTTGATAACGTGTTGCACGTTGCTTGAGCTCTCTGGGTACCTGGATCTAGATAAGGGCTGCATACTGCCTCCCCTCCCCACACCCATTTCAAACCCAAGCAACCTTGTCTCAAAGTTTTCTCCCAGGCCCTTTGTCTGGGGATAATATGGCCCCTTCCCAGCTCTGTGACAGTGGGTCTCAGAGATCCTGAGAGTAAAAATCGTCCATCTTGAGAACAATGAAAAAGTGAACAGATGTTCCTGTTGTCAAACCCATGTTATAAACGTGCCTACAGTGGCTGGGTAGAGGTGCACGCTTTTAACCCAAGCACTCAAAAGGCAGAAGCAAGAGGATCTTGTGAGTTCGAGGCCGGCCTGGTCTACAAAGCAAGTTCCCGGACAGCCAGGGCTACACAGAGAAACTCTTGTCTCAGAAAGAGAGAGAGAGAGAGAGAGAGAGAGAGAGAGAGAGAGAGAGAGAGAGAAACCAGAAATTCATTTGTGGAAAGCTAAGCCATGGAGTGAAACCTCAATCCAATCCTACTTAGTTCCCCAGCCATTTACTCCTGGATATATTGAGCACCTAATTTGATAATGCTTTCCTATTTGTTGTCTGTCTATCTATCTATCTATCTACTTTGCCATGTACTTAAGAAAACTCTCAAATTCAAAACCTAAAGTCCTGCTTCATAGATCATTCATTCGCTGGGAGATACAGAACTCAGGACTAGACCCACTCACACATAGTAATTCCTCCAGAGCTGCAGGATAGGGCCATGCAGGATCTACTAAGCTTTTTAAAGAAGTGCTTCATGATTTCCACAAGTCATTGCCAGTGGCCTCAATAGGACTCTGTCTCAGGAAGGCCAAAAGTGACTGCATAAGTGCCTGGTGATCGTCATGGGGCCAAGGCATCAGTGACAGAGGTAACCATAGCAGCAGTCCCAGGCAACTGCTCATACATGCTTTCAAATTTCCTCACGACCATAAGCTAGATAAAATGTGCAAGCAGACAGGTTGTTTGCTCCTTGAGACCCATAACACACTGAGATTTTTAGGACAAAGAAAGATAGCTTACCTCTAAAAGATTTCTTCCCTGCACATCTCCCTAGAGCTGTATTTTAAGGCAATTCTTCCAGCTACTCCGGGTAGAGGAAAAAGCCTTAAATTAATGCACTTCCTGTAGAATTATGCATTGAATGTCTGAACAAACTTACTCATTGATCAGTTCTTGCTATGTGTAGTGGTGAGAGTTTTCCAAGAGACAGAATCAACAGAAGATATTGTCTCTATATTATAGAAACAATTTATTTGGATATTATGTGGGTATGTATATGGTATTTGTCATGTGATTGGCCTGTAATTTGTCACCCAAGACCTGTCTACTGCAAGAGGAAAAGCCAGAGAGCCATGGATGTATTCAGTCCAGACCTGACTAGTCAGGAGACACTGGGACAGTCCCAGATCATGATAGAGAGAAAGATAGTAGATGACCAGGCCAGGGAGCAACAGACATCTGGACATTACAGAAAGAATTCACTCGTCTTCTGGTTTGTTTTTTATTTTATCTTGTGTATGTGAATGATTTTTAATTTTTTTTAATTTTCTGCATATGATATTTTCCCTGCATGTATGTCTATGCACCACATGCATGCAGTACACACAGAGGCCAGAGGAGAGAGAGGCAGGGCCCCTAAGTAGAGACAGAAAGCACTGTTAGCAATCATGTGGGTACTGGAACTAAACACTGGTCTTCTAGATGTACAGCCAGTGCTCCAAATCTCCAAGCCATCTCTTCAGCCCCCAAACTGGAGTTGACTAAAGCAGACTCATCCATAACCAGTTCTCCAAGAACTGAACAAATTTCACAGTATTAAACAGCTTCCCTGAAAGGGGGATGCATGGACATTAGAGAAGACACAAACAATAGCTAACTGAGTGATGTAATATTCAATTCAGTTTTCCCAGGTAGAAAAGAATTAACCAAGAATGGAGGGCCGTCCCCATGCCAGTAGAGATCCAAAGCAAAAGAGACTCAGTAGAGACAATAGCCTAGAGACCTAATAGTGACACAGCCATGGCGATGTGCGAGGTGGAGAGACCTTCCAGGGCCCCTCCTGGGCATTCCCACCAGCCTCATCGTCTCTTACGGAGACACAGCTCTTCACAGTTCCAAGTCCCAGTTTACTTCAGTGAATGAAATTCCCAGCATGCCACAGTGAATGAGATTCCCAGCATGCCACAGTGAAGGAGATTCCCAGCCAGCACACTTTATCCTCTCACATGCTGTCAATCAGTGGTCCTCAACCTTCCTCATTCTGTGACCCTTTAATACAGTTCCTCATGATGTGGTGATCCCCCAATCATAAGATTATTTTCATTGCTACTTCACAACTGTAATTTTGCCACTGCTATAAATCATAATATGCATGATACCTGATATGTGACACCCCTCAAAAGGATCATGACCCATAGGTTGAGAAATACTGCTTTAAAGAGCTTTATCCCTGCTGTGAGGGTCTCAGACTAGAACCAAGATATGTCAAAGCTCTTCTGGTTCCATTAGACATTTCAGAGCCCAGCCCTACAGGCTCAGAGCTCAGACTGTTTGGAAGCAGCTGTGATGCTTGGCAAGGCCAAAGAGCAAAAGAGAAAGACACAACACACACACGGCAAGTGTGTTTCAGACTTTATTGTGGATGAGACAGACCTGGGGCGGCTCCTCCACCAGGAACAGGCTGCATGAGTATTGACCTTCGGGGTAATTCTAGGGAGGGCTGGCACTAAGATAGCGTTGACCTTCAGGGTAATTCTAGGGAGCCTGAGTTCAGGACAGACCTCAAATCGCAGAAAAGGGCTGTGAGGTTGGGTCAGAGCATCAGTGAAGAAGAGGCCATGATGAAAGAAAGTGGGGTGAACGGAGGCTGTATGGGCTTGACTGGGGTGAGGGAGAGGAGTTGGGGCTGACAAAGCTGCAGAGGGGAGCGGGAAGGAGAGAGAACCAGGAGCCACAGTGCAGAAGGGCAGGGTGCTGTCCCTACCCAGGGCCTGCAGGATCCGCAGTGTGGACAGGTCCTCCCTGTGAGTTCCAGCATGGCAGGGGCCTACTTGTTACACCAGTGGGCCATCTTTGAAAATATAGGTGTTGAGATGTAGCGGTCACTCTTCATGTAGGCAGAGATCTTCTTCAGGCCCTGCAAATTGGGAAGGACACAGCAGGAGCTCAGGTCTGCAGCCCACTCAGGGGAGCAGCCCCAGGTCAGGAACAGCCTTTGTCCTGGACTCATGCTGGAGCACAGAGCAGCCTGCTTAGCTCCCAGCCCAGGCAAGAGAATGTTTCCATTCCTCATATCAAAGGGGAGACTGGATCCTGCATAAGCTGTTCTACACTCACTAAAAATTACAATACAGGTTTGGAAAAAACCTACCCATCAGTCTTGCAAGATGAGTTATCAGGAAGGAACCTGAAGTCCAGAGAGGCTGAGGAACTTCCTGCCTCACACAGCTAGTGAAACAGGGCTGGATTCATCCTGCTTGGGAGCAGCCTGCTGTGTGTTCTTGCTCTCTGGCTCCCCCCACACACACACATACTCACCCCACACTCACACATACCCACCCCCACACACACATTCCCACCCCTCACACACCCACACAATACTCCACACCCATACCCCCCACCCCATACTCCAACACTCCCACCCCCCTACAACCCCCCCACACACACCCCCACTGCTTCTCTACTCCCTCTTCAGCCCTCCCAAGGAGACCCTCACTGTCTCTCTGCATGGACATGACCCTGTTTCTGGGGACGCTCTCTCGAGCTTGTATTTACACACAGAGGAGGAATCTAACAGGACAAAGGAACCAAAACTTGACTGTGTGTTCTTAGGAAGACAGCCAAGCACCCAGTGACTCAGCAAATCATGCAAGAAAGGGAACAACAAGAGAACAGGCCAGGGAGAAAAGCTGAACAGGATTCTAATGAGTTTCCTGAGAGAGGAGTTAATTATCTACCTTCTGCTCAGTACAATCTCACTGTACTCTGTCTGTCCTCATCTCCACCCCTAATACAGGGACCACTCCATGTGACTGTAGGTTGTGCAGTAAGCCATCCACTAAGCAGGAGAATACACAGACAATTCCAGAGGGTGCTCAGAGATCCACCACAGACAACACACACAAGCTAAGCTAAGGCACTGAGCTGTTTCTCCATCCACCCACCCCACAGTGGTGCCAACTCTTGCAGTTTCCCAGGATACCCAACCTGAACCAGAACCAGAGCTGAACAAGCTGAGAAAGGCCGGGGGTTTCAGCAGGTGAGTGCTTGTCTGGTAAACACAAGACCCTCAGTTTAGCCCTCAGCTCTGGGGAGAGAGGGATAGAGCAAGGAGGAAGGGAGGAAGAAGAGACAGAGACAGAATTAGCAGAGAAAGTGTATCCCTTGATGGAGAATGGGAACGGTCAACAGACTGCAGTTTGAAAACCCTTGGATCAATGCATCTAATTCCTAGATGTCTGAACGACCAAAGTCTGATGGAGGTGAGGTCCAGGCTGGGCTCAACAGCCCTGGGGAATATCACAAGCATCTTACAGTCTGGCTTTCCACAGCTCTCTGCTGACTCTGTCCCAAGATGGCAGCATTTTGCATACCCTCTGGGGCCCAACATGAACCTCATATAGAGGAGAATACCAGAGAATAATAGTAAAGAAAAAAAAATTTGACCCCCATTTCACAGACAGCCCTGTGACATGAAAGAGGAGAAGAATGTAAGGGAAGAAACAATGCCCTGGCACATTCTCAGGCTAAATGTCCCCCAACAGGGAAGGCACTCACAAGTCTACTCAGTGAGGTACCACCTTCAGCCCTGGGCTTTCAGTGCTCTACAGATCAGGTCTGGAGCCCTGGGCTCTTGGTACTCTGCAGATCAGGTCTGAACTTTCTTCCATCTGGGTATGTCACATTAGTCCTGCCTGCCTCACTCTCCTAATGCTCTGCCTGGCCAGGGATCCTAAACAGAAAAATGAGGTTGTGCAAGGGTCTGAAGCCTTTTCTTTTGACTCAAAGCAGGGACAGTCATTGAATGCTGTCCTGGAACCTGGTAGAGCTGCAAGTGCAGAGACCTTGAATACCTGAGTACCCACCATAGTATCAGGCTCCTTATCTGACCAATGGGACTCGGAATCACATGAATCTTTCGGAATTTTGAAGGGATAAATATTGCACAATACAGTTCTTTACAGAAAGCTCAGAAAATCCTGGTTATTTTCCTAGTCTTGGGACTAGAAAGCATCATGGACCTGAGAAAGAAGACAACCCAAGAGGAAGCATGATCAGAGCATTACCTCGACGCGGGCCAGGAAGTCCTTCAGGTTTGGGAAGGCGTCCAGGCACTTGGGCTCAAACATACGATACTGGTCAAGAATGTCATAAGCAAGGAAATCCACATAGGTGACCTGCAGGAAGCCCAGGGTGAGTGCACTGGAATTTGACACCTGGGAAGAATGGCAACTCCTCCTCCCCACCCTTCTCCTTTACCTTGTCCCCTGCAAACCATGGCCGTTTGCCCAGGAACTCAGAGTAGAGCTTCATTTTCTCAGGGATAGCCTTCAAAAACTCTGGCTTCTGCTTCTCCTGAGGCAGAGAACAGCTGTCACCACCTTTAGTCATAGGCTCCCTGGCAGAGAGGGCTTTGCAAAGGAAGAGCCACCTTCCCAAGAATGGGCCAGGTCCATGTCCAGGATTCCATTGAACACATCACTATTTTACTGGTGACAGAACTCATGTCAGAGGTGACGGACAGCCTGCAGAAATTCCACACTGTCCCTGAACTCTGTCACCACTGAAGTCCAAACCAGATGCTGTGAGTCACACCTAGTACCTCCTGACTATCTTGCATGTTTTGGCCCCAGAGATCCAACGGAACCACAGAAACAAAGGGCACAAAAGACACCGGGAGAAGACAGTTACACTGGATGGATGGGGAAGCATGAGAACAGATCAGATAATTGAAGGGTGTGCTTCGGTTTTGATCAGTGACTAATACTGAAAGGAAAAGGCATCAAAGTTCCTCTGTCTGAACCTGAGCTGCCTACTAGGAAGATGTCCTGGTTTTCTACTGTTACCTAAGACAATTCTTTCCCTACGGGGAAAGAACTGGATAGATGTGTGAGGCCAGTGTAGACATAACTTATTTTCATCATCAAGGAGTATACTGGTACTTGTTGGTGCGGGGGAGTGGGGAAGGGGTGCAATGTTGATGCCAAGTATCTTTCTCAATCACTGCCCACCTTATTTTTGAGATAGGGTCTCTCACTAAATCTAGAGCTCAAAGGCTGACTGGCCTTATTGCTCAGCAAAACCCAAGAAACCCTTCTGTTATAAGAGCAGGCTGCAACACTAGGGTGTTTTTATAGGATGCTAAGGATTCATACTGAAGCTTTAATGCTATGTAGCAGGCTCTTTCAACCAATAAAGCAACTCCACATCCTCTAATTTCATCCTGGAAGCTTTTGGTATAAAGACTGGGTAAGGCGGCCCATTGGAAGAGGTCAATCTAGCAGAGATCTACAACTGTACTGAGTAACTGAGTCCACCGGCAGAATCTCAAGACTAAGACTAGCAGGGATAGGTTCACAGTGTTGATGTGATAGGTCGTCAGGGTGATAAGGGTAAGATCAGAAAGCGTGGAGAATTAGTAACAGGGCTCATGACCGAAGGAGGATACTACAGATCAGAAAGCAAGACTTTCACTCCTGCTTCTAACCCTGTCTGCCCCACCTCCGGCCACTCACAAAGTCAGGGTTGTAACAGAGCATGATGAGCTGCATGCGGGTGTCCATGACCTGGTTCTCCACAATGTCTGCACGGATCCTCTCCTCCTCTGTCTCTCCGCCTGCAGCACACACAGCACGCCTCAGCATCCCAACCCAGCCAAGCCGAGGAGCGTCTCCACCACTCTCCCCCCCTGCGGCCAGCCCCACTCACACAGGTGGTTTTTCCGAGCAATGTAGCGCAGGATGGCATTGCTCTGGGTGATCTTGTGTGAGCCATCAATTAAGTAGGGCAGCTGGATAGACAAGCAGGGACAGTCAGATGGGTTATGGGGTACCTGAAACCTTTCCCTGGGTGAGGACAGACATGGGGCCCGGCACTCAGTGTGCCTCTGTGTTCATGCTGCCCACTGAATGGGAGAGCTGGGACACAGCCCATCACAGAAACACTGTGCAGCCAGCAGAGATGGCGCAGGTGAGCAGAAACATCGATCTCAAGTTCCCTCAGCCAGGCCAGGAGATGAGGTGAGGACACCAGGCCTTCTCCAAACCTCCCCTTCCCTGCACCTACATTGGGAAAGTCCAGGCCCAGCTTGAATTTCTCGTTCAGCCACTGGCTTCTGTCATAGTCTGGAGCTGTGGTGGACAAGAGGATGTGAAAAGGAATCACGCCATGTCCCACCCTATTACAGATATTCGACCAGTAGCAAGAAGCCCTAAGTCAGGGAATCAGCAATCTGTTACAGCGAGTCACTTTCCAAGATGGAGAAGGGTCTGAATAACAACTGGTAATAAAGGGAACCTGGACCCAATAAGACCCCAATAATGAATCCTGTCTAATTATAAATACAAATGGACCAGGAACTCCATGCTCAGTGTTCTATATTGCAAAACCAAACTGCACCCTCAAAGAGGTTCCCAGAAGCAGCAGCCTCTCGCTTCAGCTAGAGACTAGCAAGGCTAAATAACAGGAAGTATAGGCATAGTTTGATAGGCAAGAGGGAAACAGGTGTCTAACCAGAAAGGTGTCATTACCATCGCCCATGGTGTATCTCTTTTCCTCATAGCTTGAGTCTGTGTATTCCAGGAGCAGACGAATCGGATGTGTCAGCTGGAAGAGAGGATACGAGACAGGGGTCAGAAATTGTGGGGACTTCATCTTTACCCGTTGAGACCTCCCACACTCTACAAACACAGCCACCCCGCACGGGCATGTGCACACCACATACATGTGCACGCCACACACATACGCGCACTCACACAACCACCCAAGTATGTAAGCTCCTTAGCGCAGAGAGCAGCAGGCAGAAGATTCTAGCGAGGCCACAGGAGTATTCACTGTTAGAAGGGCCCTTGCTGTTAAGAACTTTCTGCTTTACATCCCAGTCCCACCCTCCAAGTGGACCCCTCTCTCACTCCGCGGACGTTCCAGTATCCCAGTATCATAGGCATGGTGCTGGTGCTGTGGTCTTCTCAAACTGGCTTCAGCAGGATTGACCTGCGTGTTTCGAGTTATGATTTTATATAGACTATCAGAGAAACGTGGGCTAGACAAAACGGCGGGTCCCTCCCAAGTCTGCACCAATCCCAATTAGACACTCCCCTTCCCGGGTCTGTAACCAGAGCTGCAGACCCTAAAGCGGAAGGCAGAGGGCCACACCCTCTCCGGGAGAGGCGGGGTTAAGACTCTTAAGCAGCCTCTGCCCCGAGATTCTGTTTTGCACACCCTGAAAGCAAAATCTGCTCGCCTGCTCCCCAAACATTCTTTGCTACTGCCGCCATCGCCGCCTGCTGGATGCTCCCGAGACTAGCTAGCACTTTCCCTGGAGTCAGGCCAGGCAGCGAAAGAACATGGGTGGGTGTTCTCCCACCTTCCTTTCTTTTGCAGAGCTCGGTTTTCACACCCAGACTGTGGGAATCTGTCACTGGGGAGGCTCAACTCTCAGCTTAAAGACAAAAAGGTGAGCCCCCGACCTGAGAGTTTAATGTAGCACTTATCGTCAGAGAAAGGACTCTGCCAGTCTGACAGCTACTGGATTTTTGTGCACACAGCCTCAAGTTACAGGAACAGTCAGTGACATGAAAACAACCCCAGGGCAGAGTTAAGCAGATCTCTGTATTTTCCTTTAGGAGATTTGGGAACCCAGCCCTTCTGTTACCAGTTATTAAAAACTAATCAGTCTTTTGGCCATGTTTATTAATCTAAATTCAAGAACCAACCACAGAGGGACCATAAGTCTGAGGGAAGCCACAGCTGTGGACAGCAATCAGCTGACAGAACCCAGCAGAGCACAAGGGAGCAAAGAGCCTGCAGCTGGGGTGTGCCATAGCGAGGGAGAGTATGCGTCTCAAGCGACTTGCTTTCAACAACAGGATGCTGTACACATGGGATCCTGTAACACTTTGCACAGGACACAAGGAGTCCAAAGCTAGACCTTCAGCTGTCCACATCCCTGGATGCTGGACCTGACCCGGGCTCCTGACATGTGTTTATATATGACAGAGTGGCTCAAATCACCATTCAGGTTACCCTGGGATATATGTCCTGTACTATAACCTTCACAAGGACAATGTCCTACCAAGAACACTGTCCCACCTGCCTACTTACTCACCTGTCAGCAAGAGACTCTTTCATAACCAAGAGGCTTGTGGTTAATTGGCCTGAGGATGACATCACCTGGTTTACAGAAACTTACCAGATATAATGAAAAACAAGTGACGAGAGAGGAAACTAAAATGAGTTTACAAGTCAAAAGGCAAGGCTGTTGCTCTGCAGAAAGTACATTTTGGGATTAAGTCATCCTTTACTAGGACGATGGGATATGAAGCCAGCATATCACTTCACTCACATAGGAGGTGTGCAGTGAGGGTGCAGGGGACAAACAGGCCATCTTATCCTGGGACCTTAGAGAAGCCACGTGCTTTGCAGGTCTCGGTGAGGATGCAAGCAAAGAGACCATGTCTCTGGGGCTCACAGTGCCTGTGGCAAATGCCACCTTAGCATTTGGACATGTCCACCTGCCCACTTCAGGTTCTCTGAGTGTCTACGCTCAGAAAGTAACTGAGGCCTTAAGGACAATGTTCAGAGTTAAGCTTGCACACAGAGAGACCATGCTAATCATACATGCACGAAACTTCCTGGTTCCATGAGCTCCTATGGTTTGGATCTTTAATCATTTGCTCTTCTAAGGATCTCAGAAAAATGAAATTTCTATATGTAGCTGAAAACTGAGTTTTAAATGCGATGACCAACTAAAACAATAACTTTGACAGGCAGTAAAAGAACATTAAAACAGCTTTTAATTGTACCACAGTGTTCATCCAATATGTTTCTTCCTTTATTAAACAGTCAGTTCCTAGCAAGGAGACCCCATGGATAAGAAGGCCCTTCGTGTTGACTGTGAACTGACTGGTAAAGACCGCAAGTTTGGTGGGAACTACAGGGAGATCGTGTGCAAGTATGAATGAGGCACATCAGCATATTTTCATGCACTAAGGGAACTAGAGAAGGGGAGTGGAAGGAAGGAGAAGGAAGCCATGCTGTCCAGGACAAAGACTCAGAGGGCCTGGGAAGGGAGCCAGAGCCCTGGCGCCCTTCAGAGGACAGAATAACTCTGCAGACAGGGATAAGGGCTAGGACAGCAAGTCCTCAATGCAGGGTCCCCAGAGTCTAAGAGCATCATCCCTTTGAATGAGAGGGGTCTCTGAAAGGCATCAGGGGACAGTGGGGACTGGGGACATGGAAAAATCTGAAGCTAGGAGTCACAACAGTGCTGTCCTGGAGAATTTAATCCCAGTGTTGATCACTGATCCTCTGGATGTCTCTGTGCACTGTCACACGTTCACAGTGCAGCCAGCCCTAGTGTCTTAAAGGACAGTGTGCAGGAAAAATCTAAACGTGTTGGAGGAAAATTGGCTTTTAACCAGTAAAGTGACATCTGAGATGGATTCCATAATTCCTTCCAGGCCAACGGGTGATATTCAACATGGTCCATGCAAAAACACAAGATTCTACAAATAATGGCTTCTGAATGTTTAAAACTCTACAGGATAAGTAAGTGTCAACAAATAAACTAAGTGTTCTCTGCCTCATGGAGACTCTCTGGAAGTCTCTTACACGCTGACTGTTGATCAATGGTTCTCAAACTTCCTAACACTGTGGTCCTTTAATTCAGTTCCTCATTTCGTAGTGACTCTCACCCTCACTCCATAAAATTATTTCATTGCTACTTTATAACTGTAATTGAACTACTGTTATGAATGGTAATACAATTATCTGATTTGTGGGATATGTGCTATTTAACCCCAAAGGGGTTGCAACCCACAGGTTGAGAACCACTACTTAGATAAAGCCAGTATGGAGAAGGTACGTAATATTTTCTCATTTCTATAAGAAATAATGAAATGAATATGACCATGTACCAGACATGGCCAGCTCAAAACTGAGACAAAGAAACAAGAAAGGAAGGGATGGGGGAGGAAAAAAGAGGGAGGAAATGTTGGGATAGAGGGAAAAGAGAGGACAGATGGAGTTAAAAGAGAAAGAGACAAAGCTTTAGTTTAAACGTATTAAGGTTGTGAAGTGGCAGTAAAGCAGCCAAGTTTGTTGTAAAATAAAATCGTAGAAAACAAAAAAATTACACAAAGAAGAAAAATACTGAAACGTTCTTCAGTGTGCATAAGAATCCAGTAAACTTATACCATAAAACATTAGCAAAATTGACAGAGCAAAACTCCAACACCAACAACAAAAACGACAAAAGGAAATGACAGAAGGAAATTGCAGGGGCTGGAGAAGTGGCCCAAGTGGTAGAAAGCTTGCTGAACACGCATGAAGCCTGGCAGTCAATCCTGAGAACATCATAAACCAAGCATGGTGGTGTTCGCCTCTAATCTTGGCACGCAGAGGCTGGGGCTGGAACTGAAGGGCACTCAAGGTCATCTTCAGCTACACAGCAACTTTGAGTCCAGCCTGGGACAGAAGACTTTACTCAACATGGGAAGACTCCAAGTTAGTACAACATCAGGAGACAGAATAAAACAATTATAAATCTGAACAAATGATTTCAATATTGAGGATACATTTTTCCATAGATGCATATGAATGCTTTAACCGACTGCATCTAATGAATGCAACAAAATATGGATAAAAAAATTAAGAAATGAGTGATGTAATGACGCATACTAGTGATGTTTTTCCAGGCACTGGTTTCCAGAAACTGACTGTACAAAATTACAAACCTGCCTAAAACTTACGTTGCACCAGTTGTCAGGAACTACACGGATCAGGCGTGAATGATCACCTGGGAGGCAGCACAAGAGAGGATGATTGTACAGTACATTCTGAGCCTAAATCCCCACCTATGCATAACAGAGAAAGTGTACTGTAACTTGGTAAAAAATCATTCATCCAGAGCATAATAGAGTCACCCATGAGGAAGGGGGAGTCCGAAGGAAGGAGAAGGGAATGTGAACCAATGGAACAGCTGGAGCCCAAGGCAGGAACTAGACCCTCTACAGGGCGCTTTGAACACACCAGATATCACAGTGCAGACATGGACATACACTCAAGAATCCTTCCAAAGCTGTCTGACCATGTTCCCTGGTCAGGAGGGAACCTGAAGCACAGAAGGCTTAAGCAACTTCTTTCTTTCCACACAGCTAGTCAGTGGGACAGGGTCCCAGTCAGACTGGCTCTGTGGGTGGTGAGGTCCCTGGGCTCATGTCTCTCATTTCCTGTGAAGGACTCCATCCCTCTCTCTTCATATGCATAGACATGTTCCTGGTTCACAGGTAAGCTCTTTCTAGCCTGTGTTTGCACACAAGTCAAACCTCCAACAGGACAAAGGGGTCCAGCAGATCAGTGCAGAACAGAAGAGATCTTATCTGTGACCAAGCATGAGAAAGGCCTGGCCAGCAGGTCCAGGAAGGAAACCTCATCAGGGCTGCCATCAAGTCCCTGAGAGCAGAAAGTTCACTTGGGGAGCCGGAGGTCAGTCTCATTGAGCCGAAACTGACCTGCTCCCTAGTGGACCAGTCAGAACAACAGCTATGTCTATTCCAGTCTAGTTCAGGACAGCGAGTGGCAAATAGCTTCTAAAGAGTTCAAAGACGGGAGGGGGTTGGGGTGGGGGTGCGCTATTGAGATGTCTCAGCAGTTAAGAGCACTAACTGTTCTTCCAGAGGTTCTGACCGCATGGTGGCTCACAACCATCTGTAATGAGATCTGATGCCCTCTTATGGGGTGTCTACATAAAATAAATAAATAAATAAATAAATAAATAAATAAATAAATCCCTTTGGGCAGGAGTGAGCAGGGCTGGAGTGAGTGGGGCAGGAGTGAGAGGGCACAGACCTTGGCTCTCCCCTCCCTCTTCCATCCTTCTTCTCTCCCCACAGCCATGCCTGTTCTTGCACAATGAGAACTAGTTGCAAAATCAGTAACAAAGTAGGTTGTGTGGGAGTCGGAAAAAAAGTTAGTGGTCCATGGTTATCTGAGAGACTGCTCCCCAGCACCCAGTAGGTACCACATGCACTCAGAGTCTGAAATCTCCCTCTCCTCCCTCTCTCTGTCTCTGTCTCTCTGTCTCTCTGTCTCTCTGTCTCTCTGTCTCTCTGTGTGTGTGTGTTTGTGTGTGTGTGTGTGTGTGTGTGTGTGTATTGCTCTAACTCTCCTACCCTCAGTTTCAGGATGAGGACATCTCTACCTGTCCCACTGTACCTGACACCAGAGGATCATGGTGTGAAGATAAGAATCTGTCCCATTCCACGTGCTACAGCGGAATGTACGTGATAGTCAGATGTCTGTTACTTAGACAGAATAGGAGAGGAAGTCAGTCCAAATGAGGAAATATTTATTCTGCCTCACGGTTTCAGAACTTTCAGTCCATGATCTCTTGGCTCCATGATGGGGAAGAACACTTACTGCAAGGAGACAGTGCTGGAGAAAAGCTGCTCACCACACGGTGTGAGGAAGCCACGAGACGAAAGGGAAAGGCTATAATATACCCCTCAGCCATGCCCATTCCTAACTCCTACTTCCTCCTACTAGGGCCAACCCTTGGATTTCCACTACCTCTCAATAGCCTTTTATTAATCCACAACTACACCACAGCATTGGTGGTGGGTCATGGCCTCATGATCTAGTCACCTCTTAAAGGTCCACCTTTCAATACTGTTACACTGAGAACAATGCCTTCATTCAATACATAAACCTTTGAGGGACAGCTTAGAGTTTCTTTTCTTTTTTTAATTTTTATTTTAATTTTATGTGCATTGGTGTTTTGCCTGCATGTAGGACTGTGTGAAGGTGTCAGATCTTGGAATTACTGACAGCTGTGAAGCTGCCATGTGGGTGCTGGGAATTGAACCTCAGGCCCTCTGGAAGAGCAGAACCATCTCTCCAGGCCCCACCACTAGTCAGGGTTTCTATTGCTGTGATAAAATGTCCTGTCCAAAAGCAACTTGGGAAGGAAAGGGTTTATTTTGTCTTACAAGACTTCATCTCTGAAGGAAGTCAGGACAGAAACTCAAATGGCAGAAACCTAGAGGCAGAAACTCATGGAAGAGTACTACTTACTGACTTTCTCCCTGTGGCTCGCCGAGCCTGCTTTCCTATAGAACCCAGCACCATCATCCCACGGATAGCACCCACCCTCCAACAGTGGCCTAGACTCTCCCCAACTAATTAAGAAAATGCCCTACAGGTTTGCCTAAGAAACAATCTTAAAGAGGCATTTTCTCAATTGTGGCTTCCTCCTCTCTGATGACTAGCCTGTGCTAAATTGACATAAACCTAGCCAGAACAAGGACAATTCAAATCCACACTTTAACATGAAGAAGGAGATAGAAAGAAACTACCACACAAGATGATCAAGGTACAGTCCTTGAGAAAGGACAGTAGATACTTAGACCTAGCACCAACCACAGCCTGGAAGTCAGAGCTTCCCAGTGGGACTCTAACTGGATATGGTTCTCTGAAGATCATCTTGTGTCCATGAACATATATTAATCAATTTCCTTATCCTTGTGACAAAAACAGCTAACACAGACAACACATTTTTAAATGTGTCTCATGAGTTAATTTATCAATTAATCAATTAATCAATGCTTGTTTATTGGGAGGAGAAAGCACATGTACTATGAGAGCAACTTCCTGGAGTCAGTTCTCTCCAGTGAGTCCTGAGAATCACACTTGGGTTGTCAGCTTTGGCAGCAAGTGCCTGAACCCACTGAGCCATCTCACTGATCCCAAGAGATGATGTTTTTGGTTCACAGATTCAGAGAGTTTTCCATCAAGGCAGCAGAAACATCTCTCTTCCTTTCACCTTGTGCTTGGGATGCACTGGCCACACCCAATAATCAATAACATCTTTAATTTCCCAAGAAGGGGTTCCCAAGGAGATACTCTGGGTTCTCTTTCTCCTGAAGCCAAAAACAGCTGTCATCATCCTCATGCACAAGCTCCTTGGCAGAGAGGATGTCCTGGCAGGGCTGTGCAGGCCCCAGCTGGGCAGCATGAGCAGCCGTCTTTCTTAGCCCAGGGTTGGCTAACTTGGCCTCTGGAGTGCTAGAACTAATGACGTGCACCAGAAGCACCTCCACAGCCAGCGCTTTATTGTTGCTGCTCCATTCTAACTGCAGGGTTGAGGAGCTACAGTGAAGAGTGTATGGTCTGCAAAGCCTAAGTACTGGCCTGTCATGGGGACGTTAGCCAACCTCTGTTCTAAGTCCATGTCTTCGGTGTCGTTTGGTAATTTTATCCTCTCTACTCAACATTATCAGAGCGCCACTCCTGACTTTACTACATCCTTTCCAGCTTATCTTCTTTGTCTTTTAGTTAAAATTTAACAGACCTTGGCTGAAATAAAGTGAACTTACCAGTTTCACGAACATTTCACTTCTATGAATTTTTATCTTATGACTTTTTAGTTCCTCATTTATTTCAGCAGGCCTGCCTGTTCCTTGACTGCAGTAGGCAGCAGCAAGCAGGGGGCATGAAGACAACACCCATCAGGGCTCTCATCCTGATGTGCTTCCTGGCACATGTAGGTTGCAGGCACTGCCTGACAAAGGTCAGACACTATGATGCAGCCCCTGGCATAGGAACATGCTCAGTAGGTACTTCTGCAGTGTGTCCAAGTCCTTCATGGACAACTTGATGCAAAATGTCCACAGCATCT
The DNA here is from genome assembly GCF_004785775.1 of Grammomys surdaster. Taxonomy (NCBI): domain Eukaryota; kingdom Metazoa; phylum Chordata; class Mammalia; order Rodentia; family Muridae; genus Grammomys; species Grammomys surdaster. The sequence goes on from NW_021620966.1 coordinate 1,814,074, forward strand.
TTGACCGTACACTGTGGCACTGGAGCCCTGCACACCAGGCCTGCCCATACCTGATCATGCCTTTCCACAGGCAGCTGCAGCTTCTTAATGAGCCTGCTTAGCTGAGAGAGCCTCTGACTCAGACTCCAGCACCCCCAAGTAGACACATTGCTGTAATGTCTCTGGATAAGTTGTTTTTACCAGAGCTCTAAGCCCTACAGCTGGCTGTATGGTGTCTTAGTTAAGGTTTTACTGCTGTGAACAGACACCAGGACCAAAGCAACTCTTGTAAGGACAACATTTAATTGGGACTGGTTTACAGGTTCAGAGATCCGGTCCAGTATCATCAGGTGGGAGCATGACAGTGTCCAGGCAGGCATGGTGCAGGAGGAGCTGAGAGTTCTACATCTTCATTTGAAGGTTGCTTGCAGAATACTGACTTCCAGGCAGCTAGGATGAGGGTCTTATAGCCCACACCCACAGTGACACACCTACTCCAACAGGGCCACATCTTCTAATAGTGCCACTCCCTGGGCCAAGCATATACAAACCATCACATATGGACAGGCTAAAAAATTCTCTGAAGATAATTCATTCAGATTCCAAATTTCCTAGACACCAACCACATGCCAAGCCATTCACATCAAAGATGGAACAGTCCAAAGAAAGGGACCTCTTCTGTAAGAATCCCAAGTTGAGGACCAAAGGCCATGGACTAGGGACACCAAGGATCTTAAATGACTTACAGTCCGTACATCTCCATCACCCAGGCCCTGCTGTGAAGAACAAAACAGAGACCACCTAACCAAGTCAACACAGTCCTGGGAGTCACAGGCAATTAGACAAGACACAGACCAAACGTGGTTCAGACTTTACTGGGGATCAGACAGGACTTGGCTGCTCACTCCAAGGACCAGGGCAGCACATGTGTGGGTCTGGTTCTTCAGTGCATACTGGAGATTCTGGGATCAGATAATTTCCTCTAAGCAGAGGGCTGTCTGGATGCAGGACATAGACAAGGAATAGGAGGAAACTGATGAATAAATGGGGAGCCCAAGGAACCAGGGAACCAGGGAAATGGGAATCTAGGCTGAGGGAAGGGCTGGGAAGAAGAAATAGGGGAAGATAAGTGGAAAGCCCTGCTAGTGAATGACATTATGCCTTTTGCCATCTTCCCAGTTGAGCTATGCCCAGATAAGCTATGAATAAGTCAAAGTTCCAAGGCTGCCTGTACCCAAGAGGCCAGGCTTGGCTGGCCTTGGACTGTGGCCTCCCGCACTCTCCCACCACACTGTACAGCCAGAGCATACAGTACGGTACAGATTTCTCACACGGTCTCCAGGATGAGCAGCCTGGATCAAAAGCAATGGGGTGGGAACTAGCTGAGAAAGTACTTTCTCTCTCCAGATGCCTGTCACTCACATACCCCTGACCACAGCTTTTCTTTTTGTCTTAAGTCAGGGACAAAGAAGTGACTGTAGCGACTGTCATTTGCCACAGGAACCAACACCACAGAAGGATATATTCATTCTCACTATCCCTTGGGAGGATGTACTCATTCTCACTATCTGTTCAATAGCTTTTGCTAATTCTATCCACCCCATAGGTTGCTGTAATGACAAATGTCATTCAGTAGTTGTAAGACTTTATTGAACAATAGGCCCAGTCTTCTATAAATGCCAATTATTCTTCATTTTCATTCCAAGGAAGGCATTGTGGAAAGGGAGAAAGGAAGAAGACAATCCAAAAGGAGCGAAGATCCAGGAAAGACAACCTAAAATTGAACTATGAAATCCTTAAGGTCTGGGAATGCGTTCGGGCACAGTGCTGGCCAAAGACGTTACAAGTGCTGACATCCACATAGATAGGCACTCTGCAAGAAGGTGAGGGGATTGAGAACTGGTAGACCTAGAACAGCTACTCCTCAGCCTCATCTCCCTCCCTTTACCTTACCTCCTGAAAATCATGGGTGAACCCAAAGAACTCACAATAGAGCTTTATCTTCCCAGAGATACTCAGGGATGCCCTCTTAAATCCTCTAGTTTTCATTTCTCCTGAAACACAATGTCCATATCCTCAGACATGATGCATCTCAGAGTGGTGTCCAGGCATTAAGTTAGAGCACCACCATGATTAGACTGCTCTTAGGAAACAGCCCAACAGGATATAGCTCTGTCCCCTGGTCTCTACCACCATTGCCAAAAAAACCACTGTGCATGAGACAGCTGTGAGCACCTGGCTCTGAACTCTGACCTCACATGAGGCAGAAGCAAACAACTGAAATTGTCCAGGAAACAGGCAGTGTTCTACCTACTGGTGCGGTGAGGACTTCAGTACAGGTTCCAAAGAGATGAGGTGAATTTGAGAGGACAAAAGGAAACAAGGGGAGGATCAAAGGCCTTTGGTTGACTGAGTTGTCTATTAGGAACATCTGCTTATCTCTGTGGATGTTAAGGACACAGCTCTGGGAAGCCATTTGGAAGGAGAATGTTCCCTACCCCCAGTGTCTTCTTCTCATAGTGTGAGTGTGCATGCTACAGGCATGGCAAGCCTCCAGGGCAACAGAAAGACATGGCTCAGGACAGAACCAGCCATTAGAACTGGAGGGATCGAGCTCTGTCTGTCCTATTAGAGACTGAAGTACTGCTGTAGAAAGTCTGGACTGGATCTTAGGATGATGACTGGAAGTTTTCATTTGGCAAACTGAGCTTTGAGTTACTCTGTCAGCAATTTCAAACACTGTACCATGTGGAGCACTGAGTGGCTCTGGTGGCAAACTGGACTAGAGCAGATGCAAGGGCAAGAGTACAGGGCCAGCTCCAACTCAGAGTTGGTGGAACTCACAAAGTCAGGGCTGTAGCAGACCATGGCCAACTACATGCGGGTGTCCATAGTCTGGTTCTCCAAAATGTCCACACGAATGTTCTCCTCCTCTGTCTCTCCACCTGCAGCACACACAGCACAGACTCACCCTCAGCATCCTGCTCCACCAAACCAAGAGGAATGGCTTCTGTCCCCCTCACTGCAGTCAGCCCCACTCACACAGGTTGTGCTTGTGGCCAAGGTAGCGCAGGATGGCGTTGCTCTGGGTGACCTTGTGTGAGCCATCAATTAAGTAGGGCAGCTGGATGGACAAGCAGGGACAGTCAGATGGGTTATGGGGTCTCAGCATCCCTTCCCTTCCCTGGGTGAGGACAGACATGGGGCCTGACACTCAGTGTGCCTGCCATGGGAATCCCTCCATGAGCACCGTGTGCACTGAATGGGAGAGCTGGGACACAGCCCATCACAGAAACACTGCAGTCAGCAGGGATGGAGCAGGTGAGCAGAAACACTGATCCTCAACCCTTCAGCCAATTGAGAAGATGAGCTGAGAACTCCGTCTTCCCTAAATCTCCCCTCCTCTGGACCTATGTTGAGAACCCCAGATCCAGCTTGAATTTTCAACTCAGCCACTGGCTTCGGTCATAGTCAGAAGCTGTGGTGACCAAGATGATGTAGAGGTCACCCTGTGTTCACTCCCCTTTGTCGAGGACCCTCCCAAGAGATCAAGGACAAGAATTCCTGAAACAATAAACCTGCAGCCTCACACACTGTTTCCCATTCGAAGGCCCAAGGATGAAGCTCACGCCATTCCTGTGGTAGGACTATGGACCCTACCTCACTAAGGCTTATACACATTTGGGTACCCTCCAACATGGAATGTGGCCCAATTACAACAGAAAGGAACTCAGCCCTTCATTTCCATTGCCCTGTCCTGGAAGACCAACCTCAACAAGGTTTCTGGAAAGACACATTGTAGTTCCAGCAGGAGGAGGTTTACACAGCCCAAGAGCAGGGGATAGGCATGGTCTGTTGGACATTGATGGTTAGAAATTCAATGAAAGTCTGACAAATATGGTGTAATCACCATTGCATGAGATGTGTCATCTCTTTTCCTTGTGACTTGGATCTGTGGATGGAGCAGGAGGATGGCGTGAACCACTCATGACGACAACCTTGGCAGGGTGATTTCCTTGCTGCCTGACGGGTCTTCACCTTACTATTAACAACCAGCCCTTTACACATGCACACATCACACACACATTACACAAACACATTATACTCTTGTGTTTGAATTCCTGATAGGCAAAGCTTTCCAGGAACTTCTGAACTAAATCCATATTTTAAAATATATTCCTAGGTATTCCCCATGCCTGTGAAATCCCTCACTCATCCCACATATGTTCCAGGATCCCAGTGTCATGGGCTTGATATGAGTCTCCAGTAGGTGGACCGGGGCCTTTGTTTGTTCAGCCTTCTTATAGAGCACTGGGCAGAAGGGAGGCAGAACCTGGCTGCAGTCTCCAATCGGGCCACTATCCTACCTTTTTCCAACTCCAGATATTCCACTAGCAGAGAGAAGAAAAGTTCTGTCCAGTATCATTGTGGTTTGTCCCAGAAACAGGTCAGGGCACTCAGAAGTCAAAGGAAGGGTTGGGTTGGCCAGCTGCCCACACTGGGCTTCCTGGTTGGCTATGTCCACAGGGAAATGGCAGTTTAGTTGTAGACATTCTTGATGGTCAAAGTGGGACACTGTTATTATCTTCCTGGCATTGCTCCTTCTTCATTATTAACTCCCTGCCTTGGCTCTGGGTGACTCCTGGTGGCTGAGCCAGGACAAAACTGCATATCTCAAACCTGAGAGATTAGTGTCCCTGTGGTCTATAGCCTTTCAAAGACAGCAGATGGCATGCAGGATTCTGCTAAACTGGGCAAGTCAGAGCCACATACAGGTACAACCAGTGGATGCATTAAAGATATTCAGGATCACTAGGCACTGGGAAGATGTAAAGCAAACCACAGAGAGTGAGATACACCTTCCCCAGAAAGAATTCCCATTCTCACATAGAACAAAGGTATCAGAGGCTGGTGAGAGTGTGGGCAGGAGAGACCACTGGACATTGCTGATAAGAGTGTAAACTGTCACAACTGTTAGGGAAAACAACCTGGTGTTCCCTGAAAAGTCAAAACTAGAGCTACCATGTGATCCAGCATCCACAGGAAGTGAAATTAGAGTGACAGGAGAATGCACTTTACCATAGCCAAGAAATGGATGCCATCTAAGAGTTCATCGACTGATAAGCAGATAAGGAAATGTGGTACCTGTGCACTGTAGAATACTATTTAGCCATAAAGAAGGAAAATCTCCAACCCAGAATGCTAGGAGAACTGGATAGTCACATGCAAAAGACAGAAAAAAGATCCCCGACTCTCATCCTGTACGACAATAAATTCCAAACGAACCAAAGGCCTTAATGGAAGAGTTCCATGGCTCCCAAATAAAAGAGCAAGAGTGGGCAAGTGCAAGGACATCCAAAAGAAAGTTCTTCACAGTGAGGGAAACTCTCAGGAGAGGGAGAAGACTCCTGCAGAGTGGGAGGAAGTCTCAGCCAGCTGCTCATCAGACTAGGGTTAATATCCAAAATAAGAAAAGAATACAAAAGCTCAGCCAACTACGACAGCACATGCTGCAATCCCAATACCGGGAGGGAGGCAAAGCCATGAGGCAAAGCCTGGGCTATACAGCGGAACTTTGTTAAAAGAAAAAAGAAAAGATAAAAACCATAACAACAAAATAACAAACAAATGAAGAATGAGAAAATGTTCTGAAAGAATTTGCTGCAGATAAGCAGCAGATGTGTTTTTTTCAGATGTTTGACATTTTTAGTCATCAAGGGAAAGTAAATGAAAGCTACACTGAGATTCCCTCTCTGTCAGAATGCCATTTAAGAATAAAATAACAAAGGCCGTCAAGGGTGTGGAGGGAACAATAGTTCTATACTGTTAGTAACTGCATACATTAGCACTGCTCTATAAAAAAATGTTCCTCAGAAAACAAAACAGACAACAACAAAAAAAAGTCTGCCATGCCATCCTGCTTCGTCACGCATGACCATGTTTACTGCAACTAGCTAGAGTAGCCAAGTTCTGGGACCAGCCTAGGTGCACTGCAACAAATGTGTCGCTAAATAAGGTACCATGGAGTATTAACCATAAAGGATGAAGCTGGCATTGCCTAAAGGTACGTGGAATTGGGGAGCATCTCATTAAGTGAAATAAGCCAGGCACAGATGACAAATGTTGCATGCTTTCTCTCATGTAAGGAAACAGATATCCCTATGTTGGAAAGTGATTGTGGGTTTCCCATACCCTAGACATGGACACTGCAGGGAGAGGATGCTGAAAGCCATTCCCCATGTTTGGAAGGTCCGCTCCTGTCCTTACCAGATCCTGGTGCTTCTGAGCACATCTTCCTTCTCACAGCCTGTGGGTCTCTGGCTGCTGACACCAGGCTCGCTCGCTGAGTGCTGTTTTCCATAAGGGGCAGTGTCCTCAGGAGATTAGGAAGGGAAGTAGAAGCAGGCTCTGCCTGGTTTTGCAAATATCCAGTGAGCCTCAGTTTCATCCTCCTGTGGAACAGCCTTTCCTGCCTTCCCTAGCTGCCAAGAAGAAAGGCTTCCAGAAGCCAGTGTGTTGATGGCTCCCTCTTCCCTGCTCCTTGCCTTCCAGGTGTTTGTGGACATCAGAGGGCTTGGGAGTGGACAACAGGGCCACCACACGAAGTGGAACTGGAGACACTGCCTACTCAGAACATCATGAAACAACTTTTTATACAGCTTAGAAACTGGCTCAAGCAGCACTCCTCAGTCACCTCAGAGGGTTATGTCCTGTCCCTGTGTTGAGCTTTTCTATTGAATTTGTTGCTAGCTTTTCTGCTACCTTCCCTACAACTGTGCAATAAACCGTATAGATTCTTTTTTAAAAAGAAAGGACTACCAGAAAGCAGAGAGCGACAATTAGGGACTGGGAAGGGTGCTGAGGAAGGAATGGGAGGCTATGGGAGGGAGGCAGTAAGCTGTAAGGAAAGCACACATGATCAAAGTACAATATATGCATGTGTTAAAATGCCACAGTTAAATCTACTAATTCATATAATTAATAAGTATAACGAAAACTTTCCTAAAGAGTAAAATCTTGAAATCTTGCAATAAGCGTGGATACAAATAGAGATCACTAAGCTAAACGGCACATGCCAGGCACAGAGAGAAAAGTCCTCCCCAACTTCAGTTAGAGCTAAGGTAGTTCATCTCAGACTAGGTGAGACTCCAGCCAGCCAGGACACTGCATGCCTACAATCCCAGCATGAAGAGGCAGAGGGAGGAGGATCATACTGACAGGGTATCATGGTCACACACAAGATTGTGCCTCAGAGGAGAAAGAGAGAGGATGGGGAGGTCGGGAGAAGAAGAGGAAGAAGAGCAGGGAGGTGGTCCTGTGGGAATGGGGGTCACAGAAGCTGAGGAGAGAAGGTGTTCACTGGGTCCTAAGTCGCAGTTATGAGGAAGACATTCTAATGTGCTGTAGACAATGGCAATGTGTGTATCTATCTTAATAGTCAGAAGAAAGGACTTCCAGTGTTTCCTCTGCAAAGAAGTGATACATGTTTACGGTGATATATCTAGCTATGTTTGGTCTGGTTTCAACATCATAATATTTAAGTGTATCAAAACCATCACATGGTATCCTGTGCATACGTATGATTTTTATGATTTTTGTGTATGTTAAAAATAAACATATGAATCTGTGTTTAAAGGGGAGAAATGGCTTATTGTTTAAGAGCACGTGACTGGAATGTGCACCCCAGCATCCACATCTAGTAGCCAACAACTGCCTGAATGGCAGTTCCAGAGGATCTCACGCCATCTTCTGGCTTCTGTAAATACCTGCAGTCACATAGCCATACACGCAAGCACATAACCATAACTTACAAATTAAGTCATTTTTAAATGAAAAATAAGCAAGGGAATATGTTCTCCACATGATAAAGAATACACTCATATTGCTAAGTTAAAGTTTCATCAAACAAGAGCCATAATAGTTGTCTGAGTTGTATTCTTTTTTGCTTATTATTATTATTATTATTTTTACTTTTTTAAAGTGGGGATCTCCATTCAGTATACCATTGGTGTGTACAGGAAACAATTTGCAGCTCTTGACACATTTTACAAAGCTCAGAGACTTTCTGAATGGTCACCTCTGAGGAGTTCTGCGGCATGTAGATGGAGAACATCATAATATTTAAGTGTATCAAAACCATCACATGGTATCCTGTGCATACGTATGATTTTTGTGATTTTTGTGTATGTTAAAAATAAACATATGAATCTGTGTTTAAAGGGGAGAGATGGCTTATTGTTTAAGAGCACGTGACTGGAATGTGCACCCCAGCATCCACATCTAGTAGCCAACAACTGCCATGAATGAAGAATGGAGAAGCCATGAATGTCCCACAATGCACAGCAGAGCCCCACAGCAAAGAACAACTCAATCCAAATGCAGTCACAACCAGGTGAGGGGACCCTACCTCGTCTGTGAACCATGAATGACTCAGAATCCACAGTTGGAGAAACTCAGCCTTAGAAATGCTGGTGGGTAAGAGGTAGAGCAGAGCAGCTGCTGGCCTGGAAACAGACGTTGGAGGGGGAGGGGGGGAGCTAGCATCAGCAATCTTGCCCAGGGAAGCCCTGGGAGCATCTGGCTGCACATTCACAGTGAGCAGACTTTCTCTATCTCTAAAGAATAAACATTTATTTATTTATTTATTTATTTATTTATTTATTTATTTATTTATTCTTTCTTCCTTTCTTTCTTTCTTTTTAAATTTTATGTACAGTGGTGTTTTACCTCCATGTATATCTATGTGAAGATGTCAGATCTCTTGAAACTGGAGTTACAGACAGTTGTGAACTGCCATGTGGGTGCTGGAAATTGAACCCAGATCTTCTAGGAGAGCAGCCAGTGCTTATGACTGCTGAGCCATCTCTCCAGCCCCATAATAAACATTTCTTTTACAACTCCTAGAAATCCTAGGCTGGAGAGATGGCTCAGCAGTTAAGAGCACTTGCTGCTCTTGCAGAGGACCTGGGTTTAGTTCCCAGCACCCAAGATGGCACCTTGTAACCAGCCATAATTCCAGTTCCAAAAGATCTGATGCCCACTCTGGCCTCTGTGGGTTTCTGCACTCATGTGGGGCACATAGTACCCAAAACATACATATACATAGAATAAAAATAAATAAACCTTGAAAATAAAAAGAAAGAAAATAATCATATGCCACACGAGGAAGGACAAGAATTAAATATAAAAGCATATAATGGCTACCATGAGCCAAGGACAGCAACGATGGGGTCACCATAGCAGTAACTCCTTTCCAATGCCTGCCCGGCCTTGCAAGCCTCCCAGATAGTCTCTTACCAAAGAATTGGGCAAAATGAACAAACTAATTCCCCTTTGGACTCCCTCAAAATCACTGATAATGAACTGAGAGACTTACTAGAACAGAAAAAGATATCTTACCTCTAAACCTTCATCCAATCTGTTCCAAATAGAAAGGCACCACACACACACACACACACACACACACACACACCCGCATGGAAGTGCTGCAGCGTTTTATGCTTTATTTCTTTGTAGACTTATTCTTTCATTGTTGTAATTATCTTTTGTGTTTGTTTGCTATGTATAATCAAGTTTCTCCACACAAACAGAGTAAATAGATATCAATAGATTAGATATGAATAACTCATGATTTGGACGTGGGTGAAAAGGTCGCAGCGTAGGGGAGTTTCGTGATCTCTGCTGCAGTTCAAAGCATGGGAATCAGTGTGGTGTAAGTCCTTCAAGTTGAAGGGACAGATGGGTGGAGGGCTAGGATGTAAAGTTCTGTCGAGTTTTAGAGTAGAGGATTTATAATCCACCAGAGGAGAAGATGAACTGTCCGGGTAAAACAAGGGAGACAATTCACCCTTCTGGGTTAGAATTGTCCAGACTCAGTGAGTAGCTGGTGACCCCTCCTAAAGGTGAGCGCTACCTCCTCTACTCAATCAAATGCTAACTAAGCTTTTCTGGAAATGAGGACGGATGAGGTCTTGGAATGTATGTGACATTTGCATATGATTAACTCTCACTTTCTGTGATAAGTAACCTAGACCAGCACAGTTACTGCGTCCCTAAGGAAACAGAGGTGTTGACTGCTTCCGGGGCCTTTCAACTTTCTCCAGGAAATGACTCAGCAATGGATAGGAGATGAACGAGGAGTTTTAATCAGGGAGATTCCCAGATATTAATTCCTCAGGCAAAAACATGTATGAACAATAATCTGCAAAGTGGCCAGGCAAACATTGCAAAGCATTATGAAATGAGAGCCAGCTAGGTGTGGTGGCACACACCTTTAGCCCAGCAGTCAGGTGGCAGGGCTGGGGATGGGGGAAAGAGGGATGGGAGAGTTGGGGGTGGGGGGTGGGGTCTGTGAGTCTGAGACCAGCCTGGCTTACCAGGTGAGTTCCAGGAGAGCCAGGGCTTGAAAAGACAAAGAAAGAATGGAAAGGAGGGAGGGAGGGAGGGAGGGAGGGGGGGGAGAGATTGAAATTGTTGGCCATCAGGTGCCTGTGAATATGATTTACTGTTGCCACCAAAATTTAAATTATTATATCTGAAGAGCACAAGATAATCTCTTATAAAGTACTAAAGTAGTTTTACCTTGTACATTGAAGTATTTACTCAGTGATTTATTCTAATAAAGGACTAAAGCCAGGGGGAAACAGTTGAAAGCTGGTCACAGTGCTGGTTAGAAGCTTTTAAATTAATGAAATCCACACATCTAAAAACACTGAGATGACGGACAGAGTATACTGAGACTACACTCACCTGCACAAAGAGGTAGGCATCCACAAAAATCAGGCGAGAGTCTGGAGTGAGTAAAATACCTGCCTACAAACTAAACTACGCGTTTCAGTGTTTCTAGGGGACTCATGGTGTTGTTAAAAACCCCAGAATCTCCTAATGTTCATTCTAGGTGTGATTTTAAATCACTTCAGGAAAACATCATGCAGATGAAGGACTGGATCTGACAAAATTCACCAGCTCCTGTCACCCATTGGATGTGAGCCATTCTGCAGGGAATAATCTAGGATTATGCAGGAAGGATTTAGACACTGTTCTGCTCACTAATGCTGTGTGTCATGATTCTGTGGGCTTAGTGACTGGTTGTTCACTTTGGGGAAATGCCTATGCAAGTCTTACATCAGTTTTGGAGATGTATTTCTGACTATAGTTTTTGAACAGAATCTTTACTGAATTTACAAGTGAATACACAGAGACACATCTTCACACACTGTACCCCAACCAGTAAGACATAAAAAATATTGAAATGAGCTTTATTTTAAATTTTTAATTATTTTTTATTTTTCAGATTATAATATAATTATCATTTTCTCCTTCCCTTTCCTCCCTCCAGACCCTCCCACATACCTCTGTTTTCATTCATTGTTGCACATATATATTCTATGTTGCATATATATGTATGTATGTATATATATATAATATATATTATATATTATGTATTATGTATTATATATTATATATTCCAAATACACAAATACAACCTGTTTAGTCTACATGTTTCTTGCATGTGTGTTTTCAGAGCTGACCACTGGTACTGGGTAACTAACTAGAGTGCTCTTCCCTGGAGAAGACTGCTTTCCCCACTCTCAGTATTCCTTAGTTGCCTGTAGTTCTTTGTCTAGGTTTGAGGTCTCATGAGCTTTCCCACTGCTCACTTTACATCTCTGTTGGCTTGTCCTTGTTCAGTCCATGTTTAGGCAGCCATGGTGGTGAGACTTCATGAGACTTCTGAGATTCCTACAGACACAGTCTCACAGCAAACTCCTTGTTCCTCTGGCTCTTACCAGTCTTTCCACCCACTCTGGAGTGATCCCTGAGCCTTAGGTGTAGGAGCTGAGCTGTAGATGCTATCGGCTGGGACTGGGTTCCACAGCTATGCGTTTTGATGGGTTATGGTTTTCTGTAATGCTCTCCATCTATTGCAAAGAGATGTTTCTTGATGAAGAGTGAGGACTACACTTACCGGTAGCTATAAGTACAAGTAGTTGGAATGTATTTAAGGATTATGCTGGTTTAGCCAAGTGGCAGCTGTATGTTCTCCTCTAAGATCCATGGCTTCTCTAACCCTGGCAGTTGGCTAGGTTCCCTATTCCAGGCATGTTTTTCCTCTTGTTGAGCAGGCCTTGAGTCCAATTTGAGAGCTGTTGGTTATCATCAAAGTATGGTGACCATCAAAGGGTTATTGTGGCATGCTTGTCATCGTTGTGGTTCGTAGGTGTCATAGCTGAGGATCACTGGTTGTCTCTCTCCTTTGGCACCATGAAAAGTTAGTCCTCAAGAAGGATTTCAAGTCAGATCCAGCTTAGGAGCCTCTGGGCCTGTGTCTGAAGTACACTGTGTCTTCAGCAATAGGGGCTAACTCCGACTTCTCGGAGGGGCAAGCAATGCCCATAGCGATAGCCTGGAATGTTCTGGGAGTCTCTTGGACAACCCTGAACTACATATCAAAAGAGGATTTTTCATGACCGGTATGGTTTTTATTCAATGGCCTTTGACTCTTGGAGGCAGCACTGTTAATCCAAAGCAACTGTATTTTAAATCTGAGTGGGAGAGGCTCAGAGAGGATGTGAGAGGATGTAAAGAAATCTCAAGACAAAGGTGGCCATCTGAAGTATCAAAGTAGAACATGTACAAAAGAATCCTAATCACAGTGACTGGATTCTTCTCACCAGAAACGCTGCATTTCTGAAAGGGGCGAGGCCATCTGAAGCGGAAAGTTCACTCTTCAATTCTATACCTATCCAAAGTATTGCTGATATAAATGATAGAAAAAGACATCTGAAATTATGAAAGCATGAAGAAATTTATTTCACGGGAGCTCACAAAGAGAAGGGATTAACCAAAATGGTCCCCATCCCTGGTGACCAAGACAATTCTCTGAAGGCATCAGAAATAGGATCCTGGAGACACATAGCCATAGCACGTCCGGCAGAGAGGATGCTGGCTTACTGCTGGGGACTCACTCCCACCAGCAAGGAGATCTCAGCTCCCTTTGAGCTCCAGAGCCTTCTGCAGCTGCCTCCTATGAAACTATCAGGTGAGGCCAGGAAGTCCCGCACCCCTGCCTATCCAACTAAAATCCCTGTGAACTCAAGCTTCTGCCAGGGTTGCTAGGCACGCACTAGGAACAGCTGTAAAAGCTGGCAGTGCAGCAGCCAGAGCCAGTGTGGTTCAGGTTTTACAGGAGGGAGCCAACAGAGCTGTGCAGGGACCTCACACATACATCAGGCATCACTAGTCTCCAGGTAAGCATGGGGAGCCCCAGGCTGAGCTCTGATAGAAAGTCCCAACTCTTCACAACAGCACAGCAAGTGACAGGCAAGACTGTCAAGTGGGTGCGGGACACAGTCATGCTAGAAGGTCACTTTGCTAAAGGACAACTAGGAGCCTAGGCTTTAGCTGGCTTGAAGGGACAGGGACTGGGTGAAAGAAAAGAGGACCTGTGACACTCTGGAGTCGGAAGGGGTGGATAGAAGGCAGCTCCAGGGCTACAGGAAGTTCAACTTCTCCCAGAACCCCAGGTTCCCACTTCCTGCCCAGTCAAGGCCCTACTTATTGCCCCACGTGGCCACCCTTGTATATAAGGGTGTTCGGAGGAATCGGCTGGTCTTCATGTAAGCAGAGATCTTCTTCAGCCCCTGAGAGTTAGAGAAAAACAGAAAACCAAAAACTAAGGTTTACTCAGAGCCAGAGGAGTTAATCTGATTCCTCCTGCTCACACTGCTGGAATGTGGCACCTATCTGGGATTAGCCTGGCCTCTGTCTCTCAGATTTTGTACTCTCTTGGCTCACTCCCTTCCTGACCTCCCCAAGGGACCCTGTCACCCCTGTCTACACAGACATGCTCCTCTTGCACACATAAACTCCATAATGCCTGGGTGTGCATACTGAGTAGGAATCTATCTAGCAGGAGAAAAGGGCATGTTGGAAGATAACCCCTATCTCAACCAGTGATTCAGCAAAACCAGGGTGAAAGTTTATAGATACAGATAGACCACAGAAAAAAGCCAGGCTCACTCTAACCATTCCCTAAGGAGAAAGCCACAGTTCTACAGCTGATACTGGGCTTCAACCAATCCTGTCTCCAGCCTTGATACAGACATGGACCAGGGGCAATGGCAGTTACATATGCTGTTGGCCTTCTAGCAAGAGAATGAGCCCCTTGAATATCCCTAAAGAGTTCAATGAAGTCCAGAGCTGTCTGTATCCAAGGGAACCAACTTCCCATTTAACCTAAAGCTTTAGCCTTCAGCTCTCCACAGCCTCTCCCCTCCCAAAGCCACTTGAGAACCAAATGAGAACCAGCTCAGACCAGACATCACTTGATAAGGTATGGGAGAGAAAAATGAATTCAAGACTGAAAAGCCCATCAGACTAAGGTCTCCAACCCCCAAATTTCTAATAAATTAGCTGGTATAGGTAGTCAAACAAGTATTCTCTGGTGAATCTGGGTTCCCTAGCACCCAAGTGAGACCCCACACACTTCCCAGTCTGGTATGCCTGATGTTATCTGATATACTTGGTTCCAAGGTGAGTATAAAAGAAAAGGTATTTTTCTTTCTTACTGGGCATTAAATGTGCCTCATGCAGAGATCAGGAAACACAAGTATAAATAAGTTTATGATGCCATCCCACAGAACACTTGGACACTCAAAATAAAAAAGGAAAGGAGGGAGGGAGGAAAGCCCATGACACATTTCAGGATAAAATTCTCTGACAGGAGCCCGACACAAGTCTCAAGAAAGCAGTCAGCAGGCCAAGTACAAGTATTCTCTACATCCTGGGACTTCACACCATCTTTCTTTGGTTTGCCCTCCTAACCTGGGCTGCAGCCCCTACCTGCTCTGAGGAGCTGGAAGTCAACGGGGACCCTGGCAAAGCAAGTCTGAAACCCCGAGCAAGTGTAACTCTATAGTTTCAGATTTCCTTAGCTGAGCAATGGGAGTGAAAACCCCTCCACCATGAGGAACACTGATCACTACAAGCCTGATCAACAGATGTAAGATGTTCTGCACCGATTCTGGCAGAAAGCAAGTGCTCAATTCATGATTGTTATCCTCAGCCCAAGAAAACATCAAGGAAAAGTTGACAGCCAAGGGGAAGCAGGATCAGGGCATCACCTCCAAGCGGGCCACGAAGTCCTTCAGGTTTGGGAAGGCATCCAGGCATGTGGGTTCGAATATAAGGTGCAGGTCCAGGATATCGTAAGCAAGGAAATCTACAAAAGTAATCTGCAAAAGGCCAAGAATGAGAGGGCATGGAATTCTGTCCTCTAGAAGAATGACAACTCTCAACTTCTTCTCTTTTACCTTTTCACCAACAAACCATGTCTGCTTCCCTAGGAACTGTGAGAAGAGCTTCATCATTCCAGGGAGCTGCTCCAAGTATTCCACCTTCAGTTTCTCCTGAGGCAGAAAGCAGCTGTCACCATGTAAGTTCCCTGAAGGAGGTCTGGTCCTTCAATATCATGCATGGCCCTAAATAGCCAAGGGTAGGCAGCCATCTCCACTAAGATGGAGACTCAGTCACTGTCCGGATTTTGATTTAACATATGAGCATTTACTTACCAGACTCCTCGGTAGCCCACCCCACCCTTCAAATGCAATGGAAAGCCAGGGAAGAATAAGACAGTGCTCACAGTGGGGCATCACCATTCCTGATGCCTGTACCTCTGAGTGCCACGAGCACCGGGCAGGTACTGACGCCAGGCAGCATCAAAGAAGCGAGAACTAAAATACTCAGAGGAGATGAGAGGTTCACACAATGGCTTCCAGAAGAATGAAATATACTTGAGTTTTCCCCATAAATTGAGGAGAATTTGAAACAGAAAAGAAGGAGAGAAAGCCCTTCAGGCTGACCCTGTGCTACCTATGGAATAATATGCTGACTCCTGTGGGTGTGAAGAGAACTTTGAGGGGCTGGAAAAGGTTCTGTGACAGTTCCTCATCTTGGCTTCATTTTCTAATCCATGGAATATGTATGTATTTCATGAACAGCAAAGGTATGAACTATCTTCAGTAGAGGGCCTATGGCAGAGGGCACAGGTGGAAAACACTTGGAAAACATGGCCTCACTATCTAGGAACTTAATATCCACTCTGGGAAGTCTGGATTGCATCCTAAAATAGGTAGGGCCTAAATAAGAATATTCATTTGATCATTCAGTGTCATGGGGATAGCTGGTGACACCACATGAAACATCCTGGGGGGTAAGTGGCTAAGAAATTCAAAAGGTAAGATCTGCACGGGTTGGGAATCTGAGAGAGCTGAGTCCTGACCCAGACACTGCCTGGTCCAGCCCAGGGTGGGAGCTGGATGACACTCACAAAGTCTGGGCTATAACAGACTCTAGCCAGCTGATTGGAGACATCCATAGCCTGGTTCTCCAAAATGTCCACACGAATCTTCTCCTCTTCTGTCTCCCCACCTGCAGCACACACAGCACAGACTCATCTTCAACATCTCACACCAGCCAAGCCAAGGAGGTTGTCCCCCATGTGCCACCCTGCACCCAGCCCCACTCACACAGGTTGTGCTTGCGGGCAATATAGCGCAGGATGGCATTGCTCTGGGTGATCTTGTGTGAGCCATCAATTAAGTAGGGCAGCTGTTTGGACAATAAAGGATAATCAGATGGAATATGAGGTTCCAGCCTTACTTCTCTGGATTAGGACAAACATGTGGCCTGGTGTTCATCGTGGCTAGTCTGGGAAGCCCTCCATGAACACACTGCACACTGAATGGAAAAGCTAGAACACAGCCGTCTAAGAAACGCTGTGCAGCCACCAGGAATGGGAGCATGTGAGCGGAAGGAAGCATCAACTCCGAGCTCCCTCAGCCAGGGGATGAGGTTGGGAACACCTTGATTCCCCCAAACCTCCCCTTTCCCCTCACCTACATTGGGAAAGTCCAGGCCCAGTTTGAATTTCTCACTCAGCCACTGGCTTCTGTCATAGTCAGGAGCTGTGATTGATAAGATTACATAAAGAGAAATTAGCCCAGTGTCCAACACACCTGTTCCAATGACCCAACGCCCTAAGGCAGGGATCTGCGACCTCCCGCAGTGTGCCTTTATCCCTGAAGGCTTCAGGGATAGAGTGCTTGGGACTGACAGCCCTACAACTCTAAAATTTACAAAAGGTTTAAGCAAGTCTTCTTGGGGAATGTGATCTAACCTCAACTGGAAGGGGATCCACCCCTCCATTTCCAGAGTTCTGTATTCAAAGGTCAAGCCCAACTCTCTGAGGCTTACTGAAAGAGGCAGATTCTAAGTCTATCTGGGGGAGTCTTGTAGTGCGGGGTGGGGGGCGTGTAATGCAATATAGGCGCCAATTGCTAGGCACCAATACACGGGAGAAGTCTGACCCACCGACGAATGGCATTACCGTCGCCCATGGTGTATCTCTTCTCCTCATAGCTTGAGTCTGTGTATTCCAGGAGTAGCCGAATAGCGTGAGCCAGCTGGAGAGAGAGGTTAGGAATGGGGCCGGGGAATTTCTTTGTGACTTCACCTCCTCCAAGTGAGTACACACGGGCGCACACACCAGCAAGGACATGTGTGGAAGATCCTGAAGCAAGAGATTCCTCTAGCGCCCCACCCCCACCCCAGCTCGCCTTATCCTAGCTGGGCAATCCTTCCCAATCATCAGGTGGTCGCTCACCCCACGGATATCCCAGTAACCCAGTGTCATAGGCATGATGTTGATGTCTGAGACTGAGTCCACCAGCACGTAAAGCTCCGGTGTAAGCAGCTTTGACTTTATCCTAGTGCCCTCGGGTAGCTGGGCGGGGCTGGTGCCGGGCGTGATCCTGCCCCTCCAGACTCTGCCCCGCAACACAGACCCTGCTCTACAGCTTTTCCCCCGGACAGTTACAGACAGAAGCCAAATTACTGAGCTCCGCCCCCAACAGACCGGAAAGCGTAATATGCGATTCCGCCTGCAGTTCCGCCCACTCCCCCTGCCGAGTGCGCAGATGCAGAGCTCTAGCTGACTCCTTGTCTTTGCCAGATCTTTCTGCTCTCTAGATGCCCTGTTGCCCTCGGAGAGTGGGAGAGTCAGGCCACAATGGGAGCACCCACCCCAGAAGTGTTGATCTAGCACTTTATCCCTGCTGTCAAACAAGACAGACTTCTGCGGAGTTCTGCTGAGGACGGTGGTCCCCAGGTGATGTTTTCCGCCTGGCAGAGAACAGTCTCTCTCTTCAGAAGTTTCTCATCTGAATTCGAAGAGATTATTTCTATCACAGATAAACTTCTGTCTCAAAAAAAAAGTGGAAAATGAAAAATCTGAATGTTCATACGTGGTCTGGATGTCTGCTTGTATTATCTCCAAGGACTAAAACAAATATGTGTCTCTATTGTGTGACCGTCCTAGTGTACTTCGTCTGAAATGTCCGAGGGTACACAGGGCCAGCACGTGACAGCTCAAGATTAGCTTGTAGCAAATGCAATTAAGAAAGAGATGTCTGAGTTGTCTATAGCTGCTGTTCATAGCAAGCAAGGCACACTGTTTCAAACCATTGGTGGTTGTATGTGTACAAAGACGATAGTCTGCGGAGGGGGCTAGAGAAGCCGGCTCTCATTTTGTGTAACAGACACCACACGTTCACTCCATTTTGTTATCGCTTTAAAACTCCTACAAGACATCAAATGATACAGATTTTAAGCTCCATTATAATTCTCGAGTATACAGGATCCATCTTTAACTAAAATGTGCCAAAGTGGCATGTGACTGCACTTAAAATTCTTACTAATGTTAAGAATGTACTGTGGCAATGCATTATGACCAAAAATATCTCTTACATTCTAAGAGACTGGGACTTTTGCTGGACCTCACAGCAAGAGTTAATAAGACACTTTGAAGTCACTAAAGGTTGCTATCCTACTGTGTACTCTTGTCTATTTGTTAAACCTGCCTTTAAGAGAATGATGTAAGAACAAAGTTATTTGTCTTGGATTTCCTATGTAATAAACTTTTATGACCTAAGCTAACACATAGCTGTAATAGTGTTTTTTTGGTTTTTGGTTTTTTTGGTTGTTGGTGTTTTTTGGAAGGGAAGGGGGTTGGATGGTTGGGTGGGTTTTTTGTTTTGTTTTAGTTTGGTTGATTTGGTTTTGGGTTTTGTTCTTGTTGTTGTTGTTTGTTGTTGTTTTTCTGAGATAGGGATGGGTCTCTCTTCATATCATCAGCTGTCCTGGAACTCACTATATGGACCAGGCTCGCCTTGAACTCACAGAGATCCACCTGTCTCTGCCCCGTTAGTGCTGAAACTTAAGGTGACTCACCACACATGGCCCTGTAATCCTTATTTACGAACTCGACTTAGTAACTCTTCTACTGCTATGACAAAGCACCTCGACCAGGGCAACGTATAGAAGGAGCATTCTGCACGTTGGTTTATTGCGTTGCTTACGTTGCCGTTTCCCTTGCTTGTCTTCTGCCTTCCCTACCCATTATCAAGCATAGAACTACTTCTCCATATTTCTCAATATGCTTGTCTCTTTGATTTTTGTTATTTGAGATTGGGGGTCTCACTATGTAGCCTTGGCTGGCCTGGAACTCATTATGTAGACCAGGTTACCCTCAAACTCACAGAGATTCACCTTCTGCCAATTTTTGCTGTATGTATTTTGTTCCAGTCCCACTACAGAGGTGGACCTTTATGAAAAGGAATCCAGTATCCCTCCTGGGAGTTCTTCCAAATTATCTGTGCTTGCCTCATTGTGAAAGGGTTGTCTAGTTACCCTTACATAAACGTGACTTCTTGGCATGTGGTTTTACATATCTGAACACTCTAAGGACTAGCTGGAATCAAAGTCAGTGTGCAGGAGAAGGTGTCAGCCCCGTGTCACATGAGACGTGGTGGAATACACATGACTCCAGAGGAGTATCCTTTGTTATCATAAGAGTGAGTTGCTTTGTGTCTCAAAATGAACAGAGTTCTGGGCCTTGGGTTCTTGATTTTGTTTTGTCTTGTTGCAAAACAAAACAAAACCTTATTTTTGACTATTTAAAACCTCTGTGCAAGTTAGACTTATTGAGTAGATCAGTTTCTGCTAAACAGGCTTAGATAACCCTGAGGAAAGCAAACAGCTATGGCAGCCAGAGTAACTCCAAAATAAATTATAATTGGTTGGCCTTGCTGATAGGCTTGTAATGACCTCAGGTGGAGCCTAAAGTTTTGCAAGACTGGAGACAAATCCATGGTTTAATTATCCATAGATAACTACTGGAGGGGCCTCTTAAAGGGAAGTTCCCTTCTGACTTTTTACAAAAAGCAGCTGTGAAATTTTTGTTGTCAGAGTTAGGTGAGGGTCATAAGTTAGCAACCTTCTGATCCAGAGCTGCAGCAGTCACCTGGGAGAAATGCAGGGAAGTGTTATAGATTCATAAGTACCCGGCATCAGACACAGAAGGATCAAGATGGGAGAAATAATGCTTACTTGAGAGCTTCAAAATGGAAAGGAGGTAGGGACTGATGGCAGAGAAGGGCTTCAGATCCGAATGTCAGTCTTTATCAGTGTCTGGCATGGAAGCTAGCTACCTGTAGCGGGATATCTTCCCTGCTACATTTGCAGTAAGGCTCGGTGATTGGGCAGCATGAGATGTAAGCAGAGTGAGGAGTTGGGAGGAGAGGAGAGGAAGGAGACTGTCAACCATGGAGGAAGACAGATGAGTCAAAAGCTGTCCTGAGTAGCAACTTCTATCAAGAGGTTAGATATTGGGTAACAATTCTAACTGTGTGGGCATCTTGTTATTTGAGCATTTCTAAATATATAAATCCATTGGATAATCTTTAAGCATTAAGAGTCTTCATTCTACTGGGTACTGCGAGGATGACGGATATTGTCTATGGTTCAGCCGAGCTTTGTGGAGACAGCGTGGTGGACTGGCAGAACCAGACACCACGCTGGTGTCTCATGGGTCAACTTGTGGCACACATGGCCTCTGGCCGCTTCTAGCTATGGCGTACTTGGCTTCTGGCCACTTCTAGTGCGGAACATGGTGGTAAGAGCTAAGCAGAGCCGCCAATTAGATAGCTGGCTCGCGCAGGGATTTTCCAAATATCTCCCCATACATCTACCTGTGACTCAGCATCTTCTGGAGGACTCCTAGAAATCTCATTTTAAGATTCCTATGGTTGGCTGGAAAGATGACTCAGGAATTAAGAATACTTAGTGCTCTTGCAAAGGACCTGAGTTCAGTCTCATCACCTGTATCAGGTAGCTCACTACCTCCTGACCTACACCCCTTCTGAATCCCATGGGCACTTGCACACATACATACATACATACATGCATGCATGCATGCATACATACATACATACATACATGGAAAACAATTAATAAATTTTTTTGAAATTTTCCACTGAGTGGTGGAGGTACACATCTTTAATCTCAGCACTCAGAAGGCAGAGGCAGCGGATTTGTATGAGTTCGAGGCCAGCCTGGTCTACAGAATGAGTTCTAGGGCTACACAAAGAAACCCTGTCTTGAAAGAACCAAAAACAAACAAACAAAACCATTTCCAATAGAATGAGTGCTCAGTACTTTGGAGGAATGTGTACTCTTTGAGCTGATCAATACTAACCTATGGATAAATACTTTAGAGTTTCATAAAAATCCTTCTTATGTTGACTCAAGGGAAAAAACTCATCTCAGACCTTTTAAAAACAGTCTCATGTTGTAGACGATAGCTAGGTAGTTTGACAATGGTACTAGTACCTCTTGATACCGTTGGCAGGGCTGAATAAATCTCTTACACTCCTTGATTGTACGGAGCTCATTGTAATCACATGGCATCTAAGACTGGGGGTGAAGCTTTCAAACACATGGGCCAGCATCTTATTAACTCATCAGGAGGTCATTCCCAGGCCTACGGGGATTGATCTGGTAGTCATTAAAGCAACTGGTGATGTGTTTAGCTATGGGGCTAAGGGAATTTGTTCATTTAGTTTTACAATTTTACTAGCTCTTTCTATTTTTTCCCTGAGAATATGTATATGTATATGTATATGTATATTTCTGACCACAGTTGAAGCGATACAAGAAAGGAAAAGCTTCACTTTGCCCTGCAGGGAGGGAGATGGGAGGTCAGCAGAGCACATTCCCAATCTTCTGCAGGAGGCAGTCACATCCATTTAGAGGTTGGCAGGGTCTTCAAGATCTTGGCTCTCTCCCCCATCCCACATTACACTGATTAGCGGCACTCTGCTGACAGGAAGACATATTTTTCAAAACCTCTTTGGTTATATCTGTGAAGTCACAGCACCAGCGCTGGTTTATTATTGCTGCTGATTTATGTCCCATGAGACACTTTTGCTCACTACCTTTGAAGTTACCTAATATAAGCAGACATCCTGACCAGGCAATGGCCACCCCAAGCTTTCTGGTTTTCTGCTTTTGTGAGTCACTTATTTGTAATAATTAGAAGCAATCTCTTCAAATTCCTCCAGAGCCCATTTTTTCCAGGTGATTATAGTCTTTGTTACTGTTTTTGTGTCGAGCACGCTGCTTGCCTAAAGCACTTCTCTGAGGTTCTAGGTCCCATGCTCAACAAATATTTCTTTAAATTGTATTAAAGCTAAAAGTCTACTAATTGTTTTATAGGTTTGGGGTGGGGTTTTTTTGAGTAGTTGTTTGGTTTGGGGGATTGTTTGTGATTGTTGTTGTAGCTGTGAGTTTGCAGAGGCTCAGGTCCTCTGCAAGAGCAGTACGTGCTCTTAACCCCTAAGCCATCGCTCCAGCCTCTGTCATCACATTTTAATTTTTTGTTTTGGTTTTTTTTTGTTTGTTTTTTGAGACAGGGTTTCTCTGTATAGCCCTGGCTGTCCTGGAACTCACTCTGTAGACCAGGCTGGCCTCAAACTCAGAAATACACCTGCCTCTGCCTCCCAAGTGCTGGGATTAAAGGCGTGCACCACCACTGCCCAGCCCTGTCATCACATTTTAAAAGAAGATTTATCAGACACACCAGAAGAGGGCATCGGGTCCCATTACAGATGGTTGTGAGCCACCATGTGGTTGCTGGGAGCCACCATGTGGTTGTTCAGGACCTCTGGAAGAGCGATCAGTGCTCTTAACCGCTGAGCCATCTCTCCAGCTACCATCATCACATTTGAAAACATGAGAAAATAAAACCAGGTCAGGACTCTCCAAGAAACTTTCTAACAAAAACATTTAAGAGTAAAGGAAAAACAAGGAGAATTAACAGGGCAGTGTCATGAGGAAAAGCTCCAGGAACCTGGGTGCACAATAACTAAGTCACTTAGCGTGCAAAATCCACGTCCTAAATCCACTCCCGTAGCACGCTATGTGTACTGGCTGGTTTTGTGTGTCAACTTGACACAAGCTGGAGTTATCACAGAGAAAGGAGCCTCCTTTGAAGAAATGCCTCCATGAGATCCAGCTGTAAGGCATTTTCTCAATTAGTGATCAAGGGGGGAAGGCCCAGCCCATTGTAGGTGGTGCCATCCCTGGGCTAGTAGTCCTGGATTCTCTAAGAAAGCAAGCTGAGCAAGGCAGAGGAAGCAAGCCAGTAAGTAACATCCCTCCATGGCCTCTGCATCAGCTCCTGCTTCCTGACCTGCTTGAGTTCCAGACCTAACTTCCTTTGGTGATGAACAGCAATGTGGAAGTGTAAGGTGAATAAATCCTTTCCTCCCCAACTTGCTTCTTGGTCATGATGTTTGTGCAGGAATAGAAACCCTGACTTAGACACTATGTTTGTGACAGATTATAGTTGAGTTTCACACATCAACTAAAAAAATAAGTGATATATTAAAGCTTACTTTCTTTGTATTTGAGACAGGGTCTCTGTAGGTAGCCCAGGCTAGCCTCACAGTCTCCCTCCTTGTGCCTCTGACTCTCAAGTGCTAGAATTACACAATGTGCCACTACACCCAACTTAAAGCTTTGGATAAGACAGTGTAATTCTGTTAACTGTGAGCACAGTGTCCTATAGCAGACACATAGAACATGTTTCTCTTGAGTCACTGAGGTGATGTACCCATTCAAGTGCAGTTGGCATTTTCTGCTCCAGTAGACCCATGCAGACTCCATTCTTGTACTACTCTGTCTGTACAAGTTTCCTTTTGTTAGACATCTCCTCTAAGTGCAATAACACAATATATGTTTCCCTGAGAAGAATTCATTTCACTTTGCTGGTTTATCCATATTGTTGCATGTTGCAGAATCTCTTTCTTCATCAAGGCTAAGTAATAGACCACTTTTTCTTTATCCATTAACCCATTGGTGAGAAATTTAAGTTGTTTGCATGCCTTGGCCATGGTTTTGTGCAGCAATAAACAGAAGAATGGCAATGTCTCTTTGAGATATTGATTTCAATTTGGAGCAGCTTATATCACTGGGCATGGGAATATTGGAATCATGTGGTAGGTTCTTTCTTTCTTTCTTTCTTTCTTTCTTTCTTTCTTTCTTTCTTTCTTTTTTAAACTACCTCCATATGGTTTTCCATAGAGTTTTTACTATTTTCTATTCCTGCCAACAGTATACGAGCATTCTAGTTTCTATACTTGTTATGGGGAACCAGAGCAAGTAGCTACTTTGGTTAGGAGTGTACACTATCAGTTAATTGTGTGTTTGATGTTGAGAGTCTTCTAACATATCTGTTAAACGTTCTCATGTCTTCTTTGGAGAAATGTCTATTCTGGTCCTTTGCAAAGATGGTTCAACACATGCAAATCAATCACTCGGCCTTGTCATATTAACAGAATGAAAAGACAAAAACCACATATCATTTAAATAGATACAGAAATAGTGTCCTGTAGAATTCAACCACTCTCATGATTAAATAACTCAAAAAAATATAGTTTTTGAATATTTTTATACTCATATGTCAACTAGATATGTCAACGTAATAAAAAGCCTACATCATAATTTAGCTCTAAAAATTAGGATTTTTTTTACTTAAAGAGCATGCATATCTGTGTGCCGTGTGCTTGATGCCTAAGAAGGTCAAGTGAGAGCACTGGTTGCTCTGGAACTAGAGTTACAGGCAGTTCTAAGGTGCCATGTGGGTGCTGGAAATCAAACCTCGCTCTCCTGCAAGAGCAGCCATTGCTCTTAACCACTGACCCATCCCTCCGGCCTCTTACTCAAAGATCATAAACAAGACAAACAATGTTCCTGTTCAACACAGCGCTAGAAGCCATGGCACTGCAACCAGGCAAGTAAGAGATAAAGACACCTACAGTGCAAAGAAAAGACAATTTACATTGATTTACAAATTTCATAATCTTATTCATTGAAAAGCTTGGTGTATGCTTCTGTGGTAGAGCACCTTCCTAGCATGGGCAAAGGCCAGAGTTCAATCCCTAGTACCAATAAAAAACAAATAATTACGGGCTGGAGAAATTATTCAGCGGTTAAGAGCACATATACTCTTGCAGATGACCCAAGTTTGGTTCCCAGCACCTATGTTGGATGGCTCACAAGTGCTTACAACCCCAGCCCCAAAAGATCCAATACCCTCTCTTGGCTTCCTGCACTCACATACATATTACCACAGACAAGTACACATAATTTTTAAATTTAGATAAAATTTTGAACCAGTTAAAATCACATACTGCTCTTCCCAAGGACCTGAGTTCAATTCCCAGCACCAACATCAAGTGGATCACAACCATTTTCTTCTTTCTTTTCAATGTGGCTGCCTTTCAAATATGGCCCCAGAGAGGCCTCTTAGATACCTGCACTCATGTGTATACACCCACACAGAGAAACACAGAGACACATTATAACTGTAAGCACCATTTATGGAAGAAATAACTTTCTTTACAGTCAAAAAACCTAAACTGGAACCTTCTACCATTCACAATAGTCAAGTCACATTGGGCTAGAGGTTGAAATTTGAGACCTGATTCTATACAACCCTTAGAGGAAAACATTTTGGGACAATGGTCTAAGCAAGACTTCTTGGAGATGACACCAGACGCACAGAACGCAAAAGTAAAAATAGACGCCAAGAGGGTGACTCCGAGCTAAGAGGGTGACACTGAGCTACAAAGCTTCTACACGGTACAGGAATCGAGCAGCAGAGTGGAGAAAACATCTGTGAAGGTCATGCCCAATGAGGGGTTGACACCTAAAATAAACCAAGAACACTCACTACTCAGCAGGAAACCATGCTTTAAAGGCTTGGACTATATACATTTAAAATATAATTGATTTATTGGCCATGCTAAATAAAACAAGTTTTTAAATTTACCAGTGAGTGATAAGTTTTCTAAACAAGCAGAAAACCATTCCCTGTTCTGCACACATAACTGGGTCTCTCTGTAATTACTGCAGTCAATGCAATTAACTGTCTAGCCTAATTATTTTCTTTAATTAGAGTAACCAATCTTTTTCCATTTTCTCTAGACACAAAATAATCCAAGAGGAAAAAAAGTTTTATAAACTTTTGAGCTATTTTTAAATTTATTAGCTTATTTTGGAGACAGGTTCTTAGTTATTCCAAGCTGGCCTCAAACTCCCTATGTAGCCTGGATAACCTTGAACTCATGACCCTTCGGATTGTACCTCCTGAATGTGGGCATCACAGTACTGGGCCACAACACTTGGTTTATGTGGTAGTAGGACTCGAACCCAGGGCATGCAGGGCAAACACTCTACCAACTCAACCATACCCTTTAAATTTATTTTTAACTAATACATACAAATTACACATATTAATAGGTATCACATTATTTTTGTTAAGTTTATACAGCATGTAATATTTAAATCATGTTACATATATATCACACTTAATTATTTCTCAATAGTTAACAAAAATCCAGACTCTTTCCTTCCAGCCTTCTCAAGACCACATGGCGTCATTGTTATTTGTTGTCATCTTCCTGTCCCATAACACACCAAGGGTTTATTGTAACCATAACTTAGTACTTGAGCTATCTTTCTGCAAGTGCGTGTCTCACATTACTCAAATCTTCTGTAGAGCTAAAACAAGCACGCATGTGTTAGCATCTCTAAAAGTAATTGCATTTTTAGAAATAAGGACAGGGTAAAATATATTAAAATTTAAAAAAAAAAACAATGTTTTTGGCTCTCCCCACCTCCCCAGTTCCTAAAACCTAGTTTCATTTGTCCGGGATCAGGAGGTCCAGTCCTGAATGGTGATGCCTTTGTCTTTGACTGGCTTGCACACAGGAAAGTCACACACAGCCATTCATTGACTTGCCTTCTAGCTCTTCCCATCTGAAACTGCCCCTTCTGGCCTGACACCTGCTTCCTTCGTGTTTCCTCCCAGTGACAGCAAATTCTTGTGTCTACCTAACAGCTTGTAATCCTAAAAGACAGACTCCCAAATGCTGTAATCTTACCTGTTGAAATCCCAAAGGAGTAAAATTTCTAACCAGAAAAAATCACACCCCTCAAAAGATTAAAATCCCAGATGTTGAAATCCTGAAAGCTTAAGACAGGCAGCCAGCCAGCCTGTGAGGAGAGAATTAGCACGTTCTGTGATTTGTGTAATGTTCATGTCCTGTTATGTGGAAGGAAAATCTAAGAGTGTGGTGAAGCATTTTCAGGGCTTGCCTAGAAGGTGTTTCCAGAGAAGATTAGTGTGGGAGCTTGAGTGGACCATTCAGAGAAGATCACCTCAGTGTGGTACTGTCACCGGATCTTAGGGTCAGAGCCTGGGATCTGGCAGTCCCAACAAGGTAGGCTGAGCCATCTGTCTCAACACACCAATTAAAGAGACAAGTGATATTGAAAAGAGTAGAAAGAAGAGTTATTCAACACCATCACATTGGAAAGAACAAATAACAAGGTTGGGTGACACTCAAGTTGGTCTTTGGGGTATCAATGTGGGAAGTTAGTCCCACCCAGCGCTCACACAATTTCTTGGCTCTGGTCTGTCCTGCCTGGAGGTCTGACAAGGGTCAGACTGTGTGAAATCTCGTCATGGGACTCAAATTCCTTCTTTGGTTGGCACGAAGATTTCAGCCTTTCCCTTTGTCCATTGTGGGATTAATGGGAAATTTTTAACTTCTTGGAGCCTTTGTTTCAATGGTGTGGTAGTACAGACAAGCGTCTCTCGTTGGAATAGCCTCTCCCACCAGGACCATCCAGTTTGCCCAGCTACAGAGAACAAACACAGAAAACTAACTTGTCTCTGAAAGTGGAGACCAAGAATGTTGCTACTGCCTTGGACACCAGCACTCCAGGCTCCCTGGCCCGTGGATTCCAGAACCTGTGCCAGCATTTCCCAACTCCTTGGGCTTTCTTTCTTTCTTCCTTTCTTTCTTCCTTCCTTTCTTTCTTCCTTCCTTTCTTTCTTCCTTTTTTTTTTTTTTTTTTTAGCTAGGGTCTCTTCACCTACTTGTCAGCACTCATTTTTATAATTCGCTAGGCCATATATAACCTCAGGTTTGTATCATTTTGAATTCTGGAAGTCTACAAAGACATCCAGAGTTCTAATTCACGGCCAGCTTTTCCGTTTTTTGCAAATTTTACTCCACGGAAGTTCAGTTCCACCACAGTGACTCACGGACTCTGTGTAATGTGCACTGCCGGTGCACGAAAACATGTTGAAACTTCCCAGTAAGTGAGGGCATGTTCTTTTTCATACATCTGCATTTGCGGAAGACGAAGTTTTCAAGGATTCCACCTCTTTGATCTCTTGCCTGTGCTGGGGTGATTTGCTGAGGCTTTTTGTCTTGTTAGGGATGGGCAGCGGTGGGGAGGAAGGCAGCTGTGGGGAGGAGCGCAGAGCCGCACACAGTTGAAGAAGCTGTACCACTAAACCAAGGTCCAGTACCCTGTGCTCGGGTTTTCTCTTTCTTTTTTGTTCGTTTGTTCTTAGTTGAGGTTTTGTTTGTTCATTTTGTTTTGTTGTCGTTTTCTTATCTTTTCTTTAGTCCTGGCTGTCCTGGAACTCACTAGGTAGTCCAGACTGGCCTCAAACTCACAGAGATCTGCTGCTGCCTCTGCCTCATGAATGCCAGGATTTGTTGCTTTTTTGTTTGTTTTGTTTTGTTTTGTTTTGTTTTGTTTTGTTTTGTTTTCAATGATCCAAAGAGGAATATGTATGAAGGGCTCTTTACAGGAGTACGGGCAACTACTACCACTGAAGAAAATATCTCCAAATACCTCTCCCTCCCCGCAGCAACCATTAACTATAGTAAGTCTCAAGGTGTGAGGGGAAACTCCACTAATTAAGGACAAAGACTACCATTGACCAGATAGCCTTCTGGGGCACAGCGTGAAATGGGGGACTCCCTTTGTTAACAGTTTTTCCTTCTCTGACCTTGTCTGGGAACTCTACACCCCATACGCTCCTCTACCTGAGGAATGTCACACAGCCTCAATTAGTTTATAGGATCAATTTCCCTTGTCCAGACAAAAAATGTTCAACTAGCACCTAAGATTCCAGAAATGTTTCCCCACGCTAATAAGGCATTCCAGGTACCCTAAGCCCTCAATGCCCTTTGCCCATCTTGGATGTCCCTACCCTTAGTCCCCGAAAACTTTCTAAGCCTTGAACCACCCTAAGTAAAGTTGATCTGCCTACTGACAAGGGGGCCCGGTGTCACCATATGTACTCACAGGGCTTCTGAACCCTCTTTTCAGCTTTCTACCCCCTTTTCCCTTATGGTCCCAAACGGCAACAGTCCACAAGGGTAGGGAGACCCACGAGGGTGGTTTGCTCCTGTGTGTTTTGAGACAGGGTCTTACTATGTAGCCACAGGCTGGCCTCAAACTCCAAACCACCCTGCCTCTACCCCACTGGTGCTGTCAGGCATGCAGGGCCTTCAGTGTTTTTGATCAAGCAACAAAAGACTTAGGTTAGAGCTTCCAAGATAACTCACCTGGCAAAACCTATACCATCAATGAGTGGGGAGAGCTGTTCTTTTATGTCTAGCAGAAAGGTTGCTACAACTCCAAAGCCAAATTATCTTGAGATACTCTAGCCTTATTAGTACCCAGTCTGCTGCTTAGCTCTGTGTATGGCATAAGATTCCTATTATTGGAACTCCAAAACTGCTTAATGAAATTAACTTTAAGGACAAGCCAATTCTAGTAAAACCTCTCTGTTATAGTTTGGATGAGAAATGTCTCCCAAAGGTAAATGTGCCTAAGCACTTGGTCCTGGTTTGGGAAAGTGAAGTAGAGGAACCACATCACTAGGGGTGAGCTGTGTGGCTTTGTTTTTATTTATTTGTTTGTTTTGTTTGGGTTTTTAAGACTTTTATTTTTATTTGCTTGTTTGTTTTGATTTTTTGAGATAGGGTTTTGTGACAGGAATTTTCCAGTCCAATCTATTTGCAGCAGGAGGCCTGCGATTGAACAGGGAAAAGGGAGGCAGAGCTAAGTGTGGAGAGAGAGAGAGAGAGAGAGAGAGAGAGAGAGAGAGAGAGAGAGAGGGAGAGAGAGAGAAGAAAGGAGGATGAAATGGAGGCAGACATGAACCAGCCTGGCCTTAAGTAGCCATAAGTAGTTATACACATCAAAAGGTTAGAATAATTGGGATAACTTGTCTAATCTGTGTGGGCATCTTACTATTATCAACCGGCCTTGAAATTATTGTGTGGGCATCTTGGGATTTGAGTATTTGCTGATATATAAATCTGATTGGTTAAGTATAAGATTTAAGAGTTTTGATTTTACCGGGTTACTGGATATTGTGATATCTAACCATGAAGTTGGCAGTGCAGGCGGAAGCAGCAACCATGACAATGTCTGGTGGGTGGGACGGGCCAGCCAGTGCTGGGCATAGTGTGAGAACTTGGTGACTGAGCAGGGAAGCCTGCTGGTCATCTGTTTTACACCTCCCATTACAGGGTTTCTCTGTGTAGCCCTGGCTGTCCTGGAACTCACTCTATAGACCAGGCTGTCCTCAAATTCATAATAGATTCACGTGCCTCTGCCTCCAGAGTGCTGGGGTTAAAGTCATGTACCACCACTGCCCAGGAGATCTGGGGTTTTATAGTCCAGCCCTACCTCCTGTGTTGTAGCGCCCCCCATTGTCTCCCACCACCCTAATTCCAGACTGCCTGTCAGAGCAAAGATTGGCTCTACTCCTCTGGAATTGTAAGTAAAAAAACAAACAAACAAACAAACAAAACAAAAACAAAAATCTTTCTTCCTAAAGCTGCTCTGATCCAGAGCAATAAAAAGTAGAGCATCGTCTTTGCCCACTGATGCCCTTCCCACCCTCTCCTATAACCTTCACAGAGTCTGTTCTGCCAAGGGTGGTGATGCTCACCTTAAACCCCAGCATGTGGAAAGAGAGGCAAGCAGAGCTCTGTGGGTTCCGGGACAGCCAGGGATACACCGTGAGGTTGTTTCTCAAAAGCAAAACAAAGTGCTCACTCTGTCATTAACGCTTCTATTTACCTCATCCCTTCTTCTTAACAGATTCAACCCAAAATTAATTTCAAAGCTTGTCAGAGAATTCCTCATCTACCCCTGTGGCTCTTCCTAAAATTTCTTTTTGAGTTTTCCATCTGCAAGCCCTGCTCCAGTCTGCCTGCTGATTCAATTTACCCAGGTTGCCAGGCAACATTTGTATGAGCAATATTTCCCCAGTGCATAAATCCAGGTACCAACCTCTGCCTCAAAGACCAATGGCTGACTTAGTGGCTACAAACGAGGCACCCCCCCCCACGACCCTACTACACCTCAATAATCAACTTAAGGAAGCAGAGACTTGAATTCAGTGACCAGCTTCCCATGGTTCCTCCTCTACCTTCCTTTCCTATAAAGCCATTCCTCTATTTCTTTTTCAAGAAACAACATAAAGGCTGGAGATGTCAGACCACAGACCCCATAGCTTCCTCCTCTCTGTCTCAGAAGTGAGGCCATGCCTCCTCTGCCAATGTTCTCTACCCACTGTGAGTAAAGAGGGAACACATAGGCAAACATTCTGTATCCCTCACTCTAAACAAACAACTGTGTGTCCCCTGTACACACACACACACACACACACACACACACACACACTTGCCTCCTTGAAACTGGTTTGACTTGTGGCCATACTCCCCACCCCTAGGGAAAATTCTAAAGCAAGGCATTACTAGCTCTTACTCTGTCTGTCTCTCCTCTCTAGGTCCACACATCTTATTGACTTGCTTCTCCTCCTCCTCTTCCTCCTCCTCTTCCTCCTCCTCTTCCTCTTCCTCCTCTTCCTCCTCTTTTAGATTGATTGCTTGATTGATTGATTTAATATATGTAAGCTCCCTGTCTGCACATTTCAGAAGAGGGCATCAGATCCCATTACACATTGTTGTGAGCCACCCACCATGTGGTTTCTGGGAATTGAACTCAGGACCTCTGGAAGAGCAGCCAATGCTCTTAACCACTGAGCCATCTCCCCAGCCCCACTTTCTCTTTCTTAAGAAAGGTTTTAATGGGGGAACTTCTTGAATCAGTTACTTTTTGTTGCTATGATTAAATACCATTCCCCAAAAGCACCTTGTGGATGAACGAGTATCTTTTGGTACATGGTTGTGAAAGGGGCATCCATGATGGCAGAGGAGCCACGACAGCAAGCAGCAAGAAATAGAGGATGTCCTCAAATGCAAGCATGGAGCGAGGAAAAGCAAACTCAACGTGGAACAAGGCTCTAAACACAAAACCTGCCCCTAGTGACTGACTGATTCCTTCCAGCAAGGCTCCACCTCCTACCTGAAGTGTAACCGACCCAGATAGTGCCACCAAGTGGAGATAAATACACGAGCCTGTGAGGACCATTTTCAATCAAACTCCCACACCTCCTCTCCTTTCCATGAAGGCTCTGCCATGCTCTCTCTGATAGGATGTTCACTAGAGATCCATATTGATCTCTTACCTCAAGGTCCAAGCATAGCCCCTCTCCATGGTCACGGGCCTCTCTAAAATCATTTCTGAAATCAATTTCACATCAGCTCCTTTCCTAAAACTGCTACTCTGACTTTTAAAAATTGTTATTTACATGTAGGTATGTGTATCTGTGTACATGCATGTGTACATGCATGCTGATGCTGAAGAGGTCAGAGGAGTATTGTTAGATCCCCTGGAGCTGGGAACTAAACTCAGGTCCTCTGGAAGAACAGCAAATGCCCTTAGCCACAGAGCCATCTCTCCAACCCCGTCACTCTGATTTTTAACACCACACAAGCCTGCTGACCTGAATTTGATCCCAAGAACCCACATAAAAATAAAAAGAGAAAACTGGCTTCCACAAAGTTGTCTTCTGACTTCCACATGTATGCTGTGGCATATGCCTATATACAATATAATACAATTTTTTTTAAAAAGATTTCATTAAGATATTTAAATGACTATAGTTATAAAGCTGGATGCACACAAGTCTCAACCACAGTGATATGTATTTATACATTTGTGCTTCTCGGTTTTATTTTGTGAACACAGTTGATCTGTTCACAATAGTTACACCCACAACATTGGTATTAGTGTTTACAGTTAATAGAGGGTTCAGATGAAGTCCTGAGTGAATATCTATTATTGAAAGGGCCCCAGCTCCTCAGATGGAACTGGCAAGATTGCCTGCCCATTTGCAAATGCTGATATCGTGTACAGAGAGCATGGACTGCAACTTCCTCCTCTTAGATGTTTACAGTCCGAGACTCCCTTCAGAAACCTGCCACTGGGACTTGCTAACCCCAGGCCTACTGGATCAACAAGTAAAACAGGAAAATCCTGACATCCCAAAGTTACTAGACCTCCTGACCACCAGTCAATCTGACTGCAAATGGAAATAACTAGTATGTATGCTTTAGAGACTTAAATCCCCACGAGGTTTCTGGCATCAACAATTCCTACAGTGACTCCTGGTGTCCAAATTGTGAAACTACAAGACAGTGGCCTTAAGGTTCCTTTAGCCCATTACAAGGAAGAACTTGTTTTCAATCAGCAAACACTACACAGCCGTACAGCCATGGCTACCTAAAGGGAAAGATAGTTTTCTTTAACCAAAGATGTCATCAGTTCTGTGAGCTATCAGACCCAGAGCTATCTTCCCAGAGATTTGACTTTTTTTTCCTCATTCCTACAAAGATGGCATGGGGTGAAGAACAGCCATGGGTTTGCACATAATGCAAAGGCCCAGCAAGGTTCAAGGGAACAGAATGTGACAGAGGAGAGAAACAGCCATACACCAGGATTCCCTGCAGTGGGGTCCCTGGGGATACATTGTCATGAATATGCAAAGTATGGCCATCCTGGAACACCTCCAGCTGTACAGGTACTGAGCTTCTGCTGGTGACAGGACTGGAGCGGTGTGCAGCAGGAATGACTGGACCATCAGCTGATATAGGCTCTCATAGGAGACTGTCTGCAGTTTCCACGCCCAGCCAGGTAGCAACCTCAAACACAAGAGCCAGTAGTGAGGCAGGGACAGGAGTTGGATAAATTTATGGTCAAGATAAATTGAATATATTTTATAACACATATAAATACATATATTGCATATATAATTAATAAAAATAAATTTAAAACTTTTTTAAAAAGAGATAGAGGTATCAATGATAACTCAGCTGAATCTGGAAAGCCTCAGGGACCGAAGATCAAGGCCACCACAAGAATAAAACAGGTTCTCATCTAACAAGAGCCTCTTGGCCACTGCATCTGATGGCCACGCTTCCCTGCAGGCGGCGGTGTCAGCCATGGAAGGAGGACCTTCCAAATGCACAAAGGCACTGAACTGCAGAGTAGCATGTGTCTGATCAGGGTCACATTGATACAGAAAAAGAGGTGGTGCAAAACTGACTCCTGCTCCCCAAAGCCATGGCTTCAACCTCCTGCTTCTCAAAGCACTCCTGATTGACATTTTTGCAAACGCTATGCTTGGTATTTTGAGTCTTTATTGCATGTGGCTCAGTGGGTCACTCCTAGGTAAGACGGAGTCGGTTCCAGGATTGGCCATCTCTAGACACCCAGCTGAGGATCTGGCCTGTGAGGCCTTGTCCCCCAGGATGAATGTCATCTCTTCACCAATATGGCGTCTGCTAATAAGTTCATTCAACCCGGGTCCTCTACTTGCACTGCCAAGGCTCCTCTGCTCTCCTCTCCTCCCCATGTTTGCCCCACAGGAGCCTCTGACGACAAGATCTGAGGGAAGAACAGCAAAGAGCAGTTAACTGCAGAAGAAGCATCTCCTAGACCTTCTCAGGAGGCAAGATTGTCTGGTGACAAGATGGGCAGCAGAATGGCAAAGAGACCAGAAGGTAGCTCCAAGACCCACACATGATCCACACATGATGGGAAAACCTCAAAGAAGAGACCGGAGAAGCAGCTTGGGAGAACTGACATCTGAGTAGCAAAGGTTTAGGGTTTGGAGGACCAGGGAAACAATTTGATGAAATAGAGGAGTAAAGGAAGAAGGAAAGTGTGTGTGTGTGTGTATGTGTGTGTGTGTGTGTGTGTGTGTGTGGTGTGTGTGTGTGTGTGTGTAAGACAGAATGTTGGTGTTGTTACTTGGCATCAACCACTCCTTGCCCCCTTTTACTTTAAAGATAGATTCTCTCCCTGGCCTGGAGTTTCCCAAGTAACCTAGACAGACCTGGAATTTACCAAGTAGCCTAGGCTGGCCAGCCAGATTTCTGAGTTCAAGGCCAGCCTGGTCTACAGAGTGAGTTCCAGGACAGACAGGGCTACAAAGAGAAACCCTGTCTCAAAAAAAAAAAAAAAAAAAGAAAGAAAGAAAGAAAGAAAGAAAGAAAGAAAGAAAGAAAGAAAGAAAGGAAGGAAGGAAGGAAGGAAGAAAAGAAAAAAGAAAAGTTATTCTAAACCAGGCAGTGGTGGAACACACCTTTAACCCCAGCACTGAGGAGGCTGAAACAGGAGGATCTCTGGGTTCGAGACCAGCCTGGTCTACAGATCAGCCAGGGATACACAGAGAAACCCTGCATAGAAAAAAAAGTTATTCTGGTGGCGTCAAAGAGGGAAGGAAGTGTCAAATTGATTACTAAAAGAAACAGAATGATATAAAAGGTTACCCTGTGTGACCCCTGACAGAGTGAGTGACACAGAAGAAAATACAGCTTGCCAAGCAGGACAGGCTAGTCAGACGCTGGTGACAGACCAGTGGGTTGTGGGTTCTCCTGCTTTGTCACAACCTGTAAATGTCTCCCCACACCAGTTGTGCCTCACTGTATCTCAATGTGAAACTCAGATGCTCCAAGTTAACCTCATCTGTAAAACTCTAGAGGTTTCTAGAACGCTCGAGGTGGTTGGTATGCCACAGTGGCTCCGCTTGGAATCTGGAGTCAAACGAATGAGAATTTGAAGCCTGGCTCTCACATCACAACACTGAGCAGCCAGAAAATCCCTTAATCTGCAGATCAGAATATCATTTTGTGGTATCCCTATCCGGTGCTGGCTGCATCACTCAGAAGAGAAGGCTGTAATGCTGGCCCTGGTTGGAGAGGGTGAGCTAGTCCTGAGGGCAGAGCGAAGGAGAGCTGGCCCTCTACTCACTCACCCCCTCACTACCTGCAGCAGTTGATGTATCTGGCCCTGGGATGAGAGTGGGAGAACTAGCCCTGTCCCCTCACTGGCTGTAACACTGGGGAAAGTGAGCCCTGCACCTTGCCTGGACAACACAGTGGAGCTGGCCCTGATGGTGAAGGCATCAGCTGAGCTAGCCCTGAGGGTGTGGGAGTGGGAATGCTGGCCCAGCCCCTCTCAGCCTGCAGCACTTGGGAGAGTGAGCCCCTGCACCTACACGGGGCAGCATAGTGGAGCTGGCTTTGGAGGTGTGGGTGTAGGTAAGCTGGTTCCCAGGGCATAAGAGCAGGAGAGCTGACCCTGCCTCCTGCAGACGAGGCACTGAGTGGTCCAGCTGGAGCAGAGCTGGAGAGCTTGCCCTGGTGGTGCAGATAAGGGACAACTGGTCTGCCATCGGGACCCAAATCCAGGGTCCAAAAATCTATATCATCTGCAAATGTTTGGGATGTGTGATGTGGCCAGACCTGCTGACCCAGGGCAACAACAGGAAAACTGGGAGGAATCCCAGTGTGGATATCATATTGATGATGTCACAGAAGCCAGAGACCTCGAACTAGACCAATGACTCATTGCACTGAACATTTGCAAGTGAAGATGTGTGGACAGAGCATATACTGTGGGACACAGTGTGACACACTACAGCTTCCACTATGAGGTGTTTCTATGCTTTGTTGTAGTGTGTGTGTGTGTGTGTGTGTGTGTGTGTGTTTTATTTTGTTGGGGAAGACTGCAAGGGCGAGGGGTGGATATGAGGGGACGAGGAGATGAGCAGGACTGACTGGGTGCATGATGTGAAACTCACAAGGAATCAATAAAAAGTCTTTAAAAAGCCAAGAAACAAAAAGATATTCACCTGTGAGCTGTGGATAATAAAAGAGATAGTGTCCAGTGGGCTGTGAGGAACTGAAAAGAAAAGTGATTCAGGAAAGGAACATGATGAATAGAATGTTGACAAGCTGGTGCAAGCTGGGAGTTCTGTAGCCCTGGGAGGGGACAGTGTGTCAGAGACTCTACCGTCACTCCCAAAGCATCTCCTAAGACCCTGGGAGTTAAGAGACACTGGGGTGCTAGCCTTCAAAAGTGTGCCCTTCCATGTTGATGGCCTTGGCCTGTGCTGCTGCTGAGGGCTATGACGGTGTCCGTGGCTCATGCAGCAGCAGAGGGCCATGTTGACGTCCATGATCTGTACTGCCACTGGAGGCCATGCTGAGGTTTGTGGTATGCACTGACACCAGAGACCATGTGAATGTCTATGGCCCATGTTGTCACCAGAAACCATGTGGAAGTCCGTGATCCATGTTCCTGCTGACTGCAAAGGGCCAGGAAAGTACTTTTGCAATGGTATTGATGATTGTAGACTCACAGTTGAGAAAGACAGATATAGAAGGCTTCTGTGACAACCCCTACACCCCACAAAATAAAACACCATCACCACCAACAAAAGAGTAACAGTCTAGGCAGAAAGCCATTGAAAAGAACTTTTTAAATTGGGATAAGGATGCTGAAGTGTAGCTCTCCATAGTTGATGACTTCTGGCAGGGGTGGGGTGGAGAGGTTTTCTTTAAGGGGATGGCTTCTGGGAGTGTGACAGTGCTGCTGTTGCTGCTCCTCTTCCTCCTCTTCCTCTTCTTCTTCCTCCTCCTCCATTTCCCTCCCTTTCCCTTGCCCTCTCCCCCTCCCTCTTCTTGGGAGAGATCACAAGTATGGCAGGGGGGAGGGGGCTGGAAAGACTGGGAACTGTGTGTGATCAGGGTGCATGAAATTAAATATCCAAATAATAATAAAAATCTCATGTTGAAAAAAAGTATGCCCTTAGTGAAGGCCCAGAGCCATCCTTACTCCCCCTCTATCCCCACTCTGGACCCCACTATCTCTGTGCCTCATTCAGGCCTTCTTACAGGGCCTGACCAAAATCTCCAGGGTGTCCCAAAGGGAGCTCAGAGATTAAACACAGGGCCAGAAGTCCGATGCTGCGACCTCACTGGACTCTCTTCCTAGCCTGAGAGAGGTGAGGTATGTGCCCACTCCATTGTCTATGCCACAGTCCCCTCTGAACAGTGCTGACCCCACCTTGCTCTAAAAGGCCTTGAGGCTGTGGATAGGAACGGCCATGTTCCTGTTTAACCCACAATCCTCTAGTAAAAACTAAATGTGGAAAAGCAGGTGTCACAAAACAGATTGGATCATTTTCTCCAAAATGTAACTGACCTAAACTCTAGATTCTAAATTCAGTAGAATTTCTGATACAAGCCCCGAATCGTCCGAGTCCCCTGTTCAAACTCACTCCTAGCTACATAGAATGTGATCTCTACAACCAACAGTAGAGCCGGCGCTGTGGTTTGAATGTGGAATGTCACTTGGGCCCATGTGCTGAAGGCATGCTCCCTAGCCTGGGGTACTAGCAGGTAGGAAATGGTGACATTTTTAAGAGCCAGTGCCTCACTGGAAGAAGTTAGATAAGTTGGTGCCTTGCCTTTGAAGAGGATGTTGGGACCCTCTCCCTGTGTGATGCTTCCTGGTCTCCAGGAGGCAAAGGGACCGTCTCAGTCACATGCTCCCTCTACTGAGTACGGGGCTGTTACTAGTCCATAGCTAAAGGAGCAAGTGGCCAAGATGCAGGCCTCTGGATGTGAGCCAAAATAAACTTCTCCTGCTTTGAAGTTCTCCTGTAGTCTGCCCCAGAGATAACATTAACACACCCTGTCGCACTGTCACTTATTAACATGAGCTCTTGGGAAAAGTGTATGGACTCTGAGCTTTCATTCTCTTGCCTATGAAAGGAAAGCCTTGGACTTGTCACCATCTCTCAGCTTGCATGCTCTCAATCTTTTGTCAGACTGTGCCAGCCAATCATGACACTATGGCTACTTATGCCGCCCTGTTTTTTAAAATGTACATGCACACATACACACACACACATGTTAAAGGCCAGTAGACAACCTCAGATATAATTCCCAGGAACACTGTCTACCTCATTTGAGACAACTAGGCTAGACTGACTGGCCAGTGAGCCCCAAACAGCCTCCTGCCGGCACCTCCCCAGCACTGGGATTCTGGGAACTGAACTTAGGCCTTTGTACTTGAAAAGCAAGTGCTTTACCAACTGTTATCCTCCTAGCCCCTAACCACTGATCTTTCTTTTTAACTGTACTCTTTATTTTTATTTTATGTGCATGGATGTTCTGAGTGCATGGATGTCTGTGCACCATATTCCCATTGAGGTCAGAAGTTGGATCTCCTACAACTGGAGTTACAAACAATTGTGACTGCCACATTGGTGTTGGAGTGTCTGGAAGAGCTGCCAGTGCTGTTAGCCACTTAGCAGCTCTCCAGCCATTGACTACAGAATTTTGTTTAGTTGGTTGGTTTTGGCTTTTCAAGACAGAGTCTTGGTTGTCCTAGAACTTGCTCTGTAGATCAGGCTGTCCTCAAACTCAGAGATCCCTCTGCCTCGGCCTCTCTGCCCCTCTCTGCCCCTCTCTGCCCCTCTGCCTCTCTCTGCCCCTCTCTGCCTCTCTGCCTCTCTGCCTCGACTAAAGGCATGTGCTGCCACCACCCAGATTAACTGCCTCTCTAAATGCTCTTCTCTACTCCACAGCTACCAGCCACATCCAGATCACTCACGCCAGGATGAGGTAGAATATCATCCCTTCTCAGAGACAACTTCTGTCCCCAACCAGATACAGACCTTAAGGGTCACAGTAGAGTGGCTTCGGGGTCAGCTCTGCACTTGCCAGTGGAGCCATCCCA
The DNA here is from genome assembly GCF_004785775.1 of Grammomys surdaster. Classification (NCBI taxonomy): domain Eukaryota; kingdom Metazoa; phylum Chordata; class Mammalia; order Rodentia; family Muridae; genus Grammomys; species Grammomys surdaster. Next base: position 1,854,280 of record NW_021620966.1, read on the forward strand.
TCCCTCAGCCTCACTGAGCCTGGTGCTTCTCTCCTTTGGGACGGGAGAATGCCAGACCTGGAGGTGACCACCTGAAATCCCAGTACTTAGGAGGCCAAGTGAGGCAGAATGACTGCTGTTAATTCAAAAGCCAGCCAGGGCTACATAGTGAGTCAAGCCCGGGATAGAGAGAGAAACGCCACATCGAAAAGGAAACGGTGGGAATATGATGCTGTGTGGCATGCCCTCATGACATTGCACACACTCACACAGAGAGAACTTAGACCTATGTGTGCAGGGTGCTAGAAACACAGCCTAGTCCCCTCATTTCCTCTTGTATGGCCCCAGGCTGGGGTAGGCTGGGTTTTACTCTTCTACCTGCTTGTGTGTTTCAGGGCTCGCTTGCCCAGCTAATAGGCTCACAACCAGGCCAGTTTTTCAGGAACGAAGCGGAGACAGACATCTAACCATTCGTGTGGCTGCTCTGTGGACAGGAGCTGAGGCTGCAGCAGTGACAGCGGTTCTGTTCAAACTGTCCAGCCAGGAAGAAGCACCAATCTGGAGGCTGACCTGAGGCTGAACCAATCTTATCTGGAAGAGGGCGGGGTGGGAGTAGGGCTCTCCTGAGCCCTCTGCAGACCCAGCATCAGATTCTGAGGACACTTGCCTCCAAGAGTAACCAACATTCAAACGCACCCACATCCTCACTCAATGTAACACATCTTTGGTTTAAATTTCGACTCGCTTTTGAAGTTGCTTTTGAAGTCACCCAACTATGAGTAACTCATTTAGTTTAGAACTGGCTAGGACTACAGTTGGGCTGTGGATTCTGGAGCGTTTGCCAAATCCAGTTTACAAATTGTTTCCAAATATAATGACATTTGTAGGGATAGTTAAATTAACAAATATTGAAGTTGATGCGCTATTTTCTGAAGGCATTTCTTTAAACATGTTTGTTTCAATTTCTCTTTTCTTACTTCACAGCCTCCAAAGTTCTAGCCTTCCTTGAGCCTTTGAGAGCCCGCTCTGCAGGTTCCCATCCAGAACCAGGGATCCTGGGTCACCCCTAACTCCAGATGCTGCAGAAGTTCCTGTGGCTTCTATCTGCAGAGACCACCTACCCTAAGTCATCAACCAGGCAAGGTCAAGTTGAGAGACTTCACTCCCATATAGAAAACAAAGTGAATTATTGAACATTAGGCTAAACGTGAGTTAATGTTTAAATGTTCTATTGGACTTTCCTCGAATAAATTCACCCAGGAGGCAATAGTGTGACAGGGTTTTGGATGAGCACAAGAAATGTCCCCACCTGTTCCTCTCTAGCTCCCCAGGAGGGGGCGCCCTCAGAGCAGCCTAGGTTGCTGTCTACTTGGCTAGAATTTACAATTTCAGTGCCTAGGTGTAGACTTCAGTCTGCGCCAGCCCAAGGGACACAAAGGAAAAGGCTCTTCTGCTGTTTGCATGTGCTGATTGGGGCATTTTAAAGCATTGATTTTAAAAGTCCACTACCATTCTCAACCCAGCAAATGAGAGGGAGTTCCTGCCCCAGCCAGGACTACATACTGAGTTAGTTCAAGGTCAGCCTTTGGAGGGTGGTACAGTGCTGCCTTCCTCAGGAGAGGTCCACACTTAGCCCCCAAGCAGGTCATATGGAGGGGCTGGCAGGGAGACCGTATGAGAGGTCTGGCACGGCAGAGGGCAAGCAAGCAAGGGAAGGGCTTTGCTTCATCCTGTCAAGTGAAATAGACATCTCAAACCTGGCAATTCCCTCTTAAGGGCATGTAGGTTAGTAGGTTAGTGTGAGAATCTCAAGCCTTGTGCAAACCAAAGCCAAAGCTTACTAGAATCTTACCTCATGCTCTAAATCCAATCCAGCATGAGGAAAGCATTATGGGTAAGAATCTGGAGGCACAAAGAAGAAAGTGTCACACAAATCGGGAGTACAGCTAAGGCCAGGTGTTATGCTCCCCATTGTACAGCCAGTTACGTACTCCAGGCCGACTTATTAGTCTTATTACATTTTGAGCATGCTCACATGTGCGCATGCCACGGTGCATGTTCCTGGAGGATAATTTTCAAGAATCAGCTTTCACTTTCCACAATGTAAAACCCAAGCACTGAACCAGGGCACTAGGCTTGGCAGCAGTGTTCTTTACATGCTGAGCCATCTCACGAGCCCAGGCCTAGTTATTCTTAACAGAGAGAAGCTACCATGGTAAATCATCATGGGGCAGGACACAGCAATAAAATTTACATTTATAGATGACTGCAACAAAATGTGAGATGTGTTAATTATTTTAAATGAAAATTTAATAAGAACATAATCTTGATTCAGAAAAAAAAAAAAAACCCTTGAACTTAGCGTGTGGCGGCACACACCTGTAAGCTCTGCACAGAGAAGGCTGTGTGGAAGGCCAGCCTGAGCTGCACAGGAGGCCCGGTCTCAAAAAGAAAAAAATGCTACTTGCAAACAAGTAGTGTTGGTGGCAAGGCAACTCAGTAAATGATGACTGTTAAGTCTGACAACCTGAAGCCCATCTCCAGGACCCATGTGGTAGAAAGAGAGGACCAAGTGTCCTCCACATATGCTCCATGACGAATACATACAGATTCACACATATATGCACGTGTATACACGTGCATGTGCATGCTCTTACATATACACACACACTGTAAAAAAGGCTTTTTGAAGAAAAAAAAGAACTTGAAGGAAAACATAAATATGTAAAATATACTCATGCATACATATAGCTCAGGTATGAGGGTCATAAGCAAATACTTGGTAAAACTGATAGCAAGAAGAAGCTTTGTGCTTCCTATTTTCCTGTATCTTCAAAGTCTCCTTTTAAGAAATCTTTTCGACCAAGGCATTTTATTTATATGTATGTTTTTGTTTCATATTCCCAGGAAAAGGACCAGCATCGTCCTCCTGTGTGTTTCCATAGTCCATGCTGCTCTCTAAGACTGTCAGTGCAATAGAACCAAGCCAGCAGGTGTTCTGCCTGGTTCTCCTAGGTCTCTGAGCTGCACATCAATCAACCCTGGGGCTGCCCATGCTGTACCTGGTCAGCCTGGCAGTGAGGCTCATTTTCCAGCTCTGTGGTCATCAGTGATGACTGGTGCATCCACGCTTCCTCCTGGCAGTGGGGAAGCAGGAGCTTGAGCACAGGCTGATGAGGATGGGCCGTGTCTTGTCAGCACTGTTTACACTCTTGAGAGCATCAGCCAGAAAGTTCATGCACCCTTAACGGAAGCGGGGAGTTTTCTTTTGTTTTTAGCTAGAAAAGCTTCCTTACCTTTTAAAGATGATTTGTTCCTGGGCTGTGTGTACAGCTCACTAACTTAGTATATAAAAGGCCCTGTTTTCAGTCCCCAGCACCACAAAAATCAAACTTAAAAAAAAGGATAAAAGGATGTTTTTCAAAAGATTCACTCTTGATGAATATTTAAAAGAGAATTGTCTGAAAAATGAAAACCCAAAGTCTGGTTGATATGAAACCGGAGAGGTGCTAAGAAACATTTTGTTAGTGATGCGCTGAGGGCTGGGCCTCTGCACGAACCGAGAAAAGCTGGACAGGAAAATGAAAGGATTTGACCTGTTGACAAATTCAGTGAAGAATATGGAGTCCTCAGTGCTAGACAGGAAATGCTGGCCTTCGAGGAACAGTGCAGAAGGATCTCTTAATCCAGGACGCTTGATTTCCACAAGTTAGTGCCCATCACCCTTGAAAAGCTTTGTTTTGGGGGCAAGGCAGACAAGGCCCAGTGAGGTGTGGAGAAGCTCAGACACGGTGTGTGTCTGTTGCTGCTGGCCATTCTGTCCCCTCGGCCCATTCCCCTAGGCAGAAGTCAGTTTTGTTTTGTCCAGCCTCCTAACTCCAGCATTCAGTTCAGATACATGAATGGGTAAAATGAACTGGCCAGGAGCCAGCGGGAGGCAGACGGGTGAGGAGAGCTCTGCCTTGGGTCTCTGGGGCACCTGCTACAGTCTGAGGCCTTCCTGCCTGCTCAGAGTCAAGGATGGGGGATGAGGGGTAGAGGTAGGAGCTGATGCCAACCTCCGTGGGCTCCCAACCAGGTCCACTTGTCACACAGGCTTGCAATTCTGAGGTGGGCAGCCCCTAATTCCTCTCCACCCAGTAGCAGCTGTGGCAACAAGCATCTGTTGCCGATGTAGTAAGAACCCTGTGCTGCCCAGGGACTATTTTGCTCCCCTCCACTACACTGGCAGCAGGTTCTAGCCACCTTAGTGGCAAAAAGGTGCTCTGCAAATTGCATCATAGGCGCGGGTGGAAAGCAGACTGCTAGCTATGGATTCAACACAAGCAGCTCTGGCTCCACACAGTACAGTTTGACAGGTACATCTGTCACCACACCTGCCACCTTTGTGTCAGAATCCCTGAGGGAGGGACCCAGGAAGAGCATTTTAAACAGGATCCCTAAAAGCCTCAGGCAGCCATGTAGGGACCTATGTTCCCATCTACCACACTGTCCTAAGAGGCTGCACAGGAGGCACGCGGTGGGAACGTTGCCATCCTTCAAGCTGGTATCTCAAAAATGCACACCAAGGACCTGGAGCCTCATGACCCCTAAGAAGGGGCAAGCTGGATGAGGCTCTCTGGGATCTCCTCTCCTACAGACACCTCAGTCAGTGTGCAAACAATCCACGTCATCCGTGCCATGCGCCTCACAGGCTGCTGGCAGCATACACTATAATCCAATCACTCAGAGGCGTCGGCAGGATGGCCAGCCTATGTTACACAGCAGCCCACGCCATACTCCCCTCTGCCACACTTCCTCCCCCTCTGCCCACAGACACCTTCACATGCCTCATTAATTAAATAATCTTTTTATTTCTCATGCACTAGGAAAAATGGGTCATATGAAACACTGTTCTTCATAGCAAAGGCTTCGGTCTAGAACATAACACAAGAGGCTAGCTGGGAACTGGGTCTGGTCAAAGACCTGGACACCCCCAAAGGTGCTACCTCCAGGGCTAATGACAGTCCCAGCACCATCCAACTGCTGTAGCCTCCCACTGTAGACAGATCAGGGCAGCTGCCCCTCCCACAGGGCTACAAGGGACTGGTAACAAAGGAACATGTGGACTGGGGAGGAACAGGGGACTGCTGAGCAGTGACTCTGCAGGGGCAGTGGGCCAGTCCCTCAGGCCAGGCCTCCAGGGCCATGAGTGAGGCCAAGTCCTGCCCAGCACAGACCAGCCGGAACTTCAGAGGCTGAGCAGCCAGTGCCACAGCAGAGATACAATGAGCCCCTCCTGCCCCACGGCCACATAGACAAGAGGGAAACTCAACTTGAACTCTAACCAAAGCCTGGGTTCCCAGGGCTCAAGGGGCCAGCCCCATACAACCATCTCAAGCCCTCGTGGACACTGAAGACACCGTAGGACAGCCAGACTTCTGACAATTCTGGGACAGGTCACTAGCAGGGCCAGCTCTTAAATCTCAGCCATCAGGTACCACCTGAGCCAAGACAATAATGAAGCAGATTCCTGGACTTGCTTTCATTGAGGTGGCCCAGAGGCAAGACATGGTCAAAGACATGCAGGACAGAAACATAGCACGGAGACATGCAGAGAGCACATCAGGTGGGAGGGGTCTAATCACAGACACAATCAAGTCGGCTGAGATGGCGCAAGCACTGCACAGACCAGGTTCACTAAGGCCCTGGGCTCATGACAATGCCCACTTCTTCTGGGATGGTCTCCAGCATCTCACTTTGGACGGCCTGTGTGATAAGCGCCAGCTCCTGGCATAGGGTCTCATAGCGGTAGCCCACTCGGATGTCTGGCACATTGGTACGGCGGATATCATTGCCCTCAGGGCCCTCCTTGGTATAGTTGGGTCCCAGCCAGTGGCTTTTCACCTGCAGGGGTATAGGTAACAGGCAGAGATGCAGTAGATCCGAGTGTCATAGGGACAAGGTCAGGACCCCAAATGCAAAGGAAGGGAGAGAGGTGATGCCCAGCCCCAGGCAGTATCATACCTTGTGAGAGAAGCCACTCATGAGCACACTATTACGGGCCAGTTCACACATATCACAGGAGCTGAGCTTCCACACCTGGGTGGCGATGCTGTACTCTTCCATCAGGGGTTCCTGCACAGGCCAGGTTCCTTGAGGGAGGCATCAGGCCCCTGCAGTCCCTCCCTCCTTTAAAGACTTGGCTAACAGTTGCTAAGTTCCACCAGCAAGGGGGACAGCACCAACCCAGGGACACCTGGTATCCCCCAGACACTCGCCCTTGGCTGCCCCCTGGCCTGGGTCTGACCTTGGTGAAGTGGAACTGCAAGGGATCATCTGTGGACAGCGAGACCATGAGGCCGCGGGACAAGTACTCAGGTAGAGGGTTCCGGTGGTAGCTGAGGAACAGGCTGTTGTTGCTAAGTGGGGACATGGCAATGCCGATCTGAGCCAGGTAATACAGGTACTGCAGGACGGGGGCCTGGGCAGGAAGGAGGAATGGAGGACTTGTCAGGTGGCCTGAATGCTGGGGGGCAGGGGGGCATGCATGCTGGTTCTGGGGCTTAAGGGAAGGGAGGGTGGTCCAGGCTAGGTCTCACATAAGAATGATGAATCCTGGGCTGGGCTCCCCAACTAGAGGATGGGTGGGAAGAGCTAATTATACTGGGAAGGAGGAATCTGATCTCATGGCTGGGGGAGGGGGAGGATCAGGAAGGCACACAGCTGCATGTGGAGGCTGGGAGTGTAGACCCTGACCTTGCGCAGAAGCAGCCCGTGGGAGATGTTCTCGGCCAGCATGAAGGCTGATACCAGGTGGTGGATGGGCCCAGCCTCCCCGCAGTGAGGCCTCAGCACAAATGTATGGAAACCTCTCTGCCTGAGGGGTAGGAAAACAGGGTCAGCTCCAGAGCCTGGGCACCTGACCCCAGGCCCCACATCACTCGTATGTATGCACTCCAGTGAGTGACAGTGGGGAGCTAGGAGAGAAGACAGGGGCAGATCCTTGACGGGGAAGGATGGAAAAATTAAGTCTAAGGGCAGAGAAAGCCTGTCAGTCTGGGCAGGGGCAGTTGGTGTGTCAGGGAACTAATGATCTCAACTCAGGGTGTTCGACACCCCTGGGGTAGGCACCTGCGCAGATGGTTCAACATGGCCATGTTAGCGAAGGTGTAATACAGGTAGTAGGCATAGGGAGGGTTGTCCTCCTCCACCCAAGCTTCTGGGAGGGGACTCTCCAGGTTGAAGACATGGTTCTCTGGCTTGGACTCATCATCCACGCTGTCAAAACCATCCACCTGGCAAAGAGCTTATGGTCAGGCCTAGAGCCCCAGCTGGGCCCCAGCTGAGCCATCCTGCCCCCTCCCAGCCCACGCCACCGCTCACATGCTCCAGAAAGAGGTGCAGCTCCGGGTGGCTGGCAGGGTGCACAGTAGCCTCAAACAGAGGCAGAAAGATGTTCTCCAGCATCTCTTGGAAGTTGGCCAGCTGGCCCTTGGTGCGATACACATCACTGCAGGGAGACAGGACACAAACATATACAGGTCAGGGCCAGTTGCACCCCAAGAGTCAGAGCCGTCACGAGAAGCACCAGAGTTGGAGAGTAGGACATCCAGACAAACCAGGCTGGACAGACTGTGGGTTGGCCCAGGAGACCTCTCCTGGCACTCAAGAGTGCCTAGCTTGGTGACTGAAGGCTTGGCCATCCCAGTAGAGCAGGAGGCAGGCCCTGGCCCCTTGTACACAGCTACGGAGCTTCCTCCCACTCTAAGGGACACTCACAAGAGGCGGGGCACCTGCACCAGCCAGCGGACATTGGGAGAGTGCACTTTGTGGTTCACCGCCCAGCGTGCCAGCTTGTCCCACTCGTCCCTCGAACGCCCGTAGATGGAGAGGCGGAGCTCTGCATTCTGATATTTGCTCTCCTCCAGGTCTGACATGACCTCCTAGACACAGAAGCAATGACATCTAGATTCCTCCTTACCCTGTGTACCCATCATACATCTCACCAGGCCTCTCACCTCCCTCCTCCTTTCCCTTGAGCCCTCCTACACAGGAGCTCTAGCTCAGCAGGTGAGAATCGTCTCCATACCTTAATGATGTGAGCAAAGTACTTCCCAGAAATCTTGTTGTCGGTTTTAATGAAGATCTCTCGGAGGACAGACTCCCCGATAGGGTTGTATTTGGCATTGAATTTGTCAAATCGATGAAAGGTATTCCTGTCCTGGAGGACATGGGAAGGCCTAGGTCACCCTGGCCCTGGCCCTAGTGCCGACCAACATCCCAGCCCATCCATCCCATGGGACAGACCGCGTGCACATCCAGCGTGTCCACACTTAAGTCATAGGCAGTGAGGTTCATGCTCTCGAAGACTTCCCGCAGAGTCTGCTCACGGCCCTGCTCCACGTGCACGATCTCCTCCAGATGCCGCTTCATCGCCCGCTTGATGAAGCGCAGCAGATGCTTCTGGTTCATGCAGGACGAGGCATGGATGTGCGTGTCCACCTGCGGGAGAAAAAGGACTGCTGTGTCCCAGAAAGGGTAGGCCTTGGGACCGGGGAGATGGCTCAGCCATCATACAAACATGAGGACTGCAGTTGGGATCCACTGAGGCCACATAAAAGCTGTGTATACTTATACACAGCAGCCTGCCTATAATCTTACTATGAGGAAGGCAGAGGCAGGGGGTACAGAAGATAAACTGGCTGGCTACACTAACCAACAGCAAAGCCTGGGTTCAAGTCAGAAACGCTGCAAGATACCCAATGTCAGCTTTGGCCTCCTACTTCACATGTACACATGCATGCACAAGCACACACACGCACGCACACATGCACACACACAATGTGACCACATACTTGCAAACATGCACATATATACATATGCACACATATCATGCACAGACATACACAAATACAAAGTTTGGGAGAGACCGCTCAGTAGGTAAAGGCGCCTGCCACCAAGCCTGAGAAAGTCAAGCCCCAGGGCCCACAAGGTGGAAGAAGAGAAATGACTCCCGGCAAGTGCTCTTCTGTTTCCACTTGTCCACACCCACAGACACAAATTAATTAAAATTTAATAAAAATTTATTTTTTATTTTTAAACTTTATTTAAATTTTTATTACATTAAATGGCATTAATTACAAAAAATTACATTAAAATGGAATAAATTTTTCACTTTTAAAGGAAGGGTCCATGGCCCAAGTAGTAGGCGTAAAAGGACTCTCATACTAGATGCTGGGGGCATTGAGGGAAGGACAGCACAGTCTCTGGAGGAGAGAAGGAGGCCAGGACAGAGGCCATGAGCTGAGGGCCCACCTTACGGATATTATAGAAGTCCCGGTGCGGCACTTTCTTCTGAGCAGCGAGCTCCTTCATCTCATTGAGCAAAACGTGCATCTGGAATTTGGAGCTCAGGTACTGCAGCCGGCGGTAGCAGAATGACTTTCTGGCCAAGAGGAAAGAAGAAAGAAGCTCAGGTGAATGCTCCTGGCTTAGCAGAAGACAGGAACACACAGAACAAGGGCAGCCAAGAGGGCAGCCAACTAGGAGTAGGTGACCAGGGAGTGGCAGGAGACAAGGTGACAGTTGTCTGGGGCAGGGCAGGGCAGGGCAGGGCAGGGCAGGGCAGAGCAGGGCAGGGCAGGGCTGGAGATGAGCTGAATGGACAGGTAGAAACTTACATGGGACCATTGATAATCAGGGCCATCAGCACATTGACGTCAGCTACAAATTCCTGCAGGTCAGGGTACGGAAGCTCCACCTCTGGACAGCTAGCACACAGGAAGCTTGGGTGAGGAGAGCAAGCCAAGTCCTCCGGCCCCTCCCAAGCCAATACATTATTCCATATGGTGTCCCCCAACACACATGACCCCACATACTGCTCATCAGGATCCCTGCGGGTGTAGACATGCACCACACCACGCACCATGCGCAGACCCAGGCCCAGGTCCCCAGGCATGGTGCTTGGCTCACAGTGCTCATACGGGTGCTGCTCCAGCGCAGGGGGATGCACTGGGGCATCTGCAAAGAGGAGAGGAAGAATCAGGACTAGGGAGCTTCAAAGGCCAGCAGCTGCCCAGTCTACAGGCTCCATAAAGGGCAAAGTGTGCCAGAAGCCTCAAAAGAGTAGCTATGGTCCCCACCCTCCACCCTCCTGGATGTCAAGAAGCTAGAAAGAGCCTGGGGTCGAGGTGGGGGAGATGCAGACAGGGCAGAAGGGCCTAGGCTCCAAGCCTAGGACACTTGGACACTCAGGACAGTTGGGGTTGGAGAGGAATGGGAGCTCCCACCAGCAGACACAGGGGTATCAGGACTCTGCTCGTAGGTTCGAGTCTCCAGGGGCTTCTCAGCCAGCTGCTGCAGGTAACGGCGGGTAGTGGGACAGAAGCTCTGCAGTGATAGGGCCATGTACTTCTCCCGGATGAAAAGTGCCCGCACCACACTTTTGGCTGCATCTAAGAGGTCTGTGAATGGCACCTGAAGACGAGGACAAGCAGTCGGTGTCTCTGGTCTCTGTGCTCACTCATGTTCACACTTACCTCCTGCCTGTGGCCACACCCACACCTCACACTGCCCACCTCTAAAGGCCTCAAACCCGGGAACATCCAGCCTTCTCTGGTCCCAGCAAATCAGTAAGCCCACAACCTCTGTCACTCCAGGCACCAGAAAAAGAAAGGCTCTCCCAAGCTCCCACCAGTTCCCCAGGACAGAACCCTCTAGAACACATGGGTGGAAACCTAAGGCTTCTCCAGCTCCCACCAGTTCCCCAGGAGAGAACCCTCTAGAACACACAGGTGGAAACCTAAGGCTTCACTCCACACTCACCCCGCACTTCTCCTCCCCAGAGATGATGACCCGCTGAAATTCCCGTTCCAGTACCACATCGCGTTCCCAAAGACCCCTGTCACCCTGTCCCTCTCCTTGCTCCTTGTACAGCCTATCAGAAAGAGATAAAAACATGGATCGGAGACGGCCACGGTGCAGACCCATCCCCGTATCATCTGCGCATGCCCCTCAGCCCTCCTTACTGTAAGTCCGAGTCGCTGTCTGTCTTCAGGAAATCTTGCTTGGCCCGAAGCAGAATATCTGGCTCCAGCCTAGAGGTGGGAGGAGTAAGGTCTGGTAGAGCAAGGGCAGCGGCTGCAGCATTCAGGTCCCAGCACTGTGCCAGCTTCTGTCCACATACATATTGTCACATGTGGTCCACGGGCAGGCCTGTAGGCCCTGGGCTGTTCTCACCCCACTTCAGAGATGAGAAAACAACTCCAGAGGTAAGTTATCCAGTAGACTCGGAGCCTACGGGAAGATGGAACCTGCAGTAGCCTGGCTCCAAAGACTTGCTCTATGCTGCCTTCCAGGCAGACCTCAGAGAGACAACGGGACAGGGAAGGGGCGGCGGCAGGCTCACTTGACATCCTGGCTGATCTGGCGCTCCAGCCGCTGCCTCCGCTCCTCTAGCTGCTCGATGGGGCTTTCCTCTGGGAACTCGTAAGGGGCGCTACGGAGCTCACTCTCGGCCAGTGAGCGGCTGAACAACTCCTGGTACCGGTGAGGGAGAGGAGGAAAGATCAGGTGGCCTTCAAGCCCTCTGCCCCTGCCTTCCCCTGCAGAGCCTAGGCAAAGGGTGAGGGGCAGGAGCCAGGGTTCCCAGGAAAGGCTTAGCATCAGGGACGGTCAAGCACTGTGGCTGATAAGAGGATGTCCCAAGATGAGAGGGGACTGAGGTAGAGGGTAGAGCAACAGAGGTAGAGTTTGGGATGAGGAGGTATAAGGGTGCTACCTCAGCGATCTCCTTGCATTTGCCATCCATAGACGTGCGAAGGTCGAGCGGGAAGTGCTTGAGGCAGGGGGCAGTGCCTGGCAGGGATCGGGCAGACTGCAGTGGAGAGGCCCCCAGACCACTTCGAGCTTCTGCAGGGACAGTGGTGCCAAGGTCAAGCGGAGGAGGGACAGGGCCTGAATGCCTCTGAAAGCCAAGAGCCCCTTCCCACCCTTAGGCCAGACCCTATTAAAAGCCAGGACCTAGACACTGCACAGTACGGCTCCCAAGAATATCCACCCAAATCTACACAGACGCCCTTCACCACCCCAGGCTCAGGGGTGAAGTCCTGTGCCTGCCAGTGGAGCAAATGGATCCAGTCAACTCTACAATAAGAACTTGAGGTAGGAGTAGCTCACTCCCTTATTTCAGGAGAATTTATCTGTCTATGACTATTTTCCAAAAAGGGACATACATGTACACGTGTATATACACACATGCATGCGCATATGTACACACACACAGACACACACATACACACACATACACACACACACACACACACACACACACCAGGCACTCATCCAGGACTAGTGGCCACACTAAGGACCACCAACTTCTAGGGTACTAACCCAGGGTCAGAGTTACCCTTAACCTAACAGATCCTTCACTGAGATGGAACAGAACCACTGCCTGCTCTGAGACCTGCAAGGCACAGGCAAAGCACAGCAGCCACTGTGAAGCAACTCTGAGAAGCAACTCTCAAGAAAGAGGACCTGGTTGGCAAGGAACCCTGTCTCCCACTAGAGGCCTGTCCTCTCTCCAGGACCCTGGAGCTGCCAAGATGAGGACGGATCCTAGACTATCCATCCCACAACTGGCTGACCCTCCAAAGGGAGCTGCCACGGTCTGTGCCACTTGAGGCCTTAGGATCTAAGCTGGAGGCCTTGGGAAAGGGAGAATTGGAAGCCAAGGTTTTTTTTTTTTTTTCTATTCCAACAAGGGCAGACCTCTTCATGGGCCCTACCACAAGGCTAACACTGAAGGTCAGAAGCTGCTAGTCTCCTGGGCTGCCTAACCTTCTAGCCCACCAGGAAAGAACCTCCCAGTGTCAGCCTCTTCTTGCTAGAAGCTCTCCACAGACCGTTTGGTTCTTCTAGGCAGCTGCAGAAGACCCATCTCTCCAGAATCCTCTCCCCCACCTCCACTCTGGCTTAGAAACAGATGCAGAGGCTCTGTCTAGGCATTATGCCTTAAGGTCTCGGTACCCACTTCCTAGTACTCCATGTAGGGTCCCAACGCTGGACAAAGAGGGGTGCTTACCCTAGATCAGAACCCAGCTACCTACTTGCCTTGGTCCCTACTGGAACGCTACCTGCAGAGTTCAAGAGTGTTCTGGTCAGCAGCCCTGTGCCCCTTGCCTGCCTGTTTGCCTTGTAAAGCTGCAGCCAGTCCCCCAGGACAGCTCAGGGGCTGGCATGGACTGTACCAAGTGCAGCTATAAGTGGGGGAGACCCTGAGATGGCCACAAGTAGGGGGCTGGGAGAATTCAGGGGAGTTCAGAAATCCCGAGAAGGAGCAGGAGCTGAGAGATGAATGAGAACTCTAACAGGGCCTTAACCTCTTCCATGCCGGTGAGGCCATCCAGATCCAGGGTCTCAATAGGGAGAAACAAGACAAGCTGATGTGGCTAAGGCAGCCTGGCAGGGGAGGGGCCAAGTCTCCTTAAAACCACAGCCCTAGGGTACAGAAAGTGGTTACAGCCTGGCTGGCCAAAGGGTAAGAGGAGACACACAGAGGGAAACCAGCAATCCTCCTCTGAGCCCTGTAGCCTCAGGCCAGCTTCCCCTGCCCACCACTGTCTTTTGGGCCCAGACTATGGACTCTCCAAGAGTGACAAGGTCTTTGTTACACAGGAGCTGGCTGGTAGTTGGACCACTGGTCTAATGTGGACAGGAGCTAGTTACGGAGTCTTCCTAGCCCACGTGGGCAGAACTCTTCATGGCAGTTCCAAGGCTAATGTCAGGGTGAGGCCAGCTGTTCAGGAAGAGCACCTTGGAATATGGGAACCACATTTGGAAGACACAGAAGACTGCTTTTGTTTACTTGCTTGTCTTAACCTCTGGGCACAGGCTATCAGTGGGTGAGAAGTAGCCTCGTCCTCCCTGGCCCCAGCCCCAGGACTCAAAGGAGAATGGCCTACACGTGTTCTGTAAAGCTTGAGTTAGAGGCCTAAACCCACGGGTTTAATTCCTGCAATTAGGAATTCCTGAGACCCTCTAAACACCTCCCACATGGAAACCCTTCAGTGAGGATGGCGAGAGGGTCTCTGAGGCCAGTGCAGGGTCAGGGCTGATAAGAGGGAAAGAACACTGAAGAGAAAGGGAGTCTGTAAGGATGATGAGGAGATGCTACTTCTCCCTTACAAGAGAGCAGAATAGGAGGAAGAAGCAAAGGTCAACACCTATTCACCCAACCCAGGGTTCAGATCCTAGGCCAGGTGGTGGTGGCACAAACCTTTAATCCCAGCACTCAGTAGGCAGAGGCAGGGGCAGGTGGTTCTCCATGAGTTCCAAGTCAGCTTGGTCTACAGAGTGATTTCCAAGACAGCTAAGGCTATACAGAGAAACCCTGTCTCCAAAACACCAAACAAGAAGGAACCCAGAGCCTTCTTAAACACAGCTCCAGACCATGTGGGGGCTTTGTTTTCTGTCCTTTGCTTTACTGAGGTCTTGTGTAAGCCAGGGACGTCCTCTGATCCGGGGCTCCATCCTCATCCTTTTTATTTTTACTTCTAGGCAGGATCTTACTAAGTGTCTAAGCATGCCCAGAACTCATGATCCTCCTGCCTCAGCTTCCCAAATAGCTAATTACAGGTGTGCATCACTACACCAAGCCACCAATCACTTAAAAGCCCCTGAAGGCAGACCACAGAGCTGCAGAAATAAAGACAGAGCCCTCATTTGAAATCTTTCCTATCAGATAGCCCTGAACCTACACAGAAGAGCTTGGTGAGTAGGAAGGCTTCCAGCAGCCAGTCATCCTCCTAGTCGCTACATGACTGTAAAAGACTGTTAGGGACTCACCAGAGGCGACACAGGCCATCATCTCTAATCTCCCAGGCTAGGATCTAGCTCCCTGGCCCTGTGCCAAAATTTGGCATCTATGGTACCACATATACACATATACAAGCAAAAGCCAAAGGAGGACCACTCCATCAGCTCCAAGATTCTAGTACTTTGTCAATCATCTTGACTCAGAGCCTCCTCACTCATTATCAAGACTGCCTCAGTAGGCCTTGACCCCCCCCCAAGTACAAGATGCTCTCATGGTATAAGCACCTAAGAGTCTCTGGTTCAACATCAGAATAACCAGCACAGAGCTAGCCCCAAGGTACATATCTAGAAGACAGATCTGAGCACAGAGAATATGTCTCAGTACAGTACAAAGCCTAGACGGGCATATTCAGCAGTGTAAGAATAGGCTAGAGGAGTCCAGTCAGGGTGTAAATAAATAGGGCAGCTATAAAGGGTTAATAACACCCAATCAATCACCAAAAGGTCTTTCTTTCAGCATTAAACTTGAGAGCTACAGACACTCACATCCCTGGAAGCACAAACTCCAGTAGCTAAGTCCTCACCAGGATAGACCACAGACCAGCCGCAAATGGTGCAGAGATGCCCACTTAGGCCCAATAGGAAGTCAAACCAAAGGATGCAGCGTATACAGTCCACCAGCCTTCTCAAGGACTCCCCACTCTCCTCAAGAGACTCGCAACACAGACCAGGAACAAGCAAACAGGAAGGACACAGGCAACAGAGCCCTAGCTCTGGTGTGTGTGCTAGCAATGCATGACCCCATATGTCAGACCCCACCACCCCCACTCACCAGTGAGGGAGTTCTAGATCTAGGGTCTTGGAAAGAATAAGTAAAGGCAAGTATAGCCTGAGGCTGCCTGGTATAGGCACAGGCACCAATCAGAGTAGCCAGTCCGCAGTCAGTCCCACACCCTCCCCACTCCATTCACATACACTTCACACGCAGTCTTAGCATCTGCACAAGCAGACACGTGTGCACATACACCTCTTCTGTACCCACATCCACACCCACTCCTTGTTACGGAGGGCAGCATCCCTGACATGCAAACCTCAGGCACCCCCTCCCACCTCCCTCCCTGCGCCACCAAGCCAGCCAGTCAGCCCTGGAACCGAGGTCGAGAGGCATCATTGCAGAGAGGGTGCTGCAGAAAGGGGCCCTTCTCGGAGGCACTCAGTGGCCTGGTCAGGAGGAGGGGGAGCCCATGCCTGAAGCCAAGAACTCTCACCTGGAGCGGCAGCGGAAGCTTGCAGGCTGGTCCGCTTCTTAAAGGGATATTTGGTCTTGGGCTTGCCTGGGCCAGGATAGGATGCCATGGCTGGGGCCAAGGCGACAGCGGAGGAACCTCACCGGCTGGGGCCAAGCTCTCCCACATCCAACCCCTTCCTCCGCCCCGCCCCCAGCGGGAGTGACTGATGCAGGAAGCAGCGCCCTGCAGGCGGAAGAGGCCCTGGCCACGATTTCTGATGTTGTCTAGGCAACCTCGGGGAGTGGGGCCTCCATCCTGCCCCTTATCCCTCCGTTCCCACTCCAGTCTCTAGAGTGCCGTGTCTGATGGTGGCTAGGACTGGGGTAGAGGTGCAGAGAAAACAGACGGAGCAGCACCGGCTCTCGGCTCTTTACCACCCTCACCCCACATCGGGAACCCTCATCCCTTGCCAAAGCTTCAAGGCAAAGAAGCCAAAGGCAAAGAAGCCAAAGTCCAGGCTAGGCTGTTCCAGCCAGCCAGAGAGAAAAATAATAGGCAAGAATACCGCCTGAGTTTCTCCAAGCTCAAAACCCATTTCTTCCAGGGACGGAGCAAACGTACTCATGAAAACCCAGAGCCTCTGGGGCAGAGCCCCCCTCTTTTCTTCTCCATCTGACCCCTACTTTAGGGACAGCCCAGCTCTGGGAGGAGGCAGAACTGAGAATTCGAGCCCAGAAGGGAGGGGCCTGTCTTGGGAAAATTCCACTGACCGGCAGAAGCTGTCTCCTAGGAAGACAGGAAGAGTAGGAGGCAGGGTCTTGTCTGAGGTCGGTGGGAAAGACCCCAGCCTACTCTGACTTGTCCCTCTGCCTGCACACTCAAGGCCTGCTTTCCTGGACCCTTCTAGAGGCTGTTCACATCCCCTAGGTCTTGCAGGCATTGCCAAGACCCCCTATCCTCTTATCACCCAACCGAGGCACCTCTGCCTTGGAGTCCCTTTATCACCAAGACACGCGCCACACACTTACCTGAGGCCATACTGCCCGAGTCCCGAGTGGCACCAGAAAGGCAGCCTACGAAAGTCTGCACAGCGAGGAAACCCGACTGAGGAGGGGAGAGGGCCCCCACCGGGGCGAAGTCGCGCCACTGGCCCCTGCACCCGCACTGAGAAGCGGGATGGAAGACAGTTTTTCAAAATGGCCAGCTGGCCGGAGGCGGACTCCCGCCGACTTCAGCGGCCAGACTGACCTCAGGAGCCCCCGGAGTCGCGACCCCAAGCCCGCACTCAAGAGGAAACAGGCCACGTGCTCTCCAGAAAACCGGACCCGGAATTAGCCTACGGTTCTTTCACCACTTTCAGGGTATCAATTAGGGATCCGGCTCCCGTGGCCGGGCTACGGGGGAGTCACGCAACAGGTGCGACCCCGCCGAAACCTTCCGGGCTGCGCGCCAATCTCGCCAACCCCAGGCCCCGCCAAGTCCGCAGCCACGCCCCGTTCGGCCACGCCTCCGGGTTCCTGGCCACGCCCCCACCATTTTCCCTGTTCCCTTGCGCCACGTGGGCAACCTCCTGGCCAGAGTTGGCCTTGGCTTGGCCCTTTGGTCTTGGATGATTTCTGTGTGTCAGCTTCCTCATCAGTAAGATGGGATGAGGTAATGACAACACCTCATCCAAAGGAGTTACTGAGGACTGAAGGTAAATCCCCTTTGCACAATGCCTGGCACAAAGTCAGGTAGCTATAATTAGGGTCCCAGAATCCGTTTTAAGCAGAACTCCTGCCCCCTGAATTCTCCACATTCCCACCTGAGTCTATTTCCTTCTACCAGACATGGGTAGGCAGGGTGTACCCTTCAAAGCTGGTTCACCATCCCACGTTAGTTTCTGTGTTGAGGTTAGACTAGCCAGAATGCCTGGGTTCACATTCAGATATCTCCACCTACTTCCTGACTGATAGTGAACTTCTCTCTGGGTTTTACAGGTTAACTCTGGATCTTACACCAGCTCTGATGAAGATAAATGAGATAATTATAAGTGCTTTGAATTGTGCCTGGCCTGTAAGTTACTACCAATCAGTGTTCATGTAAGATTGCTTTGGCCTGGGATCCCTATTGCTGACTCATTGATTCTCCTTGTGGGTTAAGAGAAATTGGCCTCTTTGAATAGGGCAGACACCCTCTCAAACAAGCATTGCCGTCTCCCAGGGGCAGTCGTACCTACAGAAACCCTGTAAAGGAAAGTCTCCTCACTGAAAGTGATTACCTTTATGAGCAGCAAGTGGTCCCTTCCCTCTCCTCTCCTTGGAGAAGTTTGCTCCCTTACCCAGCTGCTCTAAAGTTGTCTATACAGCTGCTTTCAGGTCGCCCCACTATATCCTTCCCCTCTTCTCTCCACCAGGAACTCGGGGTCCTGATCCCTGTTCTCTATCTGCATCCGATGTGGCCTCTGGGGAGTCTCCTGTCCACTATACTAAAATAAACTTTAAAAATTATTCCCTTGGGCTGGGGGTGTGGGCTTAGTGGCAGTGTCCCTCTGCCTTACATGTGAGGGCAACCCCCAGAATTGCAAAAAAGATGAATACACAAATTTTAAAAACCCTACAAGTGGCCTCCATAAACTTGGGAGAACAGTGAGGAAAAGGGGGGGGGGGGGTACCAGCTCACAGAGAATCAGACTAAAATAGAACAAGGAGATACCTTATTTTTCAATGTTATGTTTAAATATCAAAACAGGAACCACTAAAAGCATAGTAAAAAGGTAAGGGTGTACTGAACTGCAACACGCATTATGTGGCCATAAATACTAATATAATCCAAGAACCGTTTAGCAAAATATCATCAAGTATCTCAGTAAGTTTCACTGTTTTGACCCAGTAATCCACTTCTAATGAGACTTTTTTAAAAACTCAAATATAATTGTATTAGAGTTTAAAGAGAAAGCCCCAGGGTATGCAAGTCATAACTCTTCAGCTAGAAAAGAAGAAGAAGCTAGAACATGTTTCTCACACACATTGAAAGAAAGAGAAAGAACAAAAGAAAAGGTTGTGCCTTTCTGGACCAGGGCTCAGGAAGGTGGGGGGACCCAGAGAACCTCATGTCAGCCTCTGGGGCTTTCCTCTGGGGATGGGAATCACAAATCTGTTCTTAATAAAAGGGTTGTCAGAAAAATATCCACAAAGTTGCTCAATATTGCAATGTTTACCACAGAAAATTTGGAAGCATAAAGACCCAACAACAGAGGAATGTTTAAATGAATGCAATGAAATACAACCATTAATATTGTTCTTGGAGAATTTCTTTAATGGTGTGAAATCCTTTTAACATAAAGTTAGGTGCAAGAAAGGATTGGAAGAACTACACAAACGGGGTGGTCCTAATCGTGTGATGTGTATGATTTACACAGAGGAGAAACATGCAACAGGTTACTGGAGAAATCAACAAAAATCCAGCAGAACTCTCCAGTCACTGGCGGCCTCCCTCAGACTTGAAAACATTGTGAGACTGTTGCCTTCCAAGAATGAACAAAATACATCTCAAAATTAACAACCAAGTACCGTGGGACCATATAGATGCTCACTTATAGTCTGGTAAGATGCAGATTTGGACATAATTTTAAAGGGTCACAGCCTTATACTGGGCCAGGCCTATGTGGATCCCCTAATTCAGATCTACCTACCTACCCAGCCAATGGGTGGCAATTCTGTTCTCCACCCAAGCCAGGCAAACCAGTTCATGAGAGCCTTCATCCTGAAGTCCCACCAGCAACAACACACCCTTCAGTCCGTAGCCTTCCCCCACCCCCATATTTCCAGGTCACATGGTTTGCAGAGGTTGTTAAGAAGTCTGCCCTGCTTCCAGCTAGGCATCAGTGCCTCACCCACTCAACACAGGCAAGACCTTCACTGGGGCTTCATTGTCTGCAGGGCAGAGCTTGGGCACTGCCGGCCTGAGTCATCCTGTGGCCTTGGACTTCCTGGTACAGAAGCCTTAACGCTGGGATCTTCCATCTAAGCAGCGTCCTCCTCCTAACCTATTTCCACCATGGCTTCTCAGTGGGACCTTCCTGAACCCCTCCCAACGTCAGCACACTCCTCTTTTTTCTGAAGAACAGCTTCCCTGATTTCCTGACCTTCACTTCCCTGGTAGTCAGCCTGGCTAGGACAGGCCTCTATGAGCAGATAAAAGACTCGGGGAAAAGTATCTAAAGGTTCCAAGGGATACTTGGAATATCCCAAGTCCAGACCATCTTATTCCCAGACCTTTCTAGAATCAAGCTTGACCCAGCAGGTAACTCGTCTCACCCCGTCACCCCAGTCACTGACCACTGTCTGTGCATGTTTGCAGGTCAGGTTCCCAGTGATTTGCAGCCAAATCCTTTAACCTGTCATCCAAGGCCCTTCCCTAGCTGGCCTGGATTCCTCATCTCCCAGCACCCCGACCCTTTCATGTTCTGTCACATCAGACTTCCCAGTCTCTCTAGGCCCACATTTGCCTCAAACCTTTTCTCTTTCATCCTCTCCTCTCCCCAGATTCACATCCTCCATTTCTGCTGGCCTGGCTTCCCGTGGAAAGTCTGTACACCTCACAACCACCCCTTGCTTTCAATATTGTTATTTAAAACACTGTCTTGAACTCAGGATTCTCCTAAATCAACCTACTGCATACTCTATGAAGGGTAGGAGCTGCTG
>NW_021620966.1:1874978-1897053 GCF_004785775.1 Grammomys surdaster
CTCTCTCTCACTCTCTCTCACTCTCTCTCACTCTCTCTCACTCTCTCTCACTCTCTCTCCCTTTCTCTCCCTCTCTCTTTTTAAAATCACAATAGATGTGTATATAATTGCCTCTCCTTCCAGGGGGTGGGAGCGAGGTTTTCAACAGTTCTGAATTCCCCACAGTAGCACCAACCCTTTAATTGTTACTCTGCTTTCCTCAGCCTCCTCCTCTGGACTGTAAGTTCCCAAACGCAGCTTTTCCTGTGTCAATGTCCCACACTCCATCTGGGGTACAGCTTCTCACTAACTGTGAGGCAGATCCTGAAATCTCCTTCATCTAGGAAACATGCCCACATTCCTCAGGAAACAACAACTGCTTTCACTCAAAATGATACAGCCATCTAAGGCTGTGAATCAAACACCCAAGGTGCTGCCACACACCCTCGTGCAGAGGGGATCACTACTCTATGCTTCTGTTACTTCTAGGACAGGCACTGTTCTTCCTGTGCCCTGCCCTCTTTACCAGAACACTGTCCCTAAATTTAATAATCAAATGTGACAACCAGAGGGAAAGCAGGAGGTCGCTGTACCCTCAGCAGCTAGGGGAGGGCCAAGAATCCTTCAACTTGAACATGAAGATGGGATGCTTCCAGCAGCAGCCACAGACCAAGCAGAAGCTCCCCACCCCCGCCCCATGTGAATTAAGCTAGTGGCTTCTCTCATAGAGCAGGCCCACCATTGTCCAGCTTCCCCATTCACTCAACTGTTCTTTTTCTCACCCAGCGGGATGGGGTTAGGGAAAGGGAGATTACCTCTATTTACTAAGCTATGTGACCTGAAATGAGCTGCAGAGCCACCTGCAGCAAAGGCCCAGGCCCAGCACAGTCCTTTGCTGCCAGGGCCCTTTTGAACAGGGCAACCATCAGCACAGCTCTGGTCTTGGAGTAAGTTACCAATGCTGTGGGCAGGGCAGGGTAGGGCTGGTGGTGAGGTATAATTACTGGAACCTCCTAGCCAAGATTCCAAACAGTCACAATTTCAAAAAGACTCTTGTTTTCCCCTAAGTCACTAAGCACTTGCCAATTTGGGATGGGGAAAAAGCAGGATTGCCCCGGCAAGCACCTCCGCAGCTGGAGCCCGGTCTCCCAGATACTCACAGAAAGGAGGACAGAGAAAGATGTTAACCCGTGGTTCCAGGTTCCACTGTCGGGTTAGTGGGCACCTAGCTTCTCCTTTTCTTACCCAACTGTCACATAATTTTGGCTTTAAAAGACGGCAGCATGTTTATCTTTAGGGTTCTTTAGGATTCTCGGCTGTGCCTGGGAATCACCTGGGAAGAAACTTAAGTCTGATGCCTAGACTGCACTCCAGACCAATTTAATCAATCTTTTAAAACAACCAGGTGGTAGTGGTGGCAGAGCAAGCCTTTAGTTCCAGCACTTGGGAGGCAGAGGTAGGAGGATCTCTGAGTTTGAGGCCAGCTTGGTCTACAGAGTGAATTCTAGGAGAACCTGCCTCGTATGCACACAGCCCTGGGTTTACACTCCTGGGGGGGGGGGGCGTTTAACTGTAATCGAAGTACTTGGAAAGTGGAAGCAGGAGGATCAGAATTTTAAGCTCATCCTTCTTTATACAAGTCTAAGCTTATGCTAAGCTACTTGGACATAGCTTAAAAAACAACAAAGATCTTTCTAGTAATTGCCAGTATATATCCATCAAATTGTATTTTTGTAGGGCAGACTTTTCAAACTTGCCAGATGATGATAATCATTTATATTAGCTTCATTTCAGGCTCTAGAATTAACACTGTTACTGAAATTTAAAGATTCTAAAACATACATACCCTTTACAAATATTTCCAAGTATTGACATTTTTGAAAAGCACGTGATCTTCCAACCATGTTTTAGAAAACATAAGGAGTAAGCAAGTTTGGGGAGAAACAGTTCCTTAGGACAATTCTCTCTTCCCAACATTGAATGCGGGTTAACTGAGATATTGTTAAAATGTGGATTATTTATTGGACTTTTGGAGCTGAGGTCTGAGAGTGCATTTCTTGCAAAACTCCAGGTCTACAATGCAGCTGGTCGTTGCATTACATATGAGTCAGCAACATTCTAAAGCAGTGTTTTTCAACCTGTGGATCCAGACCCTTTCACAGAAGCCACAGATCAGATATCCTGCCTATCAGATATTTACATTAAGATTCATAACAGTAGCAAAATGGGAGTAATCCAACATGAGGAACTGTATTAGAGTTCCAGCGTCAGGAAGGTGGAGAGCCACTGAGCTAAAGTGCTCTAGGTGAGGGGGCTGCCCTGGAAAGGCCCATTTAAAGGAAACTACTGACACAGAGAACTGACCGATGAGGTGTGTTCAGTGTCTGTGAGGCGACAGCTTGGTCTCATCCTTACTCCCAGGGAAGTGGGCGGTGAGGGTGAGGGGCAGAGCTAACCCAGCCATCCATCTGTCCAAGGGAGACGTTTGCTGTGTGAGGTGACCCTGATGTCTACCCACACAAAACGTCAGTGAAGTCTACTTGACCTAGTGAAGCCGATGGGGACCGAGAAGAAGCGCACACAATCTTTCTGCCGCATACTCTGTCCTTCATGTCTTCAATGACCAGAGATCTGATGAGGACCTACTAGTAAACCACAAATTCAGAGGTAGAACAGATTTGGTCCCTGAGTAGAAGAAACATACAGTGGGAAATAAATGAGGAAAACAATGGATCTGAGTTCAAGGTTAGCCTAGTCTGAGCAAGCTGGGGGTACTCAGTAAGATCCTGTCTCAAACACACACACACACACACACACACACACACACACACACACACACACACACAAAGGACAAGATAGGCATCCTAAGAGATGAGCCAGCACAAAGGAACGGTAATAGCTCCTGGAGCAGAACATGTCTTTTGTCAGGACTGTCCCTTTGACCTCTTAAAACCAAGACCTTATCTGAAGACTCAACTTGGGCTGTACCCTTACCCTTCAGCTCTCCAGTGCAAGTGAGTCCACAGGACCAGAGGGTTTTAGGTGAGCTCTTCAGAAGGTAGGAGGTAGCTGTTTCCTCCCAGAGCCCCAGCACCTGCCTTCTTTCCTGCTGTGTCAGAACCCAGATCATGTCCCTCACTAAACACCAACCAAACAAACAGACAAACAAAAATGTTAGTCTTTGCCCTTCATCTGACTGACAAAGCTTTTAATTGGCTTGCTCTGTCATACTGCTAGACATAAAGGGAACAATCCCTGGATTAAGAAGTAGTTCTCCAGCTGGAGTAGGGAATCTCAAGCCAAGGTAGGCAGGGTACAAGCACCACCAGTTCACACTCTCGTTCCCAGCTTTTAAGGGAGCAAGAGAATGGTTCTCTATCCTAACCTATTTTTCCTTTTTCTTTATCTCACAGATAATAGGAAAAATTTAAGAGCCAGAGAAAACATCCCTTCTCTGAGGAGACAGCAGAGATGGGGAGTGGCATCAGTGCTGAGGACAAAGAACTTGCCAAGAGGTCCAGGGAGCTGGAGAAGAAGCTGCAGGAGGATGCTGACAAGGAAGCCAAGACTGTCAAGCTGCTGCTGCTTGGTGAGTGACATGAGCAGATGAACGGGTGTTCCTCTTACTCTGGTTCAGCTAAGAAACCAAGCAGAGCGTAGAGCTAGCAGGGTTACTATGGAGCCTGCACAGTCGCCCCAAGGAGACCCACAATGTCAGGGTTCCCAGAATTGTTTTACTTTCCTTTGAACTATGAATAGTGCAAAGACAAGGCTGGACTATCCAACTGCAGCAACACTTTTTGGTTCAGCAACTACCAAGAACCCCCGACCATGCAGGCACACACCAGATGTGCAGTCAGAGACCTGTGCTGTAAAGATACAGAACTGTCTCTTACCAACGGATTCGTGAAGCACCACCACACGATCCCAACAGTCTCAAGGATAAGCCTACTGGTTTTTGCCAAGTAGACTGGATCCTTCTTGCTTTCAAGATAGATGTTGGAAGCAGAGGAACCTGGCAGGGAGGGGAGGGATATGGGGAAGGAGGAGTCTTTAACGACAGAAACCCCCTCCTGGCTTTCTATTAAGTAATTGCTCTAAAGCCTCTGACATCTGGCACCTTCATCAACTTGATGTATTCTGAGCAGATCCCTGGCTGGTGCAGATGATAAAAGCATCTCAGTGGGTCAGGCAGGGAAACGGATCATGGTTTCAAAGAGAAAATAAGAAACTGACACCTGGCTTAAAAAAAAAACAAAAAACCCACAAGAAACAAAACCAACAATAGTCCTTCTGAAGTGTGATCACTGGCTCTATGTAGCAGCAAGCTGGCTTCCTGGGATGGCTGTCTGTAAAGAACCTGGGGTATTGGAGCAGCAAAGCCCAAGGACACATTGAAGGGGCCTCTATTTGTAAGCTGGACCCAGGCTCTAAGGAATCCAAGAATTACACACAGGGGACAGAGACACAGAGACAGATCTTTTAAGCCTAAGCAGATTGTCTAGGTTCAGGGTAAGCAGCTTAGAGGGAACAGGCACAGGCAAAGTGGGAGGAGACGGAGGGGTCATGTCAGGCTGGCCAGTTGGTAGAGAGGCCTGGAAGATCGGGAGTTCTTTATGGGCAAGAGGGTAGCCTGACTGAGGACATTAGAATGTTTTAGCCAATAACAGACACCATCAAGATTGTAGAGGGAAAGAATTTCAACGAAGAGGCCCAGCTTTTACCGGTCCTACCCAAGACTACTTGCCTGAGTCAAAAATAGGCAGTGTGAATACTTTAAAGGAATTTCTATGAGTCTATCAGTGATTCCCAATGGGGAGACTCTGAGTCCCAGGGGCTACTAGATATGTCTGGAGATACTTGGTTGTTACAAAGAGTAAGATACTAGTGGCCTCTAAGTGGGTAGAGACCAGGGACAGTTCTAAACTGGTGCACACCTTTAATCATAGCACTCAGAAAACAGAGGCAAGCAGATCACTGAGTTCGAGACCAGCCTGGTCTACAGAATGAGTTCCAGGACAGCCAGAGATATACAGAGAAACCCTGTCCCAACCTCTCCCCACCACCAGAAAAAAAAAAAGGAGGAAAAAAAAGGCAGCCCCCTCACTGTAAATAGTGCTAATGGGGAGAAACTGCTCTAAATCCAGTTGAATGGCCTGAGCTCAGGGTGTCTCCCAGAAAGCACTGTTCTCACACCATCCTCTGGACCACTGGAGAGAACTGGTAGAAACTTGACAGTGTGACTATTTCCCTTCCAGGTGCGGGAGAGTCAGGGAAGAGCACTATCGTCAAACAGATGAAGTGAGCAGAAACATAACCACGGGAGGACTGGGGGTGGGGTGGGGTGGGCAGTAGAGCCAGTGTTGGTGTTGGGCAGAAGGGTCCTTAGGTCTAAGGGACCCTGGACTAAATGACCTACTCTCCAATGTTCCTTCCCTCACCCTGCACTTGGGGACAGCAGTAGGAGTACAGGCAGTTCCCTATGACCCTTATACCCACCCTTATCCCCCAAAGAGTCCTAATCCCTTAGCTCTGGTTCCTCAGGTCCAGCTAAAAGTTTAGTGTCTGTTCCTTGAAGGATCATTCACCAGGATGGCTACTCACCCGAAGAATGCCTAGAGTTCAAATCTGTCATCTATGGGAACGTGTTGCAGTCCATCCTGGCTATCATCAGAGCCATGTCCACACTAGGCATTGACTATGCAGAACCAAGTTGTGCGGTACGTGATTAATGTTATCTGGTTCAGGGTGGAAACAGGAGAAGAAGTAGACCAGAGACCGACAAACCACAAGGAAAGTCGGTGAGAAAAAAGTTCTATGTAACTCGAAGGGCATCTGCTGAACTTCCAATCATCCTGGTCCTAGAAGAGTAAGCAACTCCTACCTTTATAACAAATGTTTGCAAAACTGACTCCCAGCATCTTTTTGCCTTTTAATCTTAACTTATTACTAAAATATTCTCCTTGGGGTTTTGCCTGAGCTATAGGACTTTTATAAGCTAGCCTTTTCCTGGGTTGTGCATTTCAGGGCCAATATAGCTTTTAAATTTCCAGTCCTTGTAGCAAAGGACCTGTATCTTCTAGCAGTCCACTTTCAGGGTCATCTGAAGTCTAAGACCTGCAGGAAGCACCTAGGACTCTCCTCTAGGCATCCCAGGGCTAGCTACATCTGGAGAACATGCTCGAAATTAATTAGCATGCTTCCTTAAACTGCTCCTTCATCGAGACAGGCTTACCTCAGGCGTTGGGAGCAATGCAAAATGCTTTCCACTCAGTAAGTTCCCAGAAACCCCCTGGGAAGCCACAGACCTACTCTTAGCTCATTCTCAGCCAGATTTCTGGATTATACAGGATGCCGGGAGACAGCTCAACAACCTGGCTGACTCCACCGAGGAGGGGACCATGCCTCCGGAGCTGGTGGAGGTCATCAGGAAGTTGTGGAAGGACGGTGGAGTTCAAGCCTGCTTTGACAGAGCTGCAGAGTTCCAGCTCAATGACTCGGCATCTTAGTAAGACTCAGGGGAGGCAGGGGGATGACACTCAGAAGACATCTTAGTAAGACCCTGGGGGAGGCAGTGGGATGATGCTGAGAAGAAATCTAACCCAGCCTTAAGTTCCAGGCAGTGGGAGCTGCAGACCCACCAACTGGACTTAAGCCTATGGAGACATTTGCCAGTCTACTATTTTAGAGTCCTTTACAATGATTCCTTTTGGCCTAGGAAGCTGAAGACACAACATTCAAACCAGGGGCTCTGCTCAGCAGCCCTTGGCCTTATCTCAAGAGGCAAACCAAAGAAAGATGGTCAGACACTAAGAGACAATCAACTTTGCAAAGCTGGTTCCAAAAAGATAAGGGACAGAGTTATCAACCCCCAACAGTACAGTATCAGAAGTGGGCATGAGCTGTGGGACCAAGCAGCCCCATGTTTACGCCCTGAACCTCATCTTGAAATAATGTTATTTAGTTTCTGCAATCTTCCCCTTACTAAGATTCTGACCCTGCTCGGTACGTGACATGTGCTATGTCTCAGGGCCCTTTATCTGTTTGTACACAAGCCTTCAAGGTGTGTCAGCCCTATCTTCTGGTAGAAAGCCTGCAGCCCAGGGATGTCAGTTAACTCGGCCAAGGTGCACAAGCAGCAGAGGCTGTACTTGAGTCCAGGTTCATATGACTACGAAGCTGAGTTCTTATAGGAAGCCACAGGGCTTCCTTGGTTTGGATTGTGACAGTTTTACTTTGTAGCCAAAGCTGACCTGAAATTCAGTCCTTTTGTCTCAGTCTCCCAAGTCATTCCTCGTAAGTTTTTCTCTATCTGTAAAGTGGGCACATGAATCTCAAGTCTTCTAAGATTTAGTGAGAATTTAAATGTTGAAACGCATGGAATACGTGAGACACTCATGTCAATTTTCCTTCCCTCTCCACAGTAAGTGATTTTATTTCACATCTGTCCTCTTTCTACCCTTCCTAAACACTCTCATGGTCTTATGGAAACTTCCAAACATGCAAAGGTGAGGTACAGTGAACCATCTAGTTCGCGCTTGATCCACGGCCGTTCTCAGTTCACTTTACACCCCTCCCACTGGGTTACGTTGAGTACTCTGCAGCTATCACTGCGCCCTAAGAATTTCATTATGTACTTAAAACATGAAGAAGAAATCATATCACACCTAAATACTTAATGTCTCAGTATCTCCAACTCTCAAAATGTGTTCCCATTCCCCAGTTTGGCTCAGGGGATAGGGTCCACACATTGTCATGATGTCTCCTGTCTTCAAAGCCCCTTTAGATCTCTTTCCTGTCTAGAAACTTGAATCAGGGGAACAGAGCACTTGCCTCATCAGGGTGTGGCCCTCAGCCCTCACCTGTTCTAAGCTCTCAGGCCTTTGCAGAATCCTGGAGTCAGGGCTGTGGACTCCAGTCCTACTTTCAACACTGTGTTATCTCTGTGACGTATGAGGAGACCGTTTGCCTCCTTTACTCTTTACTTTGGAGACGGTACCATCACCAAAGCCACCTTTTTCTGATAGCTACCTGAACCAGCTGGACCGGATTACAGACCCTGACTACCTCCCTAGTGAGCAAGATGTGCTTCGATCCAGAGTCAAGACAACAGGCATCATCGAGACCAAGTTTTCTGTTAAAGATTTGAATTTCAGGTCAGCACTGAGTTCCCTGGGGCATCTCAGGTCTCACAGCGCATTTTCTTGGTTTTTGCTGATGCCCCGTTTTAATTACTGTCCTCCCCTCCTTCTGCCTCTCCTATTTCTGATTTGCTACTAACTGGCCCCAAGTGGCCACCCCTCAGGGTGAATATCAAAGGCAACTGAGTCACACCTGGCCACACTCATGAGAACAGCTGTTTCTTCCCTTAGGATGTTTGATGTGGGAGGACAGAGATCGGAGAGGAAGAAATGGATCCACTGCTTTGAGGGCGTCACCTGCATCATTTTCTGTGCGGCTCTCAGTGCCTACGACATGGTGCTGGTGGAGGATGACGAAGTGGTGAGCGGCCTTTAGTTTCAGTGGGATTGGCTTTCCTCCTGAGCCTCCTCCAAACCGCGGCATCCACTGCCCCAACTAGCTCACGCTGGCAGCCTAGTTATCTCCTAGTGGTCTGTCTCGCACGTATTTGTAACCACAGAAAACCCCCTTTCTGCTGTAGGTTCTAGGTTAGTGCTGCAAAGCTCCAACTTTACTGAGTTGGTCTGAGATTAGAAATCAAGGTATGATTACCATCACAAAGCCAGAGGAAATGATGCTAAGTGGACGGAGACGGATGAACAGACAGTGCAGGGAGGACTAATGTTGCCTACCTTTGTGCCAGTTCCCTTTTCTTGAGTTTGAGATAAAAAGTCAAAGCTGTGAAAACACTAATTGCACATAAACATGTATTCCATGATGGCCAGCTACCCAACAGAAAGCACAGCTTCTCTCTTCCTGGTACTCCAGCTTTGGTCTATCCTCCTGTCACTCCATCTCCGGTCTATCCTCCTGTCACTCTAGCTCTGGTCTATCCTCCTGTCACTCCAGCTCTGGTCTATCCTCCTGTCATTCTAGCTTTGGTTGTTATTCCTTCTCTTTAACCAGTAGGGTTACTTGACTTGGGCACTGGCTAACTCTGGACTCTGCAGACATACAGCATGTCTCCCTTTCTAAGTCAAAGTAGCTATGAGAGAAGAAGAGTCGGTGGAATGGCACTGGGAAATCCTCCAGCCCTTACCTGTGACACCAGGGCCAGAGAATCCATGTCACAGTCTTCCCCCTGCTGAAACTTGGGATCTCCTGACAGGAACCCAGCAAAGTCATCTTGGAGATGCAAGTGACAAAGAGGTCATGTGGCCCTGGTTCCAGCCTAGCAGTGGCACTACGGGTGTTACTTGTACCCTGGCAGCTAACCATCTCCACCACATTTACATATCCCTGTAGCCAGCTACTACCACAGACAAGTGTCCTCACATCTCATAACTCTTTAAGGAAACTGAGACTCTGAGATGTTAATAATCTCACCAAATCAGAGCTATTTAAACGACAGACAGACCACACTAAAACCACGGTCTGTTGCCTTGCTTTCCCTTTACATTTGGAACACTGGTCTGTTCAGTCAGAACAGGAATAAACAGACATCCGCCCCACAAGCTAATCTGATATTTCCCACAATGTCTCCTCTCCAGAATCGCATGCATGAGTCCTTGCATCTGTTCAACAGTATCTGTAACCACAAGTTCTTTGCGGCTACGTCCATTGTTCTCTTTCTCAACAAGAAGGACCTCTTCGAGGAAAAAATTAAGAAA
Organism: Grammomys surdaster; assembly: GCF_004785775.1. Lineage (NCBI taxonomy): Eukaryota > Metazoa > Chordata > Mammalia > Rodentia > Muridae > Grammomys > Grammomys surdaster. The sequence continues at coordinate 1,884,749 of NW_021620966.1, forward strand.
GTCCACCTCAGTATCTGTTTTCCAGAGTATGATGGTAAGTTCCAGCAAGAGTAACATGGTGATGGGATTGTCTCATCCATAGGCCAAAACACACAAAGGAGCTTGCCTTAAGGGATGAGTGGTTCAAGTTCAGATGTGTCTGGAATAGAGCAGATACACCAGAGCCACTGACTGTTCCAGGGACACTTACCAGAAAGTCTAATGCAGTGCTTCCACATCTTCCTAACATTGTGATCCTCATGTTGTGGTGACCCCCAACCGTAGTTATTTCACTGCTACTTCATAATTGTACTACTAATTGTACGTAATTGTGCTTCATTTGCTACTGTCATGGTTGAGAATGTAAATATCTGATATTCAGTCCCTGTGAAGGGATCGGGAGCCACAGGTGGAGAGCCACTGGCCTGACACAATACTCCAAGGACCAAATCAGTCACCTAAAACCTCAACATTTACAGGTTCATTTATTCTACATTACTTTTTTTTGTTACTTTTTTTTTTTTTAACTAGGAAACAACTCCTATGAGGATGCTGGGAATTATATCAAGAGTCAGTTCCTTGACCTCAACATGAGAAAAGATGTCAAAGAAATCTACAGTCACATGACCTGTGCTACGGACACACAGAACGTCAAATTTGTGTTCGATGCAGTCACAGACATTATCATCAAAGAAAACCTCAAGGACTGTGGGCTCTTTTAATGTACAGCTCCTCGAATATACATTCTATAAGCAAGCTTAGAACCTGAGGCTTCACGCAGAAACTTAGTCAACCTGTACCAGAACATGACGAATAAGCCCATTCTGTCGGTGATAGAGACGGCATGCTCACAACTGTTAGTAATGTGGCCAGTACACTTTAAAGAAGGCAGGACCAAGGATCCTAAGGCCAAGATTCCAGTACTGCTTCTGCTTAGTACAAGAACAGAAATGTTTCATTTCTATGATGCAAAAGTCCCTGTCTACACAGTGAAGGTAACTTCCCCACCTACTTTACAGGCTCATTCTGAAAAGAGCACGGACCTAACTGAAGGGGAGGCACTGCTGTGATTGGGCACAGAAAGCAGCCAGGACAGCTGCAACTGACGGACTACCATACTTGGTTATTAGAAGAAACGATCTCAAAGCCTAACAGCAAACCTTCCTTACATTGAGCGATAAAGTATTAAAAATTAAACCTGCCCCTGTGGTGGTTTTGTTTGTTTGTTTGTTTGTTTGTTTGTTTTTTACTGGCGGATGTATACAGCGCAGCTCAGAGACCCGGATCATGGGGAAGAAGACATGAGCCTTCTTATTTCTAAGGAACTCATTCAAAAATGAGTTTAATGTATTAAACCATTTAATGTATTAAAAACCATTTTCCCTCTCCCACATCCTGGGATTCCCAAACAATTTCCTTTCTCTGTGTAAATACCTGTTTAGCTTTCAAGAGTGTCTGACTGAACTTGAGGGCATCAACACACTCCCACCTAGGCCTTTATGGCTGCCACTTGTGTGTCACAGGATTTGAACAAGTGAGCAATCTGAATCCTCATTCCGACTGCTCAACGTTTCACAGGAACAAAAAACAATTGCTGAGCTTGCTTAAGGCACTGGAAATTTTTGCAGCTGGGTCCATGTGAGGCTGGCTGCAAACATCTTCCCAAACAAACCAGGGATAAATTATTCCTTTGAACTCCTCAGAGGGGGAAACGAAGCTTGCATTTATCTTGACAGGAGGTGGTGAAGCCATGTATAGATTTAACATTTACAACTGCTAGTGAGGAACACACTTGGCATCCATGGTTTGGTATATAAAAGAAAGTGTCAATTAAAATGAAAGTCTGCCCCTGGCCAGAAACACACATGCACATTTAGCTGCTTCCAGCAGTATTAAGAGTTGAGAGCCAGCCAGCCTCGTGAGCTTGAAATGCAGTGAAGAACCTGAGACCACTGAAATGGGATTCACTTAAGTCTGAACACACACACATGCACACATGCATGTGCACACACACATACACACACACACACACACAACTTGCCAGAATCACTGCAGGAACTGCTCTAGATAAGGCCACTAACAATTTAAAAACAAAAAACTAAACACAAAAACAAATTCATAAATAAACCCCACTTGGGCAAAGCATCTTTCAAAAAGGTGACTACAGAGATTCCGGTGAATGGCATGCCCCAGCCACCCCCAGTCTGGTCACTCTCCCACTGCATGTTGTGATTCTGAGTCTCTTATAAATAAATCATGAACCCCTCCAGCAGGATGAAGGCTGTGGATCTCCTTTCAGATTGATACTTTTGGTTTTTCTGTTTTTATGAGATGGGGTCTCACTGTATTGTCAAAACTGTTCTTGAATTTGTGAGTTCAAGAGATCCACCTGCCCAGTCCGGCAAATAGCCAGAACTGCAGACATGTACCATCAGAATGTGCATTTTAAAAGTGATTCACTTCTATTTTATAAGTGTTTTGCTTGCATGTATGTCTGTGCACCACTTGCAGGCCAGGTCCCTGCTGAGGTCAGAAGAGGGTAGCAAACCTCTGGAGTTAGAGTTACACACAGTTTTGAGCCACCATGTGGTTGCTGGGAATAGAACCCAGGTCCTCTGGAAGAGCAGCCTGTGTTTCTAAACCACTGAGCTAGCACTCTGCTCCTTCAGAATGCTTTAAAATGTATAAAATAAAATTCAGAGTCACAAAGGAAACAAGCAAATGAAACCATTTTCTCTGTAGACCCTGGAGCTTAATTCACTGAGAAACAGACAGGAGCAGTGTCACACAGCTTTAATTCCAGAACTGTGCTCAGGAGGCATAGGCAAGAGGATCTCTGAGTTCTAGGCCAGCCAGGGCAACATAATGCGACCTCAAAAGAACAGAATCCCAAAGATGACCGTCTAATCAGGCCCCAAACACGTCTACCCCATTTGCTCCACATAAGAGAGCCTCCCTCCTGCACTGTACTGGATTGCTTGCTTTTTATTTCTCTGGCCACTAACATTCACACAAAACTTGTCATTCTTTGCAAGAGCCAATGCAACTCGACTTCTGGCAGAACCATAAAAGTCTCACCAAAACTAGAGCTGCATTTCAGTCCTCTTCTGTTTTCTGACTGATATTTTAATGTTGAACTGGCTTGCCAATCACATAATCTACCTTGCACGCACATTTCACAGTTACTTTCTTGGAAGACAGAGGACAGCAATTCCTTAAAGGACTGTATCCCCTGCTATTTTTCAATTGATGTTTGGATATGGTTACACACATAGAATGTTTTCAAGTTAAAGTGCCCTGTGACAGAGCCTAACACCTTGGGGCCTGGTCACCCACTCATCTGCACCTGAGAATAAAGTCAAAATGACTTTCTGAAACTCAGCCTGGGCTCACCTAGAAGGAAAGGGAGGAACATAGTTACTGTTGCTTTAATCCATACTCCAGCATGATGGCAGGCTGAGCGTGGCCCTCCACTCCACTGTGCAGCTACAAAGTCAATTTGTATTTCTGCATAAACAGCCTGTCTCAGCTTTTTGCTTGCTTGCTTGCTTGCTTTTTTGAAACAGTGTCTCATTGTGTAGACCATGCTGGCCTCAGAAACCCACCTGTCTCTGCCTCCCTACTGCTGAGCTTAAAGGCAGGAACAACCATACCAGGCTAAATGGCCTATTTTTACCTCGGACATTTTGATTATGTACATGGAAAGCTTTTTGTGTAGAAAACAAGCCTAAAACCAAATCTACACCATATATTCTATCTTTTGCTTCTTCTGCCTTATTAGAAATTTACATTAGTCATTACTACCAAATAAAACATTCCTTATAAGCTGACAGAAATTCTTTTTACTAATAAGAATACCCAAACCTATTTTCTTCTACTGTGACTTAGTTCTTAGAATTCTGAATTCAAAAGGAAACCAACTAAGATAAATAGGTTCCCTAACAGAATTTAGCAGTTGTAGAAGTATAAACAAACTTGGTTGGTTGACGGCATAACCTTAGCCGGCAGTGAGAAACTGGTATGCACTTCCCTTCCATGGTATGACTCAAGGATGCTGGTGACCACCTGGACACACTGCTACATTTCACAGAAATCTGATGGGTAGCTTTTTAAAATACTATGATGATAGGACAAATGTTGTATAGATCCACCTATCTCAACTATTTAAAACCATTAAAACATTACAAAGGATGGTTACCAGGCCCTAGAAGAGGGAATTGGAAGTTACTGTTTAGTAGGTAGAACTTCCAATTAAGAGAGGAAATCAATCTTGGGGGTGGATGGGGTGATGGAAGTACAACAGTGGGAATGTCCTTAACGCTATTCAACTGGATACTTAATTATAAAACCTGGGATTTCTTGTTATGTATTCTGAGGATAAAGGAATGACGCATGAAAGCAGTACCAGCCATTCAGTCTTAGAGCGATATGAAAGACACACATACTTTAACAGTTCCTATTTGGCCATAACATACGGTCCGAATCAGCATTCCCTGCCACTCTCAAGGTGCCACAACAGCATTCCAGCCTCACTCTCTACTTTAAGACAGGCTGCAGACCAGAGCTTGCTGGCAATGTGGGGAGAAGAGGGTCAAAGGTGAAAGAGCACTTACTGCCCTCTCTGCCCAGCCCAGTCCCCAGCAGATTCTAGGACTTCCCAGCTGGCCAGGTACTGCAAGCGCCAGGGCCTCTGGTAGTGCAGCTTGGTGACAACATGACCTTTCTGTGAGGTAAGATAGGCCAGAGGAAGGGAGCATGCGTACCAGCATGAATGGAAAATAAAGATGGCTGAAATATATGACAAAGACCTTTACCCTGCTTCACAGGGTAAACAAATTCAGGATGGACACCAATTCAGGTCCTCATGATGGATACAGGGGGAGTGGCGCTGTGCACCAGCTACTGTAAGTGTGTGTGATACAGGATGTTATGTTGTTGGTTTTGTAGCATAGTAAAATCCTGATTATCATAAAGCACATTCTATCTCCAAATGTTATTTCTATCTGGCCAGAATTCTAGAATATCACACTTAGAAAGAACAATTTAGTGCAGCCCATCTTTGGACAAGAGGAATGTTAGACAGAAAGTGACCTGCTCAGAAAGTTCATGACTTAAGTAGAAGCCAAGGAAGGAGCAAAACTCAGCACTCCAAATAATTCTTGGTCTCCTAAGGTTTCTAAGCCGTCTCAGGAATTTTGTCCTACATGAGCTAAGAAGAGAAAGAAAGAAAAAAGTCATTCCTTGTGTATTCATCCACCTTTGGGAAATCTCAACTAACTTGGTAGTGAAAATGTCTGAGCAGCCCAACAGAGGTGGGCCTGGGGACAGCTAAGTTACCTAAGCCAGATCACAAAAGTCAATTTAGCCACTGCAATAGCGTATCAGGAATTATGGATTGCTTCTACTACCCTGTGACCTGCAAGTGCATACTCATCCGTTATCACACAGTCACTTGTCACAAGATGGTTAAACCTGTCACTGCATGTATAAATGCTGTAAACAAGAGACGTACAGAAATAAACGTTCGGGTGTCCAGGTCTCTTTTGAAATTCTGAAAGCAATGAAATACTCTGCACCTAAGATGTAGAAATGTACTGCGACCCAACAGTCCTCACATCGTTTGCACAAAAGGCATTTTACAGACGCATAAAGTAATTTTTTAACAAAGGACATTTTTATTTTCTATGTATGAGTGTTTTGCCTGCATACTTGCACATGCACCACTTTTACCAGTGTCCACAGAGGAGGGTGTCAGGGTCCCAGGAACTAGAGTTTTGGATGGTTGTGAGATGCCATGTGGGTACTGGGAACTAAAACCAGGTCCCCTGGAAGAGCAGAGTGCTCTTAACTGAGTCGTCTCCCTAGCATCCAAAGTATTTCTAAATTACTGGTAAGAATGAAAACTGGGTCATTCACTAGTGACTTTGAGATTATGCATATTCTTCAATGAATAAATGTATTCTCCTTAATATTAGCGTCTGTTCTGTTGTCTTCAACTACTGGCACAAGCTGCTTAAGGAATTTAGTAAGAACCGCATTTCTCCAGGATGCCTTCGTGGTGGGTTTTAATTTAGTTGAGTTTAGCTGGAGGATCTACGTAAGTTAGCCATGTACCTGAGGTGTCATCTCTTATTCCTGAGAAGATCTGAACAGTGTCAGACCCAGACATGGTATTAAAGGAAAAAAAAAAAAACTACTACCCTGACTGAGTCTAAAGTATGTTGTCCTCCACAAAAATAACTCAAAAACAATGAGAGAAAATTAAATCAGTTTCCTAGCATCTAGAAAAACCTTTATTTTCATTTCCTAATAGTTCATATAAAATCCAGGTTTCCATGGCAAGCTTGTAGATGTCCTGTATTTTCTTTTCTCTTGTGCATATTGGGAACAATATAATAATGTATCATGGTCATAGAGTCACATAGAGAGCTGTGTCTAATCTGGGTCAGGTCTCTGGTTTGTACTATGGAGTTGGAGGAAGAACACAATAGTTACCTGGCAGCAGAGGCAAACTAAAGTAACGTTTTCCTTACAGTTAGTGGTACATAGGAAATGTAAGATTCCCAGGTGCTGACACTCACCAACCTGAGTGCTAGTTTAGACTAGGGCACTGTGATCAGTTTCCTCGCCATCTGGAAGAGGGAAAGGAAGGTTTTTATCCAGAATGAGACTTTCTATGTGCATTCATTTCACCACGGAACCTGCAACAAGTGCTAAACTAATGGATAGAGATGATCTGAACGTAACAAGTCAGGCCAAAGAAGCGCTGCCTAAACCCACAAGTACAGCGAGCAGCAGGGCCCAGGGACGGGGCGTACACTGAGTGAATGAGTCCAGCACGCCAACAGCTATTTTCAGTTAAAGAGCCTAAAATATATGTACGATGATATATATGAGAATTTAGACTTTTCAAAATTGGCCCACTTATTGTACGATTTCAGAGCCTTGTAAACAGTAACAACCCACTAGTTAGGTAATACAGTGAGCCAGAGCTGTATAATTGAGAATTTAAACTATCCAAGATGGAAATATTGTGCCAAGATCCATTGACAAACAACTGTAATAGTTTTTGGAGTTTCATGGCAGAAGGCTTGTAGTACAAGCCTGAATTGATAAAGTAAGGGGAGAATACATCAGGAGAACACCTATCTGTCCACGCTGTCACTCAGGACAAAATGTGGCTGTCAACAACAAAGACTATTGTTGCCATTCTCCCAACTACAGTCTATTTACTGTTTTTTATTAATTAAATATTAACTTTCTTAGTTGACTTCTAGGATGGTCCAAAGGTCTGGCCACTTCAATATGAACATTATTCATCAAGAAACATCGGCATTTTCCAGAGAAAACACCTAACTTTTAGCTTCTTTAATTATAAGTATCAATCTTTTTTTCTTCCAGGCTAATAGGATGTTTAATGCTCACATTCTGATTCTGGCTAAGAAATGTTCTTCAAAATACACATTAGTGATGTGAAAGTTTAGCTGAAGAGAAACATTTTAGACCTTACAGGTTAAAAGCCCACCAGCCAAGAAACAGTCTCTTTGACAGCCTTGGGGGATTTTTTTTCCTCGGGTCCTATTTGAAAACTCCAACTGCCTCACTGTTCTAAAGGAAGGAACCTGGATGGTAAGATAAGAACGAGTTCATGTAAATACAAGGCAAATAAAAGTGGTGTGTAGAGGCAAGGAAGTGAAGAATTTCTATTTTTAATTAACAGAAAGTTTTTAAAAATAGACAGATTCAAATGAAAATATAAAATGCATTCTGAAGTAAAATTAAATTTGGATTATCTATTATTTTAGATTATCAACACCAGTTTATTAAACCCAAAGTATAGAAAAATTATGAAAACAATATTTCACTAAGTTTGCATTCCCAGATGTTCTTATATTACAGAATACAACAAAGAAAAGATAAATTCAGAGTAAGACTTATTAACCCCTACATTGTGGGAATTGAGTCAATCGCTGATTGAAGTCAATACTTTTCTTTCTTTCAAGTGACATTTTCTTAGCCCTAACGAAATATTTGTAAGATAACAGTTATACTGTCTGCATAATAATGATTTTGCAAAACACGAAAGAATTAATAATTGTAAAAGCTGCCAACAAAGGCACTGATCACCGTGGCTTGCTTTCCAAAGCAGTTCTGACCACCAACCTTCTTTCAAATGAGTAGGAGGTAACATCAAAAGATGAACGGATCCAATCCAGAAAGACTGGACCTCCAAAGGCACTGATCAAACTACTGATCTGAAATGCTCAAAATGCATTGTTTGCCGTCCCTCAGTGGTCCACTCAGTGTTTAATGACATTTGATACAGATTGTACAAAAGGACTGTGGCTCTCAGCACAAGCAAACTGTACATATCGGAAGCTAGATTATGACTTGTATCACTTGCATACAGACTGGACATAAAGCCCTCAGCCCTAGATGTAATAATACTATTACATCAAGGAACTAGGCTTTCAAAGACACTTTTCTACCTAAACCCACTCTCAGACAAAAGTCAATTGACACTCAGCAGGGGCAAAAAGAAACAGAAGACAGGATTTCCAGAAAGGACTAGTTACAAACAGGAACAATCCTAGACTCTTTACTCACCATTTTAATACTGCTGCCAACTGTAACAGATTAAAATCTGTACATATGACAAAGTGGAAAAAGTCCCAAAATGCCAAGTTTTAGAAAAGAACATAGTAAGGACTACTACTACAGTTAACATTGCTACAGTAAAAACGATGGCAAACAGGGATTTTGGCACCACATTTACAAAGGAAAAGCATGCACTGTTAATACACTTTCAGATGTCTCCTAACAAAAAAGGCCACAAAGATGGAAAACAAGGGGCACCTTACACAAAACCTCCCCATGACTGAGACAAACAGGCAAGAATCAATGTGGTCAACTAGTAATCTGTAGCAGCAAGTCATTGGTTCTCAATTTAGCAGTCTGCATCTCTAATTGACAGCTATCCTGTGTGTGTCTGTATCCAAGACACTTACATCAGTATTCACCTAGCAATTTGGTAATCAGCACAAACAAGGTTAACTTCCAACTGTAAGAGTAAAGAAACGAGAGCTAGAATCTTACTGTAGAACTCTCCAAAGTGAATGCTGTTTAGAAACCATTGTGGTACTTTAAACATGACAGTAACATAAATTTCATTCCAAAAAGCTCTACTAACATAGTCCCAATAACCAGGAAAAATTTAATTATGGAAATATTACTCCTGACCACTCCAAGAGTTAAAAACAAACAGTTCCTACTAAGAGGAATATTTTCAAGATGTCTGGTTACATTGTGTGCATAGTTAAGACTGAGTCCTCAGAAGATTCTTTTGCAAACAAGTAAGAGTTTTTAAATATTCTTCTCTTGATGAGAAAAACCTTAGACATTAACTACTGGTGATTTGTTAAAAAGACGGGGAGAGTAAAGCTACATGTTTAAGTTCTGGAATGCAGCACCTGACTTCAATATGCCCTAAACATTGGATTATAGAGTCCAAGTGACGTCCGATGGTCCAGTCATCCTTTACACTTGTCCAATTCCATGTCTGACTTGAACATCTCATGCCAATTAAACATTCCCTAAGACAGAAGACTGTGCTAAAGAGTGCTAAGAGTCTGCATGCTGCTGCCATTCCTTGGTCCTGTCAGCTTGTAGCTGACCCAAGAGACAGTAGATGATGTCTGGTCTCAACACTCCTCCCTGTAGTAGCTAAAAAAAAAACAAAAAACATTGTTAATTAGAAAAACATTTACAAAGCCACCCCTGCTCTGAGTAGTAACTAAACTGTCTGAAGTTTTACCTTTTACTATGCCATCCTCTCAGTAAAGCCCACATTCCTTTAAGTTGTTTTTAATGATGACATCTGTAACAGCATCAAAAACAAACTGCACATTTTTGGTGTCTGTGGCACAGGTGAAGTGAGTGTAGACCTCCTTGGTATCTTTTCTTCGGTTCAGATCTTCAAACTGGCATTGAATGTAAGCAGCTGCCTCTTCATATGTATTGGAACCTGAACCAGACAACCAACATTGTCAACTCAAGTTGTTAACAGCTGCCTGCACCCAGCTAAATTAGGCCATCAGCATTTACTTAAGGAAAGCAACACCATAGAACTGAATACAAACAGAATTCTTCCTGTTTCTATTATCATAGGATTTTCTGTAGTCATTAGATTCTTCATGAGAAAGACTCACAATGAAACTAAAATAAAACCATCGCACACAAGGAACGAGGAAAACAAGTTTCACTTCCTCTGAAATCTAGAAAGTATACAAAAGAACTAGAAAAGTGGGCATGTATGTTTCTATACAACCGTTTAAAAATCTCTCAGTCTGCCCCTTGGAAGGATTCTGAAATAAGGGTTCCAAAAATGTAAAGCATTTTTAAAAAAATCATTCCAACCTTAGAGAGGCACCAGCAAAGGCAAACTAACAGATGGAAAACAAGTGGGACCCAGTTACAGACTCTGACATAACCTCTCCTCACCCGCACTGGCTTCAAACTCATGACTTCCTTCCTCATCCTCCCAAGTGCTGGGCTGCAGGCATGGTCCTCATGCCCAGCCAGTAACACACTTTAAAGGGTAACACTGTCTGAATAGAGCTGCTGCTTTCTAAGGAGTAGGAGGAGCATGAGGAGACCAACAGTAAGCCTTCTTGTTAATATATATAATTAATACTCAGTCACCCACCTTCTACATGATCATACATAAATTGCCTGTAGTGTCAGGGACACTACCAAAACAATGTACACTTGTTTTCATTAACCAGAGACTATTTCTGGTAAGATCAAGCATGACAAGAAATATCAAATAAGTGCAAAAAGAAGACTGGGGAAGAGAGAGGAGCTCAGAAAAGAACACATGAAATAAAAAACTAAAGGAAGACTACTTTGTTTGGTGTCTAGAGCCCCCATCTCGCCACCCCATCTTAGTTTTTCAAGACTAAGGGTTTCTCTGTGCAGTCTTCACTGTCCTGGAAATCACTCTACACCAGGTTGGCTTCCAACTCAGAGATCCACCTGCCTCTGCATCCCAAGCGCTGGGATTAAAGGCATGCAACACCACTGCCCAGCTAAGCACATCTCTTGATATCTGATCTTGATATCTGAAAGGGTACACAAGGGAAAGTGAATTTTATCCAGTAAGAACATACTGATACCTGGAAACCAGAGCTATAGGAATCCTCAATCCTCAAGTCTCAGAACAAAGTCACTGAGAAACAGTCTTGGAAGTTCACAACAAAGTGGCATGATACTGAAGGAACTTTCCTTTTGTGTGAGCTATTCAACATTTTTCTAATCAAGATATCTTGTCCCCTCAGCTTGTTAACTTTCTATAAACACATCTAATTCTCACCTCCTTCTGGTTCCTTACTCTGAACAGACATGTCTAACATTCCTAAAGCTAAAGGCTTTAAACTACCCCTCAAAAGTTTAGAACTCTGCACCCCTACTATGGTCTAAGAGGTGTCTTCTATGCTGCTACAAACGGCTGTAGTGCTGGTGCCTCAGAAACAGGGTGGCAGGTGGGGAAATCAGTGCCCTATGAACACTATGAAATTGTGAAGGTTTTTGGTTCTGTTTTTAAGTTTTAAAGTGTCAGTACATGCACTGTGTATGTAGGTGCCCATGGAGGCCAGAAGAGGGCACTGGATCCCCTGGAGCTGGAGTTACAGGTGGTTGTGCCCACCATGTGGGTGCTGGGAACCAAACCCAAGTCCTCTGCAAAAGCTGCAAGTGCTCTTTAGCACCCAAACAGCCTTTTAGTGCCCCTTAATTACAAGGAAACCTCACCGAATACACATTTAACCATTTCTCAGTACATTACTCGAGAACACTCGGCATACTCATCAAATTTTACAACCACTACCACCCTAGTTTCAAAATGTCATTATTATTCAAGTAAAACACTCTTGTTATCAACATGACCTACACCCCCTAAAATGTTTCCTTTTTATAAGGACTTACCTATTTTAGGTATATTATATAAAAGGAGCGATACAGTAAGTGATTTTTGTGTTTGGATTCTTTTACTTAATATGGTTTTTTGAGGCTTAGCCTCCTACTAGTATTTAAGTTCTTTTTACAACTAAGTTACTACTCTAGACACATGCCATAATTTGCTTACTCCTTTGTGCTAACCTGAATCAAAATTCCTTCTTTTCCTACCTGCCTGTAAGTATTATTCTATCAACTACCTGTGATTCTCTCTTTTGCTTTAGGTTTTGATCACTTACCTAGGAACATTTTATCTCCTTCCTTCCAGGAGCCCAGGCTTGCCCTCAGTCACCTGGTACACCTCCCCTTTAACC
>NW_021620966.1:1897063-1913366 GCF_004785775.1 Grammomys surdaster
ACACTGCTCACAGGGAGCCCAGGCTTGCCCTCAGTCACCTGGTACACACAGCCCTGCTCTCACTACTCTTTAAGAACACCCAGGTGGGTGGTGCACACCTTTAATCCCAGCATTTAGGAGGCAGAGTCAGGCAGACTGCTGTGAATTAGAGGCTAGCCTGGTCTACAAATGGAGTCTAGAACAGACAACACTCTTGTTACACAGAGAAACCCAGTCTCAAAAAGCCAAAACAAAGAACAGTCAGCTCTAAAGGCCATTTTCCAATGTCATTTGTTTATCTGCACATGATACTGCTGACTAGTCCTTACTACTGACTTGTAAAGATGTCCTTTCCTTTAAAACAAACAAACCCCAAGTATTGCACGATGTATTTCCAAGCAGTTATGGGTGTGTGTGTGTGTGTGTGTGTGTGTGAGTGTGTGTGTGTGTGTATGGGCTCATACATGCCACAGTGTGCATGTGGCGGTCAGAGGGCATCTTTCAGGAGTCAATTCTATCCTGTAATCTAAGTCCAAGAACTGACCTCAGGTCATCAAGCATGGAAGTAAGCACCTTTATCTGATGAGCCATCTCACTAGTCTATTGCCCTTACTTTTAAGATATGCTGCTGGTTCTTTTCTTTTATATCCTTTATAAACCTTTCTCTCCTAATGGTAGCTAGTATTTGTCTCATTCATCTTTTTCATTCCTCATTTTATAGTCATCTCTCCGATAACTTCATTTATCTCCAATATGTTAACTACTGCTGTTCTCAAATTTATATATCTAACTTAACCTCTCCCTATGTTCCTAGCATAAATATCACTACCTAATACACATCTCTATCTGGTTATTCCATAGATACTTCTAAAACAACATTTCTAAATATAAATTCAGATCATAGCAAAGCATCCAACTGAGAGATTTAAGTGAAGACACCTTTGACTTCCTAATGTTTGCTGAACCTTTCACTTTATTATAAACAGAAAGAACAGCATCTCAGACAGTGAGGTTCCTTCCATGGAAACAGCTCCCTCTAACCATCTGTTCACAGCGTTCACAATGGTGCAGTTCTGCTATCGTTGTGTGTGATCCCTAATTTCAAATAACTGACTGGCCTACAGCATTTTATCTTCTTTAGCCATAACCAGAATCTTTCCCAGAGAAACTTGAAATGGAAGTTAAGCAAACCCAGTATAACCTCATTGTTTTAATGGAAGGGACACAGAAATGGTGGCAATGCCATCTTTCATCTTATAAACTGAGTAGGTGGACAGAAAAGAACAGATATGGAGCAGAGGGAAGAAACAGAGACCAAGTGACCTCCTTTAGAGGTGCTTCGCACTGACTTCGTAGTCTGACTTTTTTTTTTTTTTTTGGTTTTTCGAGACAGGGTTTCTCTGTGCAGCCCTGGCTGTCCTGGAACTCACTCTGTAGACCAGGCTGGCCTCGAACTCAGAAATCCGCCTGCCTCTGCCTCCCAAGTGCTGGGATTAAAGGCGTGCACCACCACCGCCCGGCAGTAGTCTGACTTTCATTTCTAGCCCCACCGTGGCTAGCCTTGTCCTGGGCTTCTAAGATCCAATCCTGGCTCTCACTGAAAGGCTGTATTTGCATCCTAAGGCAGTTTACTGTCATTGTCGTTGTGGTCATTGTCACTCTACTGCAACTAGACTGCTGTTCATACACCATGTACCCACTGCCACTCATCACTAGGCAGACACAGGGGCAGCCTCTTCCTGTTAGCATATTAAACCCCACAGCTGCCACATGCCCCTTCTCCATTTCAGAGTAAGTCAGGCTGCTGTTCACCCGCCATACTATCTTACATGCACCTTTCTTCTCAAAGTGCTTCTATTCTGCGTAATGACTTCCATTAAAAAAGTTTGTTTTTATATCTCTTTGGACATATGCCAAAATTTATTTTTTGTATTTCATTATCCTCCAAAATGAGGACATTGGTCCCTGAAGCAACATTCTAAACCTAAGGAATTTTCTTCAGATGCTTAACATGAGCCCTGGGACAGCGGCTGACAGCTGGGAACACTGACCTAAGAGACACACCTCCCACAGCACCTACGCCCTTTACCTGTGTATTCGGGATAACAGATTGTTAATGGACTCCTCTTTATTTTTTCCTCAAAAAGGTCTTTCTTATTAAGAAAGAGAATGATTGAAGTGTCTGTAAACCATTTGTTGTTACAAATGCTGTCAAACAATTTCATGCTTTCATGCATTCGGTTCTGAAAAACAAACAGGGTTATGACAGGTTAGCAGCAAAAATAAAAAGCAGATTAATTTACATACCAAGAGATTTTAAAACAGCAAAGTGAATTCATGGAAATAAGGTAGGTACTAAGGTGACTTGAAGCTGAGTCAGTCCTGATTTACATAATTCTTGTAGTCATGGGATGAGGAGGAGTGGCTGACACAAAATGCAATCCTGCGAACACAATGTGGCTACCAAGAGCAAATGTGTAATGGAACAATGATCTGGGAACTCTAACCCCACTGACAAGAAAATAAAGGGCATTACGTTTTGGCTCCGTGAGCAAACAGTGGCAACCCATCTTCCTGGGAGTCATGCTCACTTCCTAGCTGTATCAGATGGACTTTCTACCGAAAGAGTCAACGTACCATTTCCTCATCCTCAGCCAGAACAAGGTCGTAATCACTGAGAGCCACACAAAAGATTATTGCTGTCACTCCCTCAAAACAGTGAATCCACTTTTTTCGTTCGGATCTTTGGCCACCTACATCAAACATTCTGAGTAAGGAAAGAAAAGCACAGATTCAGTAATGTCATATTTATATTTATTTCTCTCTAGACTGTCATGGTTGGAACCTTCCCATTATCACACACTCAAACCCCATTTGTAACAGAAAAGACAAGAAGCAAATCAATGTATCTAAACAACTGTCAGTGGCTAAAAGTACAGGCCACAAATGAACCTCCCCCTTTCAACACAGGTACGGGAGGTGCCAAAAGTCAGCAGAAGTAAGAACTAAAATGGATTAAAGGAAGACAAGCCTAAGAGTGTGGCTTAAGATAACAGTAACCATAACAACTGGTATTTGTTCGCTGTTTACCATGGTGCCAGGCACTGCCCTAGGCCATCTGGCACTCTAAGACCAGTTTCTATGTACTTTCCACAGCCCCACTCTGATTCTCAAACTGGCTTGTTTCTGAATACCCAACTTGTATTCTGAGCCCAAAGTTTATTTGCCTTGCATTAATGAAAAGCATATGAAGAGAATTATGGAAAAAAATTAAATTTGGTATTAGGCTTTAAGAATTTGAGATCTTGTGCTAGGTTTAGGAAGAATGACTATAACCTCAGCATTTAGGAGGCTGAGATCAAAGAATGGCAAGTTCAAGGCCAGCCTGCACTACACAGCAAGACTGTCAGAAAAGTAAATAAATAACCAAGTATTCCCCAACACCAAAGCTTGCTTTAACCTAATCAGCAGCAGTAGCAGAAAAAAAAAAAAAAAAAAAAGCAAAGCAAGCTGCTCACACACGTTCTCTTTTCTAGTCTGGATTTGTTTTAGTCCCCTGAGTGTTAAATTTGTACCAACACTGTCTGTCCATCCTTACTTCCTACATTGACAGGAGCAGCTATCCTACTTTGTCTTTTAGTCAATACCTGAGTCTGGATGGGGTCAGTACTCAAAAGTTCACACACTCTCAAGATCTGTATCTGACAGCAATGATAAAGCTTTTAAAGGCTACCATCTGCTACACTGCTCTAGTGAGAAGAAGTAAAGTACACGTGATCTCCCTAATGACGTGAGCAGGCATCCTATCTCTTCCTGACCCAACCCTTTCTTTTGGGGATCTTGCTGTTCTTTGCAACCTTTGGTCTTGCATGATAGCTGAACGATGTCATCACAGACTGGCCTTAATCCAGGGTCCTGTTGTAGGTTTCAGAAAGGCTAACATTTCACCATAGAAATCTTTCAAAGTATTTAAGTCCCATGTGGACTTCACATTAGTGTATCAATAATTCCAGTTTACACCCCCATGTTCTATAAAGTCCATAAAACTAAGGCTGGCTTTTAGTACCTAGTAACACAGTATTATTCACTAACACATCAATATTTTATAAAGATTACCTCATAGCTGAGAGGCAAGTAAGGAATTACACAATGCCTTGTTATATAGTAGATACTCATTAAATGTCTGAATAAATGAATAATGGTTTTGCCTAGAGAAGAGGAAAAGTTAGAGCTGACAGAACTTCATAATAAGACATCTACATGCCAATACAAAGTACATGTGGCACTTTAATCTGACTTGGCTACTAATCCTGGCATAGAAAGACAGTTACCTAGCTAAAGATCAACCTATGACATCAACAAAAAATGGTTTGGATATTTAATTAGAACTGAATTACTAATTTTACAGCATACAGAGACATTTCATTCCTGTGGCTTCACAAGGTAATCCACATAGTTTCTGCAGACTTTGTTAAGTAACTTCATCAGAACTTAAGATAAGCAGCCAGTTAACCTAAAACCCTTCATCAGGCTTCAAACCCACTTTAGGTTGTTAAGATCCCAACACTTCAATTGG
This sequence comes from Grammomys surdaster, assembly GCF_004785775.1. Taxonomy (NCBI): domain Eukaryota; kingdom Metazoa; phylum Chordata; class Mammalia; order Rodentia; family Muridae; genus Grammomys; species Grammomys surdaster. Next base: position 1,901,619 of record NW_021620966.1, read on the forward strand.
TACTAGTATTTAAGTCCCGTGTGGATTTCACAAATCCTGACCCTCACTGGGGATCCGAGGTGGTGGTTCCCTTCATACGAAATAATGCTGCCTTTCATATATTACACATAAACATAAACTGAGTATCGTCGTAAAAACTGACGGCATGCTGAAGGAGGAAAGGTTACTGCTGACCTCAAAGATCACAATCACAGAAAAGAGAAACCAGAAACACCTTTAGTATTTTTTAAAAGATCATTAACAAAAAGAAGAACAGAGGCTTTTTCTTGGAATTACTGATGCTATGAGAAAACTCTTCGCAAACACTAGAATGTCCTCTACAAGAGCCACTGTCTACGTCATGATCACAGTGCTCTTCAACGCCTCAATCCCAGGCCGGTTTCACACTGCACTACAAAGGTAACTGAGCATGATGCTGTGCATGTACAAACCCAAAGGCCCAGCCAAGCTTAGCTCTGCCCCATTAACCTTAACGGGAAGGGGAACCGTCTCAGAGAGGAGTGGTGCTGCCGAGAAAATATTTCTGTTTTACTATCACGGTGTCAGAACAAAGCCATCCATCAAAGTTATTTTCTACCTATTTAGTATTGTTCTGGTCCTTCTAGCAATAGTCAATACCTTTTTGGCAACTAACAAAAAAGTGCTGAAAATGTAAACAAACACAAGCTGGTAATTGTATAATTAATTCTAATGGCAGGTAAAGTATTATTTAACTTCACATTTAATTCCTCTAAGTGGATATAAATACTGATGCTATCTAGAGGAGAAAAAAATAAATGTGTGGGATGTAATCAGATGAAGCATTGAGCTTATGGCTTTAAAATATTAAGTTTCTAACCAAGGAACACTGCGTACAAACATCTGACCCCAGACAGAGAGGCTGCATGTGGTGTATGCCTGTCATCCCAGCATTCAACAGGCAGAGGTGCGAGACGCAAACTTGAGGCCAACCTGGTCTACTCGACAAGAACTAGGTCATCCAGGTCTACATCGTGAGACCTGGACTCAAAAACAAAAACCTGTTGGCTCTTTGTGCCCGAGCCAGGCAGGAACAGGCTACGACTTACTTGAAGTAGAGTTCCTTGAAGGTGAAGTGGGTCTCCACAATGCCTGTAGTCTTCACTCGTGTCCGAAGAACATCTTGCTGAGTTGGAATGTAGTTGGTCTGGGATATTCTATCCAAATCATTTAGGTAACTAAAGAAAATACATATTGGTTTTTACTTGGTCGAGCCAACCATGGACACGGCAGATCAATAGACTAAACTAGCTGCTTGGCAAAAGTCGATTCCGGGACTAGCTAAGTACTGGCACACGTGAGGCCTAGGTTCAATCCCAAGTGCCAACAAACAACAAACAAAGGGGACCCTGAAACTCACTGAATGGCAGAAAAATATTAAATCTTCAGTATCATAGAATGAGAGAAAAAAAGTGAATCTAGTATAGGGAAATTAATAGGCTCTTACACACAGTAACAAGAATGGTTTTAAATATACTGTAAAAGCAAAATCTAAAAACATGGCAATTGTATTATTGAAAAAAAAAATTGGGATTCTGGCAAAGAACCGTAACCCTGGAGTCAAGAATTCCAGGAAAGTCTGGGCTACACAGCAATACCCATATGAAAATAAAATAACAAAAAGTTAAAAGTTCTTGGATATTTACATTTATGTCAGCTGCATACATAATTATTTGACAGCTCCTTAGAGAATGGTATTTGATATGAAAATTAGAAGAACCACATTCAGTGAGAATATAGGTGGATATGTTAGTATAAGCTTATAAACCTTGAGGATGCAGAGGCAAGAGGTCACAAGTTTCAGACCAACCAGGAAGATACAAACAAAGTTTCAGGCCAGCCTGGGGTATGTAACAAGACCCTGTCTCAAAAAGGGAGGCGGGGAAAGGAGGGGAGAGATAAAGGCTAAATCTTCATTGATTCCAGACAAAAAAATGAAGAGCAGACGCACTACTTTAAGTGTGCCATTTCAGATCATCTACAATCCAAATACCACCATTAACACAGAGTTGAACTTGGATGAACAGTGATAGAGGGACCCAACTTTACAAACAACATGTAGTTGGGGGAGTCAGAGCTTACTCGATATATGACAGAAGAAATAATTAAAAATCTACCTTTGATGACCACTGAATTGCCTAAACTACCAGTAACACACGTAAAGATAATCTTAGTTTTAAAAAGTGGGCAAGAATCCTTTTACTGATTGCCAAATTATTTCCACTGAAAGAGTAAGTAAGCTTTATAAATAGCATTTATATATATCATTTCTTATAACAATCTGTGACAGAACGAGAATGTGAAAATATAAGAGTAGAGAAAATACCTTAACAACCAAAAGTCCTTTATCTTGACCAGAGGGGATACAGATGGCAAGTACTCACCAGGTCCCCCAAAAGGTAAATTTTAAAAACACAGCATGAATATATAAATGTGTTGGGAATCAAAACGGGATCCAATGCAACAGAAAAGAAAAGTACTAGTTACCAATTCTCTAAAACTAACACTCACGAGAACTTCCTTGACAAGGATTCACTCTATTCTATGACAATGTCCTCATCCCTCAGAAGCCACCACCCCAGTCTGGCAGGAGAGGAGGATGGTGCTGGGTTTTGTGGTACAGGTTTGTAATCCCAGTTACTCAGAAAGCTGAAGCAGAGGGATCACAAGTTCAGGCCTGCCAGGGCTATAGAATAAGTTCAATGCCAACATGTGTCTCAAACACTCAAGAAGGCTGAGGATGTAACTCAGCGGTAGAGTCTTTGCCCAACATGCATGAGGCTTTGGTGTAATTCCTAGTACAACACACATTCACAAAAGATTAAGTGGTAATGACTACTACCAGAAAAACTCACAGTACAACCAGTGAAGAGAATATAAAAAGGACTGGCATACCAGCTGTGGTGCTGTACATCTTTATCCTAAGATGTAGGGCAAAGGCAGGTGGCTGTGTGTTTCTAGGCCAGCCAGAGTTACACAGTGAGATCCAGTCTCAAATACAATAATAACAAACCAGGGGGTGGGCAGCACCAGGGTGTGTGTGTGTGTGTGTTTGTATGTAGGTGGGGGGGTTGCCCCTCTAGATGGCTATCAGTGCCTTATCCTATACGGAGGGCACTTAGATGTCTCCCCTTCACTTGCTTATTATAAATAGATCACTGAGATAACCTTAAAATGAGACAACTGCAATAAAGGATCTTACAGACTTCTGGACATTACTAGTACTTACACATTTCCTTAAGGTTAGGCACTGAACATTCTTTAGAGCCACCAAATTATTTTCTATCACAGTTTCAAAGAAAAAAAATCACTTACTATGAAGCAGAATCATTGAGCTGATACTCCCTGGACCTACTGAAGCATGCTTGCACCCCGCCATCTCGCCATAAACGTTTAATCACACCTGCGAGTTCTGAAGTCATGACTCCTTCTTCAGCACTGCCAGCTAAAACAAATAACTGTCGAGCGTCATCCTGAGAAAAACAGTTAAGACAGGGCAGATGAGCTCCCACTTCTTTAGACTAAGTGAGTCTCATTTCTCACACACTTATGTGTATATGCACGCATGCATGTGCGTGCGCACACACACACACACATCCAGAATCGTAGTTTAGAAGAGGTGTTACAGAGACCTTTTCTGGCAAGGTAACATGAGAAAACTTGCAACTAAATCCCCAGCCCACCCTCCCACTGCAATTCTAACTACAGACAGCTGAATAATGATCTGCCTTCCTCTTAATTCTCCATGTCATGTCACCATCCTCAGAAAAAGTCTCCTCTGGACTCGCAAACCTCTACCCTGATGACTTATGATTTGTGACAGGGGTGGGGGAGGTAGAGATTCTGGTCTGAGACAAGTATATGCAGTAAGTTTCCATTCTGTTAAAGTTAGCCCTTCCTGAGGACTGGGAGGATGGCTCAGGATCAGAAGGTCATGTCTTTCAGACAGGAACTATATTAGTTTGTAAGCCTTTAAAAAGGTGATATGAGAACTTTGGATTTTATCCATTCCTACGTTGAGTATTTAAACCTGAAGACAGCAGGGCAGTAGAGGTGCACATCTTTGATCCCAACACTCAGGAGGGTAGATCTCTGAGTTCAAGGCCAGCCTGGTCTATAGAATGAGTCCTGGACAGCCATGGCTACACAGAGAAATCCTGTCTCAAAACAACAACAAAACTGAATACTGAGCTCAAAGATTTCACTACACAAATCTAATATTTGAAACCTTAAAAATTTCAAGTAGCTATAAAGATGAAGGGTTTTTTTAAATCACATAATACATGAATAAAAAGTAAAGGGAGAAAAGAAGTGATCATTTATATCTTAAGTAGTCATTAAGACAATAAACACTAGCAAGCAAAAGGCATTGTGGAACACAGATGCAGGAACACTTACGATGTGTACATCTACCTACCCACCCACAAAAACCACCATGCTGGATTCAAATTAACTGTCAAACTCTGGCATCAGGATCCTGTCCATACTTTCTAGTAACACTATGGCTCCTCTTTGTAGCAAACTCCATGCATGATCTGCATTTCCTCTCCCTCTTTTCCATGTCCTGTGGGAGGAGTGAGTGTTGTATATGTGTGTGTGTATACACACTCAAGTGTATACACACTATACACTTAGGTATGTTCATACAAGAGAGCCAGAGAAAGATGTCTGATGTCTTCTAACACTTTGCCTTATTCCCTTGAGACACGGGCTCTCACTGAACCCAATGCTTGACATTTATCTGGACCATGTAGCCAATAAGCTCCCAGGATTTGTCTGTCTCTGTCCTCTAGTATTGGGGCTATAGCTGGATACATGATTCTCTTTTAATGAGGGTACTTAGGGGCTGGAGAGATGGCTCAGTGGTTAAGAGCACTGACTGCTCTTCCAGAGGTCCTGAGTTCAATTTCCAGGAACCCCATGGTGGCTCACAACCATCTGTAATGGGATCTGACGCCATCTTCTGGTGTGTCTGAAGACAGCTACAGTGAAGTCATATACATAAAATAAAGAAAAGAAATCTTAAAAAAAAAAAAAAAAAAAAAAAGGGTCCTTAGGATTTTAGTTCAGTGCTCATGGTTATGTAACAAGCGGCTTAACCACTAAACCGCTTTCCCAGCCCCTCTTCTCTCTCGTCGACATCATCACTTTAAATAAAAAAGCAAATGATTAAGAAACGGGTAAGATACAAATTGCCAAAACCACTAAATAACAAATAAGACTTTTTGTACACATGGTATACTGCTTTATCTAACATTTAAAACTACACATGTCCTGAAATTTGACCTATACTTAAGCAGGTATACAAATAATTAAATACTTGTATTTTTTTTTTAATACCATGTTACTCAAATTTTAGAAAGTTGAAAATCTAGGGGTTATTAGCACATACTGATGCCATTCTGATTGGAGTTCTGGGAAACATTTTCCCTTCCTACTCTGTTGCTCACCAGCCTGCTCTAGCTTCCTCACAGTAAACCTTCTCTATAGACTTAGAGCCCCTCTCCACAACAAACTTCATACTTAATCGGAGATGAAAGAAAACTGTCTCCTACTGGGCTCTACTCTTTTCATTCTCTTAGCAACTGTTAAAAACCAGAGGAACAGGATGATAAATACAAATACAAACTCTTACCTAGGAGAGAAAAAGTTTAAAACTTTACACGTTCCCTGAAGAGGAGCGCTTAGTAGGCTGAGCACTTAGTAGGCTGAGTGGATGCTGTAAAGCTAGATGACTCAGGAGCTCTGAGACAGACTGAGAATGTCAGGGCCATCGGTGACACAAGACTATTACTGATAATAGCTGTCTGTGCGTGAACATGAGCATGTGTGTGGAGCAAAGGACAATCTCAGGCACTGTTGCTAAGGAGCCATCTGCTATTTGTTTGTTTGAGTGACACAGGGTCTCTCTTTGGCCTGTGGCTCAGTGATTCAGCTGTCCAGAAAGCCCCAAGGATGCTATCTCTGTCTCCCCAGCACTAGAGAACACATGCACACTGTGAGCACCTGGCCTTGTGAGTTCTTGAGAGCAAGCTCAGGTGCTCTCCTGACTGCTAACTCTCCAGCACCTGACGACATCTGAAGGGAGGAAATGAGTTGGAGAGGAACGGCGGAGAAACAGAGGTGAACAGAGGATGGGGACAAAGGAAAACATCTGAGAAACTAAGGAATAAATAAGAGGAGAAAAAGTCAACAGAGAAGAAAAATAAATAAATACAGTATAATTAACCAATTATAAACTACAACCAATATTACAGAGAAGTAGTTAGGTGACATGAAGGGAAAAAAACACAGGAGAACTCTAGTACAAAGAAGAAAAGTTAACAAGACTCAAATGGGAAGAAGCTAAGATTTGAATAAAAACTAGATTTTACTTGAACTATCAAATTTCCCTAAGAATAAAAAAACTAGCCGGTGCAGCACGACTGCTGTGAATTCTAATCCAGCCTAGACTCTTATGTAAGACAGTCTCTGAAACCAGAAATGGGATATGAGGAGATGGCTTAGTCAAGAGCATGTTCTGCTCTTGTAGAGGACCAGAGTTTGATTTTTCAGCACCCATATAAAGTAGCATACAACTCCCTGTAATTCCAGCTCTAGAAAATCATCCATGGCCTTCAAGGGGATCCACATATATGCAATAGCCACATGTGGATGCAGACATACACATAATTAAAAACAAAATTTAAAAAAGAGAAAAAGAAAAAAAGAGCAGAAAACAGCCTGCGGGCTAAATGTTGTCCTTGTACTTACCCAGTGCAGCTGAGGCTGAGTACAATCCTGAGTACAATCCCCAGGAGGGAGAAGAGGCCCTAAACTGTCACATGACAGTAAAAGTCACTCACATATCTCCCCTAGTCTTCTTTTCTTACTATTCTTTTCTCCCATAATCCTTGACTAGGTCCTATTCCCTTATTTCACCTCTAAGATATCCTACTCAACAAGCCAAAGCCACAGCGGCTCTCTGAATAGCTTCCTTTTCACGTCCCACTCATCAATCCCACCTGCAGCTGATAGACTAAGTGGCTCACAGCCGTCAGCAGGCTGCCCACAAGCACACAGGTTTGGTCTTTCCGGGAAAGACCCCAGATTACCTCCATCATTTATTTCCCACAGCACATAAGCACTGCGCCATGGAACAGGGCTGGCATCCTTTGACGGACTCTATACTTCTCTAGCGCTGTCGTGAAATTGAGTTGGTAATAATGTAAGACGATCTCCTTCCTGTCTTCACTTTGGTCCTTTCTCCACTGGCATCAAACATCCTACTTCACAAACTGCCCCAGAGTGTACTAAATACTAGCTGACTTTTAGGTTCTGATACATGTAAAGCACTAAAGAATAAATAACAACCCAACTCTAACCCAATTCTAATTGAACCCAGAATTCAATAAAAGACAGTAATAAGGTATTTTTGAACACCCAAAATCACCTCTAAAATTGGGATGTTTGTGTTTATGTCATTACAGAATTTACTTTGGGAATTTTTTTTTCTTCTTTGACCCCCTACGGCTCTGAAAGCAAGACTAAACATACAACATGTCTTCTGGAGTAAACACTTACTATCACCAACTACTATAAAATACATGTCAGTGGCACTGCAAAGGAAGCAACTGAGCACAGCCACTACACGGCATGTCTACAGAGTCCCGTCTCCGGGCTCTGCTTGCAGCAGTAACTTACTGTCTACTGAGTCAGATGCAGCACTTCAAAAACAAACACACAGTATTTTGTACCATCTTAGCTTCTTATTCCCTAAAACATGACACAAATTTGGCTTAACTTCGTCTCCAGAAGAGCAGCAAGGGAAGAGGAAATGAGAAATACATACTGCTCTGGCAGCTTCCCCAAAGTCAATCTTCAGCCGTCCCATGGCTCTTATGATTGCAATGATGGACTGAATAGTATTGCTGTAGACAACTACTTTATACTGTTTACACTCGTCTTCCGAATAGCCGTCCTCGTGAATGATTCTTCAGAAAGGAGAAAACCGCAAGTCAATACCATGAATGGAAAATGAAAACATTATGAACTTTTTATGAAGAGAAGGAAATTCATTCTTAGAAGGCCCTGTGTGAACTTACTTCATCTGCTTCACAATGGTGCTTTTACCAGATTCTCCAGCGCCTAAAAAAACAAAAAAAAAAACTCTGAATTTTTTTGTAATCAAATAGATATGGAGTAATGTGACTAGTAAGTCTAGAGTAAGGGAAAATACAGGTCATAATGGAAATTTTGGTGAACTTTCATGTCTACTGGGAAAATTGTTTTTCAATTAGAGCATTTTGATATATGTACATATATATATCAAATTTGTGCAAAACAGACATTACTCAAAGATAGCAACACAAGTATTTTTTTGTAACATCATAAAACATGATATATTCAATGAACACAGGCAACAAATAGGTCTATGGCTTACTCATAGTTATTAATTCTGTAATCTGTCCATGGACCCGAAGAATGTTCCAGAAGCAACATTCTTAGTCACAGGGCTAGAAAGGTTCCAAGCATCAGCAGAACTCACACTGCTTTTACGTTTCATGTACAGCTCCCCTGGAGGTGAGGGGCGGGGTTTACACAGCCTCCTTTGATGACTGAAATCACACTTAAGCTAAAGATCAAAGGTCAAATAAACTTTCAGATCTTGACAGTCTCCCTGCTAGGTCTTCCCTGATTAATAATTCTTCCATCTTCCAAAATGTCTCCAGCGTCAAATGCTACTTCTGACTCACAAATAACAGTCCTGCTCTTTCTTTTTAGAGACAGCAGAAGGCAATCAGAGAACACTACGCCTTTTCCCAAAACCAAATGTACTTACTAATCTACCTGTATCTCCATGAACAGTCTCTACGTTCATCACTGTCTCGATGCCCTTACCGCTCTGATTATACACTTAGCTCCTTCATTTCACCTCGACTTGGAGCTGTTGCAATTTCCAGTGTCACCAAAGTATCACTCTTTTTCTCTTCTTACTGGGATAGCCTTAGCACACAAACTGTTGTTCGACCATCTTTACACACACCCCACCAGTACCATTCTTTGACAACCCCCATCACACTCATTTTCTTCTGTCTACTACTCCGTTTTCCCCGTGCCTTCTTTTTAGGAAATCTATTATGTTTATTCACTTACAGGGTCGGGGGAGAGTGACAACTCACATGAACGTGTGTGGAGGTCAGAGGGCAACCTACAGGAGTTGTTTTTTTTCCACATGAGGGTCCCAGGGATCAACTGAGGTTTCAGACTAAAAAGCAAGTAACTCTACCTACTGAGCTATCTATCTTTCTGTCCTTCTCTGTGTTCCTTTATAGTAATATTTCCCTAGCCTGTCACCCATACTTATAATCTCTAATTAAGAACCTCCAATCCATCCCCTCCACTCTACTGAAACCACTTCTAAACCACTTGACAAGCCCGGGGGTTATTTTTAGGCCTTCCCCTGTCTTTCAAGACAGCTTTTTCAAAGTTGATCTTACTATCTATACTCATTTTTTCTCAAGTTTATTTATTTATGTATATGAGTTTTCTGTCTCCCTGTAAGTATTCATGACAGAAGAGGGCATCAGACTCTATTATAGATGGTTATAAGCCACCATGTGGTTGCTGGGAATTGAACTCAGGATCTCTGGAAGAATACTCAGTTAACCACTGAGCCATCTCTTCAGACCTGATACTTTTTTTTCTAACTTGCCTAACTTGATGGTTTAAGGTACTATTCATGAGTAAAAGTTACCTGCAATGAGTAACATGTATCAGGATGATGTACGTACGTATCTTGGTAATATGAACTCATTCAGCCCTCATACCCCTATAAGGTAGACTCTATTACCCTCATTTTATAATGAGATAAATAAAGTAGAAAGATCAAGTAATTTGTCCAGTTATACAGCAGGTGACAAAATTGAAATTTCCACTCTTTCGCTTCAAAGCTGGCATGTGCTAGATCCACAACCTTAGCTCTCCAATCTTTCTTTCCAATGCTGACTTCAAACTCATCTCCTATCTTCGGTATCACAGCAGAGGCCTGTCCAGGAAGAACCTTGAAGTAAGTTATTCATTCCCCACTTCCACCTCAAACAAACCTGTTCTTTCCTCTGTCTCTCATCCCAGTAAACGCTAAGGTCAGATCTAGCAAGTGACGTAAAAGGAATGCAGAGATGGAATGGGGACGCCAGCATTAATACATGCTAAATATTAGTAAAATTTGGTTTAAAAACCACAGATATAATCCTAACAGCTTGGTCCCTGTACACTGGAAACCACAGTCTACCTAACACATGCAAAGCTTCCATAATTCTTTTTTCTTTTTTAATTTTTCAAGATAGGGTCTAGCCATGTAACCTTGGAAGTCTGAGACTTCTATACACCAGGTTAGCCTTGAACTTAGAAGGATCCTCTTTTCTACCACCCAATAGTCCAATGGCTGGAATCACACGTGCACACCTGTCTGGATCATGTCACAACACTGACTGGAGTTGCCTCCTGGTCTCCATTCACACCCAAATTCTAATGTGTGGCTAATAACGTCCAATACCCTGCGCTCCCTGCCTACCTCCTCAGCCTCATCTCTTGCTGGTCTCTAGCTCCAGTGTTCTTGTCAGACCAGCTTTTCTGTGTTTCCTCCAACATGCAAAACTGGTTCTTACTGGGCTGGATTCTGACTCACGGTCTCATGCTGGCTGTCCCCTCTGACTAAAGTAATTTCTGCTAGATTTTCTTCTTCACTCTCCTTTCTTCCCCTCAGAACCCCCCCCCATAAGGTTCCCCGAGCACTCCCTGCCCCACACTGTTCACTCTCTCACAGCACACAGCATGCTCACTTTTCTGCCTCTTCACTGAGACAAAAGCTCTGTCAAGCTCTTCTCTGTATTCCCGGGGTCCTCAACTGGAGCAGACATCAATTAGTCAAATAATTAATCAAAGAACTATTGAACGCGTGCATTTAATAAGCATGATAATGCACTAAACTTTATCAACAAAAAACTAGTTTAAGTAACATCTGAATATAAAAATTGAAGATAACTACATTCTTGCAGAACCAAGAAGTATATCTATATATGACTTTATCTGTCCTTACTACTGAGCTGGTAACTGGGTAGACTACGCAGTTAATATTCAAGTAGCTCAGGATCTTCTAACACTGTCAAAAATATTAATTCCACTACTCATACCTAAAAAAGCATTTTAGTTCTGGGGAAGAAAACAGAAATGCATTCTGACTCTTTTTTTTATTATCAAATTCAGAATTCCCAAACCATCCATATGAGCAATAGTGTAATGAAGTACTGGATCCTCTCCTTTAAGTATGTATTCCTACTGCTCACGTCAGACTGTTTTAAAATATCTTAATCTCACCACAAATCTCTACCCATCTCAGTAAGTTCTACTCTTTGAAACTGTTACATCACACACACCCCTACTTCTATGCTATTCTCTCTCTCTTATATTTCTCAAAGATTCCCTAAATAATGCCATTCTGGGAGCTGGGAATACAGCTCAGGGGTAGAACACACGCCTAGCATGTACGAGGCCCTGGTTCCACCTCCTACTTTGCAAAAAGAAGAAAAAGAAAATGTCTGTTTGCCCTCCCTTTTATTATTACTCTGAGTATATCTCCCCCGGATTTTGTTAGGCATTCAGTCCATCTCATAAAGGAAGGCACCTCTTATTGCCACAAGATTTGTTTTTGGCACGTGTTACTAGGCATTTGAGATTTTATATATATAT
>NW_021620966.1:1913466-1946603 GCF_004785775.1 Grammomys surdaster
ATATATAGAGAGAGAGAGAGAGAGAGAGAGAGAGAGAATCACATTTTATATCAAAACCATTCAATTTTCAGACTCTCATGAAAAGCCAGGCGGTGACACGCCTTTAATCCCAGCACTTGGGAGGCAGAGGCAGCCAGATTTCTGAGTTTGAGAGTTCGAGGCTAGCCTGGTCTACAGAGTGAGTTCCAGGACAGCCAGGGCTACACAGAGAAACCCTGTCTCGAAAAAACCAAACCAAAAAAAAAGTGCCACCAAAATTTTACCCATCTTCCAAGTACCTTCTGAAATCTAAGAGTCATTTGGATTTGGAATCCATTCATTATTCTAGATATCTTAGTTGTGATAAAACATCATGACCAAAATCAACTTAAGAAGGGCTTTCTTTTTCTTACAACTCTCAGGTCACTCCATCACTGAGGAATGATGGGACATGAATTCAATGGGGCAGAAACCTGGAGGCAGGAGCTGATGCAGAAAGAGGCCATGGAGAATGCTGTTTACTGGCTTGCTCTTCAGGGCTTGCTAGACCTGCTTTCTTATAGAATGCAGGACCACCAGCCCAGGGGTGGTACCACCAACAATGGGTTAAGCCTCCCCATGATCACTAACTATAAAAATGTCCTACAGGCTTGGCTACAGCTGGATCTCATGGAGGCCTTTTCTTAATTGAGAGCTCCTTTTCCCAATGACTCCTCTAACTTGTGTTAAGCAGGCATAAAACTAGCCAGTGTGGTAAGCTTACCAAGCTGGAACATAATTTTCTCTCTCCTTAAATATTTCTCAAATTACATAACCTCTTCAATTCTTCACACATCTGAGCCTATATTGCACCTATTATACTACTGCTGTAATTTTCTTAAAACTTCCAGTTCAAAGCTCCTGCTCCTTCACCATTTCCAAAAAGCACCACTGTACAAATTGTCAGCTTATGACTCTCCAAAGTCTTCACGCACCTTCCTCACCTCTGTCCTTGTGAGCTCTGGCTCCAGGCTTACCCCTGAGATACATTACTCCAGCAGCAGCTCTCTTCCAGAGCACTGGCTCTCAGGTTTTAACCCCTCCCTCCAACTACATACATGGATTCTGGACTTCCTAACCTCACCTACAACTTTTTCCTACATTACTTCAAAAAGCAGTAAGTTAAAAGGAACATTTACTTGCCTATTTTCAATTTACCAGGAATAGCAAGATATAAGACCTGGAATAGCCAGAGACTACAGCAGAGGAAGACTACAGCTTGGAGTAGGACGAAGTGAAGATGAAGGTGCAGACAGTAAGAATGGTAACCCTGGGGAGGGGAGGCTGTAAGAGAGAAAGGCTGGGAAGGTCACCACACGCCGTCTCTTTCCTTTCATCTAACTAAAGTCAGTCCAAAGAAAGTCTTAAGTTTACTATGCTTTCTTCTATTTGTATGCCATGAAGCAAGATGGACATCCACAGTATAAAACAGGGTCAACAGAAAATGTTTTGGACAGTACCTGGTTTGCAGTAATGTTTAGTGACTGTTAGCCAGCTACTGTCTGTAAAAACGTCCTCACCGCTGACAACATTACCCAATGATGTTAGGGCTTCAAAGGACTTTTTTTTTCCTAAAACTTCTTTGATAATGATGTTGGTGCAAATTCCTACAGAAATGGAATTGTTTTCAGTTGTTTCAAACTCTAGATGGACACACATTTAAAACAAAACAAAACAAAACAAAAAGAAACTTGTAGACCTAAAACTGCAGCAAACTGCGTCAGTGCGTCCATTAGTCATTCTCTCTCCACCCCACCCTAAGGAACAAAAATCTCTCTTCGTGGTCTATCTGTGGCCCTGCCTACTACCTCTGTTCTCACATCACCCATCTTGGCCTCAGAGCTTTTCTTCCAAGTGTCCCCACAGGTCTATCCCTCGTCAGCAGGCATTCCAGAGGCACTGGAGACCCCTTTTCCTCTTAAATACTTGCTTCTATGGAGAAATCTTGAAATTTCTAGTAACTCCTGGGCAGCTGAGTCCTAAAATGACCCCATCCATGACTAACCCAGCAGTTCCAGACCAGGGCTCTCTTACAGACCTATTGGTACACATATGAGCAAAGACAGCCCCCTGCCCCAAATACCAAAATGAAAGCTTGACCAACAAATAAATTTGATTTCTTTAGCTTAATTTTCCAGCTGTTAAAACCATATTGTAATAAACTCAATGGTACAGTAAATTTCATTGCTACTACGCCATGTCTAGCTATGTGACCTTGGGTAAGTCACTGCCTAGAAGTGCTCTGTCTGTGGTTATACACAAAGCTAACTAACTTCTTACTCTAATACAGGACTCAAATCAAACCACAAATCCATATCATCCTAACAACTAGACAATTCAAAACAGCTACTGTGATACAGGTCTATGATCAGGACAGTGGAAGGTACCAATGTAAGGAAGGAAGAGCTGTCTGACATGCCACCTCCTCCATTCTTGCTTGGAAGTACCTAAGCTAGCAGAGCATTCAAGTTTACATTGCTCCTGTTAGGATGGAATGGGGGTGGGTATCAGCATGGAGAGGGGATGGAAGGAGGGAGGTGAATTACAAATCCTGACAACTAAAGATCAAGAGCACAACCCAGGCTGCTTCCAAAAGGGCTATCTACTGCTTTCACAGATACTCTCCTACTACGAGGGTCCTGGACATCAAACTCAGGTTATCAGGTTGGCAACAAGCACCATCCTGTTAGCCCTGTGATTCATTTGTCTAACATTTATGCATGTGAGTATATGTTTGTCCACAGTATGTTATATGTACATGCACATAGGTGCCTTGAGAGCTTAGACTAATGGTTACCGGTAGCTGTGAGTCACTTGACATGAGTACTGAGATCCAGATTCTAGTCCTCTCTAAGAAGCAGTAAAGAGAGTTGGGTGATGGGGGTGTACCCCTTTAATCTCAGCAGGTAGATCTTTGTGAGTTCCAGGACACCCTAGTCTACAGAGTGAGTTATAGGACAGTCAAGTCTACACAGAGAAATCCTGTCTTGAAAAATAAGAGGGGGAAAAAAAGCCATAAATGGCTCAGTAATCTCTCAGGTCACCCCCCTCCACTCCTCAACTTCACCTCATGATTTCTTTTTCAATAACATGTAGCTAATAGTAAAAATTTAGATCAAGGTAAAAATATTTCACATAAAAATTTTTTCTATACATTATACTTATTACAAAATCCAGTTGGTATTTCCATTTTTTTTCCTCTTTTTTTGAGACAGGATCTCACATGTAGCTCAGAGTTCAATTCATGATCCTCCTATTGCAGGGGTTCAAGTGCTGGAACTGCTTCTTAACTCATCCAAAGGTTAGAGGACGGGGCTGGAAAGACTGCTCAGTGGTTATGAGCTCTTGCTGCCCCTGCAAAGAACTCGTATTTGCTTCCCAACACCTGCATCAGGTGGATCACAGCCACCTGTTACTCCAGCTCCAAGTGATCTAATGTTCACACCTGCCCTCCACAGGTACCTGTGCAATACACACCTCAAAGACACACACATACTCAGAATATAAAACCATCTTTTTCAGAAAAGAATTAGAGATGGCACAGCGAGTAAAGGCACTGACCACCAAGCTGCATCCGGAGTTCACTCTCCAGGATCCATGTGATGGAAGGAGAGCCAGCTACTACGATTTGTCCTCTAACTTCCATATGAGCACTGGAGTGTGTACACACACAAACACACAAACACACACACACACGAGAGAGAGAGAGAGAGAGAGAGAGAGAGAGAGACAGAGAGAGAGAGACACAGAGAGAGACACAGAGAGAGAGACACAGAGAGAGAGACAGAGAGACAGACAGAGACAGACAGACAGACAGACAGACAAGTTAATGACAGACTAGTTAATATGTGATAAAAACTGGCCTGGAGAGATGGCTTAATGCTTAAAAGTACAGGCTGCTCTTCTAGAGAACCCAGGTTCAATTAGCATCACCCACATAATCCAATCCCAAAGGATCTGACACCCTCTTCTGGCCTTCAGGTTTTGTATGAACATGGTAGACCTATGCAGGCAAAACATACACACACATAAAATAGAAAACAAAACTGAAAAAGAAATAAGCAAAAAGGTCAGAAGAATTACTGAAGGGAAAATGTCTCTGCACAAGCAAGAATTGTTCTTCATTTCCATTTAATAAATGTGTCCTGCATGCCTGGAACTCCTAAACACTGAGGCTTCACATTCAGTTCAGCTCAGGAATTTTGGTCCAGTAGGAGCCTTTAGAGGTTAAGAGTTTTCTTGTGAAATTAGAAAGTTTCCTTGGTCTAAAGCATACAAATGGTTCTCCATCCAGCCTACTTGCCCTCTAAGCATGCTAAGCCTCTGTGTGTATAAACACCGGAACACCTACTGAAGACACTCTTCACTCCTCACTGAGTCCTTCCTTGGTTTCTCCCAGGCACAGTGGTCACTGCCTGGTGACCAGCAAAGGATCCTCCCTGTCAGCTGTTGTCTGAATTGAGCTCAGACTGTTCCTCCCCCACTCACGTCAGCACCTCTGGCCTGGCCTGCTGCTCTATGTAACTACCCCCTCACTCCTCATCTGGCTCATCATAATCTGTTAACTGGTTTTCTTGGTTTGATTAGCATAGTTACAAAGCCCTTTTCAGCGTAACCTGAAAACCTTCCATGCTTGTGTACTTCTCCCTTAAAGTCATCCTAACCAGGCTTAGCCTGGCCCTATAGGACAGTTAAACACTGTAACCCTAGTGCTTGTTTAAATTCTAAGTATTTGGGTTTGTGATTGTTTAGAATTCTACCAACCCTAAACTCAAAAGTAAAGTCCTTGGAAGTACAAACAGTGCCTTCTTTCTGTGGCCCACTCCTCCAACCCCAGAGCACAATCTAGGGCAGAGGAGGCACTTAGCAATTAGCTGTGGGGTGAGTGGCTTAAGAGGCTATGATATTCAGCGGTTGCCCCATCACATTTTGTAAATGCTACTTGCAATAGCTGGAATTTCAATGTGGGCAGTTAACAGAGAAATCCCCACTCCTCTGCTATCTTTACTTGGGTGCACACCCACTCCTGACTGCTCTCAGCGCTCAGCCTATGACCAAATGACAGGAAGTTTAGACTTGATACTTGCCTCACTTCCCTCTAACCTTCTCTCCTGGCTCTTCTGGCACACGGCTGTTGTGTTCTAATGGAATATACTGCTGTCAATCTGTCCATCCATTGCAACACATGAGGATGTGAAACAGTGAACATTCACAAGTATCTGTCCAGTGGATGAATGAATAAGCATAAAACAAGGCAGTGAACTTGTACTTAAGGCAGAGATCATGGGTGTCTGCTTTTTGAAAGTTACCTATCACCAAAAAAGGTTTGATGGGTACTGTGAGAAAGTTTTTGTAAAACATTTATTGGGCATCCAATTTTTGACCAAAATCTCAAAAGTACACATTAGAAAAGACGGCCTTTCCAACAAATGGTGCTTGGAAAACTGGACATCCACATGTAGAAAACTGCAACTAGATGCCACTCTCTCACCCTGGATAAAAACCAGGTAGAAGTGGATCAAAGCCTTAATGTAAGACCTGAAACCTCAAGACTGCTACATAAAAGCAGAAAGACAATGCTTCAACACACGGATACAAAGAACTCAGAAGTCCAATAGCTCAGGACCGTAAAAATGAAAAATGGGAGGATATCTGTCCCCTACCTGACAGGATATTAATATACACAATCTTTAAAGAACTCACAAAATTAAATGCCCTAAAACTGATTTGTGAATATGCAAATGAACATGCAAATGGTCGAACAGTTCTCAAAAGAAGAAATACAAATAGCCAATAAATATCCAGGGGGTGGGAATTTTGAGGGTGGGGAAGTGGGAGTGGGGAGGGTAGGAGGGGGTTACATCCACGGAGAAGAAGGAGGAGGGGTAAGGGGATGGGGGGTTCCCGGGTGGGTGGGGGATGGGGTAAGGGGATAACATATGAAATGTAAATAAAATATCCAATAAAAAAATTAATAATATAAACATATTAATTAATAAATAAATAAAATGCAAAAAAAAAGTCTCCCTAGCCATCATGAACATGCAGATTGATACTACACTGAGATTCACAGCTCACTAAAGTCAGAGTGGCTATCATCAAGATACAACCTCAAAAAACTGGCAAGGATGTAGGAAAGAGGAACCCTTACACAACGCAGGTAAAGTACTATGTACTTTATGACTGTAAAGTACTATGGACACCAGTGCGGCAGTTTCTCAAACAACTAAAAACAGAAGGACCACGTATCTACTACACCACTCTTGTGTATACAAGCAAAGGAACCTCAGTCGGCACATCACAGAGACACCTACACACCAGTGTTTACTGCTGCATCATTCACAGAACCAAGGTATGGAACCAGCCTAAACGCCCTTCAACAGATGACTGGATAAAGAAAACTGTATAAATGTGTATAAATGTGTACAGTGGAGTTTTATCCAGCCATAAATAATATGAAAATAAGTGAGAAACTGAATGGACTAGAGATCAATATGTAGAATGCAGTAAGTCTGACTTGGAAGGGCAAATATGTTTTTGCTCATAAGAAAAGTCTAGCTTTACACATATGTGTGTGTGTGTACTGACATGAACAGAGAAAGGGACCATGAGATCTAAAGAGGAGAGTAGTAAGAGAGGAGAGGAAATATCATACAAAACATTTTCTCTCACACTTGGAATCTAGACTTAAACATATAGTTATATATTTCATATGTGAGTCCTGCTTTCACACTGCATGTGTATGTGTATTTGTGTATGTGTGTATACATGTATATACAAATGTAGGCCACTGCCCACTAAAAAAGGGAAGGGAGTTGTTTCTAGAAGGGGATTTAAGGATAGGCAGATACTCTCAAATTCGTGTGTGTGTGTGTGTGTGTGTGTGTGTGTGTGTGTGTGTTGTGTGTATTTGTGTGTATTTGTGTGTGCGCATGTATGTGGTTTATAAAAACCATAAAACAGAACACTACTCAAAGCTCATCTGGTAAAGTACTTGCCTAGCACATGCAAGGTCTTAGGTTTGATCACCAGCACCTTAAAATAAAACCAAACAAATAAGTAAATACAGTAAACAGGACTGGGGATGTAGCTGAGTTAGTACAGTGCTTGCCTAAGCAGGCAAAGCCTTGAGTTTAATCACTGGTACTGTATAAACTGGGTATGGCTGCACACATTATGGGGCACCAGATACCATTACAGATGGTTGTGAGCTACCATGTGGTTGCTGGGAATTGAACTCAGGACCTCTGGAAGAGTAATCAGTGCTCTTAGCCACTGAGCCATCTCTCCAGCCCAGCCTTGAGTTTAATCATTGGTACTGTATAAACTGGGTATGGCTGCACATATTTATAATCCCAATGCTTGATTGACAGGTCAAGGATCAGGAGTTCAAGGTCATCTTCAGCTACACAGAAGAGTCAAGGCCAGCCTGGGATACACACAGATACACACACACACACAAAATAAAGTAGATTTTTTAAAAAAACAGAAAGATCAACCAGCTTACACCAATAAGTCACCAAAGGAAGACACTGGTTTGGTTACCAAAAAAAGGGGAGAAAGGGGCTGCTGGATTGTTGTGACACACTTGTTTAATGCCTTTAATCTCAGCACTTGAGAAGCAGAGGCAGGCAGGAGATCTCTGTGAGTTCAAGGTCAGCCTGACATACAGAGTGAGATCCTAGACAGCCAGGCACAGAAAAACACTGTCTCAAAAAATAAAATAAAAATAAAAAGGAAACTCACTCAGCTCCCCAAATAATACTCAAATGTTATCACTTTTGACTATGACATGACCAGAGTGCTGGTGACTGGCCAGTGCAAGGGCATACTGCAGTTTCATTCCTCACCTTTGCAGAACATAGTAACATTTGGGAAGCAGTCACTTGTAAGTCAGGAACCAGATTATGCTCTGACTGCCTCGGAGTTCTAATTTTGGCCTATGGTGAGTAAGTTTCCTTTTTCTTTGAAAGCAAAGCAACAAACCCCCATTCTGATGCTAAATTATATGGTATTTATGCCATGGCTTAAAACTATTTTTCATTTGGAATAAAAGGAAACAGTAATGCCACAAACAAGTGTAATACATCAGCAGTTGAGAGATCTCATTTTAATTCATAAAATAATACTTTATTATAGTGGAAAATGTTCTTCAAAGCTAATAGCAATGCTAAATTAACCCATTATAACCCATATATTTTAAAATGTTAGAATCAGATCCCAACCCAAATCCTCAAATGATGGCAGCATAGAGTCCTGCATGCTTATTTAAACAAATGTAAAGAGCACACGTTAGCTTCATTTACAGTAAAATATTAAAACATGAGTAAGAGCCTACAAAATGAACGAGTGTTTGATTTCAATTTCCTTTACCATATAAATGCTCAGCAAAACTCAAAGAAGTCTGGGTTCCCTATATGCATTTACTATTCTATTTCATTTTTTATGATAGTATTAATTGTGGTGGCTTCTCCAGAAAAAAGATGGTAACAATGCAAGTCTCTAGACTAGAAACATGCAGACTTGTGTGTATAATAAAGTACAGCTTAAGGTAGCTACTAAAATTTTCAATAAAGGACCAGCAAGATGGCTCAGCAGGTAAAGAGCACTTAGCCTACACGCCTGAGGGTCTGAGTGTGATCTGTGGAACCCAGGCAGAAGGAGAACCAACTCCTGGAAGCTGTTGCCCTCTGACCTCTGCACTATGCTACCTGCATTCAAATTCCCGTTACTCACACCAACACTATAATAAATTTTAAACATTTTTAATGTCTCAAATATGGGCTGGAGAGATGGTCCAGAGTTAAAGAGCACTTGCTGCTCTTGCAGGTGAGAGCTTGGTTCTCATCATCCAAGTCAGGCAGCTGAGAACACCTGTAACACTTGCACATGAGTGCAATGCCCCACAGACACACATACTCATGATTTAAAAAATAAATCTTAAATGTTTCAAATAAATCAAGATGTGGTGGTACAAAGCTGTGATCCCAGCATCAGGAAGGCAAAGCCAGGAAGATCATGTCCTGAATCCTTTTCTACACCAGTCCCCAGTTGAATCTACCTGCTGTCCTGTTCTGAGCCTTTGTCAACACTTCTTAGAGCTGGCAGGCAGGTCAATGGTAGGAAACTACCTCAGTGTGGGTTCCATCTCCAGCATCACAAACCTCACCAAAAGGACTTTCTATCTTTTTAAGGACTGTCTGAAATGTGAGGTTCCTTTCAAAACTGAGTCCTATAATCAATCACATTCCACATAAATGACCATTGGGAAGAGTTCAAGGCCACCTTGGCTATATATACGGTCTCAAAAAAAATTTCACATGTAAGAGGGAAGAAGAAAACCTCTGTCCATGAAAGACAATCAGAAATGCATAGTCATAAATTATACATCAGCATTCTGTTAGAGTACAATATTGGAAACCAGAAAGCTTATAAAATCTTAATTAAATACAATGCAGCATCCTAGATTGACCCTAGACCCTAAAAAGAACATTAATGGGAAAGCTGTAAAATTGAAATGCCGTGTTAAAGTGAGTATTTATATAGCAGCATTGATTTCTTGAGATGATAAATGTAACATTATTTAGAAAACTAACAGAAGAGTAAAGTTAATCCAAAATAAAAAGCTTATTAAAATATTTTATCCTAAATTTTCTTTTCATTTACTTATTCTATGTGTATGCATGTTTGTCTGCATGCACATCTGTGTACTGCAGTGTGTCTGTCTAGTACTCAGAGAGTTCACAAGAAGGCTGTTGGATTATCTGAACTGGAGTTACAGATGTTATGAGCTGCCATGTGGGTGCTGGGAATCAAACCTAGGTCCTCTGGAAGAGAAGCTCTTAACTGCTAAGCTATGTCTCCAGTTCCACATCATAAATACCCTTTAAGCAGAGAAACATTTTGCTGCATCTCAATTATTATTATTGTCGTTATTTTGAGACACATCATAAATACCCTTTAAACAAAGAAGCATTTTGCTATGTCTCAGTTATTATTGTTGCTATTCTTTTGAGACAACTCTCTGTTATGTGGCTCTGGCTGTCCTGAAATTTACTATGTGTAGACCAGGACTAGGCCTGGAACTCCCAGAGATATGTCTGCCTTTGCCTCCAGAGTGCTGGGGTTTTAGGCATATGCCACAATACCCTCCTTTTCTCCAGTGATTTTTAAAATACTTTTAGCCTAATGATTCCAAAGCTATATTGGTAAGCCTAGTCATATCATAATATACTTACTTGTTTTTTAAAATAAATATATTAGGGAAGCTGAGAACATGGCTTAGTGGTAAAAGCCTTTGCCATATAATTCTGATGACCTTAGTTCAGATCTCGAACCCACACCGAAGCTGAATGCACTATCGCACATGCATCTTACTCACAGCATCCCTGCGAGGAGAATCATGAAAGTCTGCAGGCAAACAAGCCTGGAGTATATAGCACAATGGCAGAACAACAGATCTTGTTTCAAACATGGCAGAAAACAAAACTTGGTTCCTGAATTGGTACTCCACATGTGCACCATAGCACATGTAAGAGCCACACACACCGCCCCTGACATCAGTACATGACTAAAACACAACAAAATGCAGTACAGTGTAGCACTGCCACGGTTCTTGGGATTTAGTAGAATACTATTTAAATTTTAAAGTCAAATTGAAAGACAGATTATTTTGCTGTAGTTATCCAGACCACAATTAACAGACTATGCAGTCACTAGAGGATGATTAATTACAAGATGACAGCAATCAAGCAACCTTGCTAAGTTTAAATAGTCCTGATTTAAATGGTCCCTATATATGACCAGTGTAGTGTTAACAACAAACCAGATGAGTAGAAAGATGTGAGGTCAGCTTAAACATGTAAATAGACTTGTAGCAAAACACACAGGATTCATATGAGTAAGTAGGAAAAAAAATCTCAAGGGCCAGAGAGATGGCTCAGGCTCTTGGTGCCAAGCCTGATGATCCGCGTTCCATCTCTGGCACCCACAGTGTAGAAGGAGAAAACCAATTAAATCCAGGTGACACTGACTATCCTATATTAGATGTGCTGAGAACTGGACATTCTACCTCCCACAAGACTTCCACATGTGTGCTGTGGTGTGCACACCCATCCACACCCACACTCATACCACAGACAAAAATCAATCAATCAATCAAAAAGAAGGGGGGTGGTCAGAAAGCTCCACCTCCCCTTTCTGAGACAGGATTTCTCTTTGTAATCATGACTGACCAGGAATTCACAAGACCAAGCTGGCCTTGAGCTCAAGAGCTCTGCCTGCCCGTGCCTCCCAAATGCTGATATGGAACTAAAGCATGCACCATCACACCTGGAGAGAACTGCTTTTAAGTTAACGAGAATTTTCTAAGATGTAAAATACTACCTTCCTTCAAAAATTTTTTATATGAGTATCAAAACTGTCCACTTGAAAATAGGACTCAGTAATAAAATGTTGACAGTGTACAAGAGTGATGTATCAACACTGAAAACATGAAACTATCTCAGGTAATTCCTAACAGGCTTTTTAAAACCAAAGTTCAACGTGGAAGTCGAAGCTCAGGTCTGAAAACCAGCTCCTCCTAAAGTTCCTCAGCTCTAGCCAGGGTTCATAGACATTCAACGGTGGACCTTCAAGCATCCTCCTCCTCTGCTTAGTTCACATCAAATATATAAACTTCTGTTACAGCCTAAGGACAACAGAAAGTCCACTCACGAGGAGCACTACATCCAGCGAGAACAACTGAACCCTGTTTCCAGCAGTGTTATTCAGTACAAACAGTTTAAATTACAGCAATGATACAGCTGATCACTAATCAGGTAACAGGATAACCCGGATAGATAAAAGCTTAAAGATAACACCAACTTTCGAGAGCCTACAAAAGAGCTATCCTAAACTGAAGACCACACAGAAAATCGAACACCAAAATAAGTTATTTTTTCTGTGCCCTGGTGAACCCTTTACACCATGGGTGTTTATGATGCACATTTTTAATTTTTAACTGTCTTCCTGACAGCCCCATGATGTTCAACTAATTTCAACTAAGAAAAATAAGACAAAATAGTCTTCTTTATAACTTGTTAAATTATATAAATTTCACAATCAAGGGACTCCCAAGACCAAATTCAAAGCCCTCGCTGGTTCCGAGGAGGGAAAATGAAGGGTAGAGAGACCGAATCTCACACTGCTCAGGCCTTTATCAGATGGGATCTCCATGTCGGAACTGAGTTACTAATTCTGAGAGGTTTACAAATACTAGTATATTAAATTCTGCTGACTAAAAAACATTTTAAAATTAATAATCAGGACAAATTTAGTGCCTGTGCTCTAGCTACTTCATAGTTCGAGAGTCCATCTTAAATTGGTCTTCACTGTTAACATGTTAACTCCTGAGTACTTGAAGCATCTCTCTCTCCTCACTTCCCTTGAAGCTATACCTGAGGGGAAAAACTACAACAAACTAGATGGAACAGGACAACACAGAAGCAAACTCATCTAGATACTTCAATTTACATTGCCAAATGTTTTTACTTACCCCTTTACAAATCCTGTAAGCAAAGGTTTTAGTAACCAACTAGTCTGCTGTACCTCTTCCTTAGTTTTGGATGGCCCCACTCCAAGTACTCTTTCTTAAAAGCAGTAGACAGAAGTGCTGGCTACATCGAAACCAGAAGTGATAAAGTACAGTCCGGGGGGGGGGGGGGGGAGAGGGACAGGTTGTTTGCATTTTCTGTTTAATTTAAACGAAAGGTAATTAAATCCAGGTGACATTGACTATCCTGTGTTAGATGTGCTGAGACCTGGACATTCTACTTCCAGGTGAATTTAAACTTATCTGCCAACTACACAAAACGACAGCTTAGGGCACAGGTCTGTGAATGAACCTTATTCAGAGACCTGTGCATAGTCATTAGAATATGTGTAGCAGTTGTTTTATTAAATCACTTTCATGTTTTATAAAAAAAAAAATGACAGCTTAACACAGAATGATCAGATTTGAATAAGGGAGAAACTGAAGCAGAGATGTGCCTGCTTCTCTAATGTCCAACCTAGATGATATGTCTATCAGGCAAAGACACTTGTTGGTCATTAATCATTATTTCTTCAGCCATGCCTTTTTACTAGAGAATCTGGCCTACCTTGACACTTGAAAGGGTCAGCCTTATAGAATTCGGGATACTCTATCACCTCTATCACACACCCACCACAAACAACTGGATTATGGCGGGTACCTGGCAAGGTTAGACCAATCTGATGCTTTCCCAGGAATCTGGATTAGGGTTCCTGGAACCCTGCGCTAGATAACAAGACTTAAGTACCAGGTATGTTTGAATGTGAGCCAGAAAAGGTACCAGAGTGAGCCAAAGATGAAGACTGGTGTGTGGTGGGAAACAAGGAGTATTTCAAGGGAGCAGAGAAAGACGAGATGAAGCTGTGACTTAGCTAGCAAAGCAGTGTAAGCAGACAGCCTGCTCTAGAAGTGAGGTGGGCACTGCAGCTCATATTTCACTGCTTACTATCCTTGGATGCCAACTGCCTGTGAAGCTGCTTAGTTAGTATATTGTCTATAAACCCCCTCTACTTGTATTAGTGTGACCATTTCCTGTTCCTTATGGACCCTAGATTATGTCTTACAACAAAAGATCTAGAGAAAGCCCTAGTCCTCCTGCCTAAAGGACCATATAGTTAGAAGTAAGGGTGTCTGGGGTGTGTATGTGTGTGTGTGTGTGTGTGTGTGTGTATGTTCATTAAGGGTGACATAAAAACAGGACAAAGTTTCAAAGAGGTTCAGAATATCAGTAAGAACAGAACTTCAGTTTCACTAATCTCTGAAACTGATATCTCCATCAAAAAACATTCTGAACAGAAACCATTGTCCCCAAACTAAAGACCATTTTGTAATGGTTCAAGTGTAATCAGCTGAAGTTATTTTTAAAAGAGGTACAGTTAGTTGTCCTCTCAATTCAGAAGTTACGTCCCTTGTAAATCTTCAAAGTGCCGGGGGCCTAGTCCATATTTATCATTGTCTACTACTTCACCCAGAGAAAATCCTGACAGGATATGGAGAGATGCTGTGTTTTCATGCTGCAAATGTGATGAATATACTCACATAAAAGGCTCAAAGAGCCAGGTGTGGTGGTGCACGCCTTTAATCCCAGCACTTGGGAGGCAGAGGCAGGTGGATTTCTGAGTTGGAGGCCAGCCTGGTCTACAGAGTGAGTTCCCGGACAGCCAGGGCTATACAGAGAAATTCTGTCTCGAAAAAAAAAAAAAAAAAGAAAAAGGCTCAAAGAGGGGCTGGCTAGTGGCTCAGCAGTCAAGAGCAGCTGTTGCTCTTGCAGACGACTCAGCACCCACACGGTGGTTCATAACCATCCTTAACTCCAATTCCAGAGGATCTGAAACCCTCTTCTGACCTCTCTGTGGGCATGAGGCCCACATGCAGCTCACCTATAAATCTGTAGGTAAAGCACTCGCACATAAACTCACAGAGATCCACTGGCCTCTGCTTCCTGAATTCTGGGATTAAATGTATGCATCATCACCACCTGGCTTCTAAAAAATGTTTTTAAGGCACAAAAACTAAGGTTATTAAAAAGAATCTTTTAATTTCAATGCTTATTTCTACTTTTTTATTCCAGTTTCTTTCTTTTCTCCAAGTATGATAGAGAAATCCTTACTAGAAATTTAGGTCCTACAAACCTTATGCTAAAGAGGTAGCAAAAACTACAACTACTGTCCTAAATAAGGATCAAAGGAGATGCTTATTTTCAATCACCACTTTCCGTCAGTAATTTCCAAGTTAAATATGAATAACCAATTTTATAATATAAAATTAAAATGCAATATTTCAATTCTTTGCATGCAACTTAGGTTTTGCCATAAAACACAAATTATTATCAGCACAGGATTAACTTGAAGAATGTCAAGTGTCTGAAACACCCCTCAAAAATAGAAACTAAAATGATATGCCTCACAAGCACTCTGACAGAGGTTGCCATTTACTGATTGTTATCTTCTAGACACTACCCTAAGCATTCTATGTAAGTTATGTCACTTTATATTATGAAACAGGAAGAGTCGCCCCTACTTACATATGTGAATATAATCCATATGGTTAAGTGACTTGGTCTGGGTTTCACAACTAGTAGGTGGAGGTGGGAACTTAATTTGGTTTTGTCTGAATCCAAAAGCAGTGTCATTATAAATTACATTAGCACCTCTCAACTCCTGTGACATCATAACACATACTGGAGAGTATTTTGGTGGAAGAGATTTTTCTTTACAAGATTATGCCATGAAAATGAAATGTAAAATATTACAGGTTATTAAACATTGAACTGGCACAATCCTTGTAAATGATTTTTCTCTTCAGATTATTAAATTGAAGAAGTTTGCAGAGAAAAAATCACATCAAAACTGTCCAAATACACTTCAACTGCTGTAAAGTCCAAAGCTATACAATCATTTCAGAGTTAGGCACTGTGAGCCTAGATGCTGGAAGGCTGAGGCCGGCTGAGAGCTCCAAGATCATTTGAGCTACATACACAATAAGCCCCTGTCTCAAAACAAGACTTGAAATTTGAACATACAACTCCAAGTAGCAGACCTACATACCACCCTATACACACTAGTTGGGAATATTTATATGACACAGTAGTATATGACACTGTGGTTAAGCAGCCATTTGGCATAACAAGATCTTCCCAGTAATATCCAGAGAAAATTCCAACCAAGGGAGGAATCAGAATACTTAAGTCTTCCTTAGAAATTAAGCGTATACTAACTTATTCATTCAAATGGCCATAACGCTGACGTTTAACAATAATAACCAGGGACCATTCACTGACTGTGGTCTGCTTTGTATTATTACCACATTTAATCCTCCCAACCATGCTGAAGGATCTCTACTTCCTATACCTAAAAGTAAAGAAATGGAGGCAAATGGAAATGACTTTCCTAAGTTACAGCTAGTGAACACAAATTAGAATTGGAAGCCTTCTGACTTCAAAGCCCATGCTGCATATCACTACATGAAATTACAGCCACGTACGAAACAAAAGACACGAACCAGCAGAGACAAGAGAGGTAAATTTCAATGTAAACTAAACTGGATAGTCTCAGTGCTGAAGGAAAATGGCTTACATGTACCAAGGGAAACTTTTTGCAGCCAAAAAAAACGGGAAGGGGATAATTGAAATATCATATAGGGTGCTTTTTTATATACTACATAGGTAAATTTTACTTAATGTGTCTGGATGTTTAATCTGCATGTATGTTTATATGTACATGGCTACAGATGGTTGTGAGCCATGTGGGTACTGAGAACCAAATGCAGGACCTCTGTAAGAACAGCAAGTGTTCATGACTGTTGAAACATGTCTCCAGGCCCATAAAAGATCTTTTACCTTCACATATGCATCATGACACAGCTCAGGTAAGACCAGCTGTCTCTGCAACCTACTTCAACTTACTGGTTTAATTTGCTCAAAATATGGTCATAAAAAACCCTGGGGGGGGGGAAGTTTCATGGTGTGGTACACACCTATAATCTCAGCTACAGGAACTCATGAATTTCGAGGCCAAGATTGTCTCAAAACAAAACCAAGAAAGTTTAAAAAAAAAAAACCTGGTAAATATTAAAAACAAATGTTTAGTACTTTGGCTTGTACTTTAACTTTTCAAATTCTGTAAGCTATTGTGTGTTTAATTTTTTTTAATTAAAGGAACTAAAGACCCTGAATAAAGATTTTTCCAGGTACTTGGATAGTTCTGCTTGCCTGAGTTTTTTCAATGGCCAATATAAATCAAATCCCAGAACATGAGAATGTATCTTTGATTTCACAATTGATTATTACAAAAAATGTTAATGTCACTGGTGTGCTGATAGATGCTGCAATCCCAGCATTAGGGAAGCCAACTGCAGGAGGATGGAGAATTGAAGGCCAGCCTAGGCTGCAGAGTGACACTGTCTCAAAACACAGCAACTAAGGCAGGGGAGAAAACTGACAAGTGTTGTGTTTTTCATCAGACTCTGAAAGGTTCCCATGAACCACCATTCACCACAAACTTGATTACACTGAAATACTTAAGATCCTGCCAGGTACTTAACCAGAAGTACTAAGTACTTAACCACTAAGTACCAGAAACCACATCCATCCACAGAAGATTCTTGTTGTAGGGACACTGGCAGTCCAGTGATTTGAATTATAGCGTAACCTTTTCTTTATATTCAAGGTGCCGCTCAGAGCTTTCAAAATATATAAGCAACCAGCCAGCCCATCTTAAAGCACAAAGTCAGTCTGAGATTATGGCGGCTGTGTCCGTCCTCTGGAGCTTTACAAAGTGAAATCAGTACTCTACAGTGACCTTTCGGAACTGTATTTATCTAAAAAGTTCTGCTGCTTAGAGAACCTGTGAGTCGTACTTATCCTCATCTAACAGATTCCTCAAACATAGGAATAATGAATACAGCTGAATTTACTGATAAGCTAATACCAGAGAACTTTATATGATTTACTGGGCCTATCGAAATTTAAAACTAAATTATCCTGACTAAATATAAAAAGCCACTTGAGTATAAGGAAACAAGCTGTTTGTAGTCTGAAAGCCAATACTTTTATTTGGAAAAGCCCAATAAAAATCAACTCCTCCCAAATGTACCACAATCTTTACAGTAATCTGCCCCAGTCCATATGTTATCCTATACTATTCCCAACGCACATGGTCCCACTGTTATCTACTGTCCTCTACCACAAACCTCAAAAATGGCATTCTTTCAATTTCCCCAGCTTACACCATCCCTATCCCTTTAATAAAAAAACAGGAGTTACAGAACCTCAAGAGAATTTTTAAAAAAAGATTTTAAAAAAGTTGAAAAAGTATTGGCGGCCGGCCTCTGCACCCAAGTTCTTTTCTCTTATACCTAAGAACCTGTCACTTATTTCACCCGCCTCCTGGGTGTTCCTGGACAATCCACCTCACTAACAGTACAAAAAGACTTACGAGAAGGTTCTTTATGTGATCCCTCTGTCCTAGCTTCACTATTTAATCATTCAATCCTTCCAGCTTTATCCTGACATCACGTATCAAACTCACACAAACCCTAGACAGGCCCGCCACACACCATACACTATCCTCCTCAACACGTTCCAGTCCAATGTGAAACCTCCCTAATATCGGTCCCTTCCTTTAAGAGCCCCTCCCGGATTCCCAACACAGTCTCAGAGTTCCAAACTCCCCAACTCTGCTAAGCACCATCCCAGCCAGGTTACACCCTCTCCAACCTGAAATCCCCACGCCTTCCGGGGCCTCAATCACCAAGCCCAGTACCCGCCCCATGCCGGGCATTCCCTCCCTGTCCCTTTGGGGTCCTTTCCTCCGGCCTGGCCAGACCCCTGTGAGCTCGGGCTGCTCCCGGGCCGGGCTCTCCGGCTCTAGCACTCCAGCTCCGCCCCCAGCCCCTCACCGAGCAGCAGCAGCTTCACTTCTTTGGCCGCTTTCTCCCCGTCCTCCCGCAAGTTGCGGTCGATCATCTTGCTCCGCTCCACCGCCGCCTTGTCCTCGGCGCTTAACGTGCAGCCCATGGCGGCGGCAGAAGAGGGGACCGGGCCCGGGCTCACTCACACACCGCGGGAACCGCGACACACCGGCGGAGACGCGTCTTCTGCTGGGCGGTGGCCTTCTCCGTCAGCTCCCCTAGAGCCCGGAAGAACCGGATATCTGCTCTTCACGACACTTCCGGCGACGCCCAGCGGCCGTTACTACTTAGAGCGCTGTGGCAGTGGGCGGCGGAGGAGGTACGGAAAGCGGAAGTCCCTGAGAATCTGGGTATTCCCGTGGAGAGTTGGTGATCCGTCCTCCGCACCTCCCAGCCTGAATACCCTTCTACTTCTTGGGCTCCTGGACTTTGGTTCCAAGAGTAGGTAGAAAAAGCGGGACTTCCAGCACACGGTGTGCTCTTGAGGACGCACTGGAGGTTTGATGGTGAGGATAGATTCCCAAATAAGAGCTCACAGCCCTCTAGGAATTTCTAGTGGGAAAAGTCTCCCACTCCAGAAAAAAACCTTTTCCTTTTCATCTGCGATTGTGGAGCTCGGGTCTCTGCCCAAAGCTGAGTGTTGGACGCTTCAGCCAAAGTTCCCTCAGTCTGATCTTTGAGATGCCCAGCCTGGGTTTTTATCCATTCCTCAGGCTACACCTGTTATGCCAAGTGTATCTAAGTCCTTCTGCTACTACGTACGAATTTCTGTGAGCTGGCACTCCTATGTTGGCAAAGGATCACTCGAAAAATAGGTACTAAGTATTAGAACTTGAAAATAGGTGTACTTCATTTATAACATTTCCGTGCTTCCCTTTCTCCAATATAAACCAACGGTGAACTACTCTGAGGACATAGTTCCATACCCAGAAGTAAACTAGCGCATCCTTCTCTAATCTAACAAGGATTCCTGTGATAAGCACAGAAAAGGGGAGCTTAGTAAAAGTCATCTCTCTACTATCGCCTGAATACTTGTGAATCATAACACTGTGAAGAATATCCCAAAGTACCTTCACTGCCAAATAACCCCACAATGTCTCTCACCACCAGTTTTAGGAAGGGGTACTTTTTGCAGCCATTGAAACTTTTCCCTGGAATTTAAAACATTTCTCTAGTAGGAGGTAAACTTAAAATACAAATTCCCAACAGAAAGGTCTCTAGAGTGGAAATTAATGAATTAGAACCATTTTATTAGACTAACCTCATTCACTTCACCTGTAACGCTTATCAACTCCAAGTCTGAAATTCTCCCACACATTTCTAAATGACCATTAAAAAGAAACAGGCTGCTTTTCCTTTCTGATCATTTCTTGGGGGGAAAGTACAAAAGGAAAGTGGAAAACACAATGTTTCTTGAGTACTTGTTTGCCAGGTAGGTGCTTGTATGTCTCATCTCTTAATCCTCACAACAAGCCTGTGACGTAGGCAATATCGATCCCCATTGTCCCCATGAGGAAATGGGCTCAGAGAAATCAAGTAATTTTCCCACGGCCACACAGTGAGCACATCATGCCTAGTTTCATACTTCATTCTTTCTACCTGGCCTCTAGAAGGGATTGCTCGGGAACACCTGACAACAGAGAGTAAAGATTTTGGATGGCCGTCACCTCAATACCAAGATGTTGGCAACACTGATTGACAAGATGATTGTCTCACCATGTTGCTTTCTCAGCATGTAAGGAAGACTGTCCAGAAACAGCTAGTAAGAGCTAAGGAGTGTATATTGAACTTTACCAGTATGTCTCAGTGACTAGAAAATTCCTGGAAGGTGGCCATAGCAAAACTTGCGGAGAAAGTTCTCTTCATAATAAAAGGAAAGTTTTACTTTCTTTATGATCGGTTCCTACAGCCAGGGAAAAAATGGCAGCTTACTAGTTAATGACAGCAATGTGTCAGTATGACTTAGAAATACCCTGCTCTTAAAGCTTCCTTTAAATACGAAGCAAGGGTTGAAGGGCAAAGTTAAAAGAGAAAAATTAATAAAATGGCTGCCAAGCAATGTTTAACACACACACACACACCCTTCATGTGTACATTTCCTGTTTCTACTGGGTTCACACTGCCCTCTGCTGGCTGTTTCTGAGTCTACTAGCTGATTGGTGGATTAATAGTATGTGAAAGTTTTTCTCTTATGATGTACTAGGAAGAAGCTTTCTCAACATGAATTTTATCTCAAAAGAAAGGGAAACGGTTTTAAAGTCGGAAGGACTCTCCTTTGCTGTATGTTACTTTCTAAAGGATTTCCTCAGTGTAACAGGCACTGGACTAGAAGAACACACAAATGATAGCAAGACCTGGAAGTGTACCTAAGCCAAAAGGGGGAAAAAGCTGTTTGCCCAGGTTTATTTAGTAGATTATTTTCTTCATTAGAGAGTTTTGCTTACAACCTGCATGAAGTCTCCATGTACCACTTCAATAAATTCTCAAAAGTCAGGACCATAGATATATTTTCCTTACTGTACAACTTTATCAGACCTAAATGCTCTACAAAAATGCAAATATCTTATCCAGTTAGATGGTGAAGTCCTTGAAGGCAGAGATGACACATCAAGTGTGTGTGCCCCAGGGGGTGTTGCTGTTCAGCTATGCATTGAATAGAACCGAAGGAGTCAATGTTGATATTAATATAACTTTTTATCATAAAATTTATTGGTTGTTCAAAGGGGAAACTACTCCACCCCAACCCACTTTCCCCCTTTCATGTTCAGTGAACCAGATATTTGTTCAGATATAGACCACATCACCCTCTGGTCCTACCTTGACCCTTTAGTTTTCAGCTAAGGGAAACGGAATGAACAGAACCCAGAGGGGAAGCCTGTCCAGTTTGCAATTAATCCCTCTCCACTGAAAGTAACACTGCTGATATTAACCAACACGGTTCCTATAGTCTTAATCAATAAGCAGCAAAGCCCAATTCTCTGCTCTCTCTCCAACCTAGGGCTGCAGGTAGGAGACAGATTTAAGTCTTTGTTACAGAAGCTAATTTTGAGAGCAATGAATGAGAACAGGGAAGCGTTTCGTGGACTATGGAAACCCCACCCTTCCCGTGCCCGACCTGAGTCTCTTGTACCCGAATGTCCAGGGGGCTGGAAGTGGGTCACTGCCATGAGGAGATAGATCAGGGAGGCCAGTCCTGGAAAGAAAAGATTGGCAGTATTATTGATCGGAGTAATTTACCTGGCCTTTCTGTATCCAGCCACGTTACCAATTCAAAGGCTAACACCCACCCTCAGCTCTCTGACCCCTGAGTCATTCTAGTTACTCAAAAGACAGGGAGGAAAGGGGCATCCTGTCTCCTGCTCATCTCTGCTGAGGTCGGGGCCCACACTTGGTCTCCTACATGCAGGAAAGAGAAGACAGGAGAGAGCTGCAGAGTTTTCTGTCTTCTCCTCCACTACCGTACTTGCAATTTAGTTCACCCCTACAGGTCTTCTCGCTTTAGACATTAACTTTTAGGAAGAGATCTATTAACTCATGGAAACACTTGGCTAGTTTTGTCCTTTTTTAACCTAGTTAGCAGATGAGAAGATGTGGGCCGTTTTCTTACCTTGTCTCAGTGTAAGTATTAGTCTGGACTATTACACTGGAAAAAAGTAAACCTCAACGGTCCCCAGAATAAATGCTCCTAGCCTGCTGCTCCAACACCTACCCTTAGGAAGTTTCCCTGTCTCCTGAGGCATGAGGAGTTCACTGGTAGAAAGGCT
This sequence comes from Grammomys surdaster, assembly GCF_004785775.1. Classification (NCBI taxonomy): domain Eukaryota; kingdom Metazoa; phylum Chordata; class Mammalia; order Rodentia; family Muridae; genus Grammomys; species Grammomys surdaster. Next base: position 1,935,730 of record NW_021620966.1, read on the forward strand.
GCCCCTCACCTTTGTCACCCTTTTCTCTCATCACCGTCTCACCATACCCAGGTTCCCTCCCCCAATAGTCAAAGATCACAGCCAAGTCCAAGGATTTTTGCCACACGTCCATCCTGTTGACTCTGGTCCTGACCCAGGAAACACCAAACAAAAGCTAAGTCCAAAGACCCTAGCCCAAACCCTGGCCAGTAGGAAAAGAAGTCCTTGAGATCATAAACCAGCCCCAAGCCTCATTTCCCTCTTAGTGTCCATCATGACTCCAGCCTTGGTGAGGGGGCGGGACGGAGGTAGCTGTCCGACATGATGATGTCGCTGGTGAGTTGCTGCTCCAGGAACTCTGAAGTCTCCTCAGCAATCTGGCCTGGGATTCGAAAGTCAACAGCAGGCGGTGGCTCCCGCTTAGGGCTGGGTAGGGGCCGAGAAACCCAGTTCTCAGAGGTCCCCTGGAGGAACTGTAGGAAGTTCTCCTCGATAGAGCCCTCGCGACTAGGCAGCCTCAGCTCTTCCTCTGGAGCTGCCTTGAAGAAGCAGACAAACTGTTTGCTAAGCTCACCCCGGATCTGACGGTTGAGGCATCCGTAGAAAAAAGGGTTGGAAGTGAAGCAAAAGTAGCCAATCCAGGTCACCACGTTCTCCACCTGTCCTGTTGAAATGGGCTGAGCGCTCAGGGCAACATAGAGATGGAAAGAGAAGTAGGGCAGCCAACAAAGCAAGAACTGTCCCCCTACAGCAAGGAGGACCACTGCTGCCTTCCCACCCCCAAACGTCCGGTGTGGGGTGGTCTGGTGAGCCCCAGAGCTGGTGACCATAGTAGAGCGGCTACTGAGAGACTCAGAGCGTTGCCGGGGCGTCTCCATCCACGTGGGCAGCGGCCCGTGTTGCATGGCAGCCACGCGAGCCACTCGAAACATGCTGCAGTAGACCACAAAGATCAGGATCAAGGGCAGCAAGAAGTAAAGAACAGCAAAGACCACCACGAAAAGCTGGCAGTAGGCACTATGGCTCCATTGGAGAGAACAGCCGTGGTTAACACTGGGAGCTCCTTCCTCCCAGTAGACCCTTCCCAACACTGGCACAGAAGCCATGGCCAGGGCCTTTACCCACACGCCCACCAGCACGGAGGCCACCAGCCCTAGTGTCATGCGCACCTCGTAGCGCATGGGGTGGACCACATAATAGTAGCGTTCCACATTAATGGCAGACACCGAAAGGATGGCCAGGCTGACAAAGCAAACGCTTAAGAACAGGTAGAGACGGCAGGCCACCTCCCCAAAGAGGGCATGGTCAAAGAGGGCAGAGCTGGAGAGCATGGCCAGGGGCATGAGGGTCAGGGCAGCCAGCAGGTCCACCAGACAGAGATGGAAGACAAAAACAAATTTTCGAAGGGCGGGTGTCTTGGCAATAACAGCCATCACAGCAGCATTGCCAGCCACAGCGGTGAGATCCAACAGGAGCATGAAGAAAAGGGCCACAGATTCTGAAGCCACGTCCCGTAGTCCCAACTCTGGGACTCCGCTGGCAGTAGAGGGACCTGGGGTTTGAAGGGCCCTTCCCAAAGTGGACGAGTTTCCTGATGACTGGGGGATGGGTGAGGACTCCATGGGGCCGAAAGAGGACACCCAGGGCACTTCCTGTTACAGGCCCATCCCCCATCCTACTCCACAACCCTGGGATGTAAGCCCAGGTCCAGGCTTCCCAATTTTGTTGGGGGGCCTTCTGCTGGAGCCTATAAAACAGGCTCTTATCACCAGCCTTCCATGGGCTCCTATGTAGACAGAGTGTCAGGCAAGGCTTCTCCAAACTCACGAGCTCATGTCCAGTTTCTGTCAGAAGGTACCCCACGGGTCAGCCCCGTGATGGGAAGTAGCAGCCGTGTAAGGGACAGATCCTCACATGCTGTGCAGTACTCCACTTTCTGAGTGGCCTGTGGCAGCTCTTTTCCCGCTTTCTTTTCTAGTTCTCCATGCTCTTCTTCCCTTTCGAGGGCAGTTCTAAATCCTCCTCTGTCTCCCTTCTCCAGGGTTCTGCTTTGCTCTAGGACAGTGCTCTGGCTTTAGGGTTGATTTTGTGAAATTTCTGATTTTCTCATCAGAATGGGGAGTAGAAGGAGCACGAGACTCAGCTTCTTGTTCCAGGTGTGGAAATTACTCACTCTGAAGCGCTTCTGGACTCCAGTTTCCTCATGAAGGCATCTGTAGAAGGAAGAAACAACATCTATTTTGTAACTGTCCGTAGGGTCTGGTCTGGTTGCTTTAATAGTATCATCATATACAATAATGATCACATGGTACTCTACTCGGGCCAGGCCCTGACCTATGCACACTGTGTCCATCAGAGCATCCTCATTCTCATGCAATCCTCTGAGACAGATAACATGATCTTCATGTGTCCACAGACAGACCTGCTGCCAAGAGAAGTCAAGGAGCACACCCAAGATCATACAGTCAAATGTAGTCTGGCTCCAGGGACATTCTTTTGCCTACCATGTCGTTCTATGCAGGAGAGTAGCCTCCATATCAACTAGAATCTAGTAGGCTTCCAGTAAATCGTGGTTGAACTTGAACAGATCCTAATGTTAACTATCACCTGGAAAGGTCAGCTGTACCTTAGTCCCTACTGACATCATCACTCCTAAGACAAAGGGCTGCTAGTTTGGGTCTGATGAGAAGCCACAAGGAAGACAGTAACACCAGCTCCTCCACTCCTGAACTCCCAAGGCCAGAGGACACATGCTTCTGAAAGCTGTCCTTCTCTACCTACTTTTTAGTTTCTCAGGGCTACGGTGTCCTGGCCAGCAGAGGAACAGAGCTCCTAACCTCTCATTCCCCAGATTCCCACGTAGCTGGTCATTGCAACTAACCAGGGATTGCTCATCCCAAAGCCCTGTTGTTTCTAACCTCTTCCCATGGTCACAGAACAAAGGGTGAAGGTAAGTGCCCATTTGAAAAGGGTGAAGGTGTTGTGGGCCAGAGTAGAGGACTGCCATTATAGAACTAGGTACACATAAAGCAGACAAAACCAGACTCAATCAGCACCTCCCGTATCTCCTGGTCAAATGGCAGGTTCCATCTGATGTATGTATCATCATGACATTAAGTTTGCATATAATTGAAATACATTGTCCCCAGTGTAATCAACTTACTTTCTTTTCTTTTTTTAAAAAAATTTATTTATTATATGTAAGTACACTGTAGCTGTCTTCAGACACCCCATAAGAAGGCATCAGATCTCATTACGGATGGTTGTGAGCCACCATGTAGTTGCTGGGAATTGAACTTATGACCTCCGGAAGAGCAGTCAGTGCTCTTAACTGCTGAGCCATCTCACCAGCCCAACTTATTTTCATATATACATGAAATATATATACTACATATTATACTGTATATAATGTATATTATTATATATTCATATGTATACATGTACATATACATATATATTCTCTTCATACAGTGTGCTGAGTTACACAGCGTAGAGACAACCCGCAGTGCCAAGTCTGATGGTTGTTCTGTAGACAAGTTAAAAGTTTTCTGGGCCACACTTTCTGCATCTGTGAAATGGGAGGGTTGGATTTAAAAACCGTCAAGCTGCCTATGTATAACATTTTAGTACTCTGTGAGCTCCTGGGCTGAGGAGCACCTGGTGGTGGCTCCACTTAAAAAAAAAATCTATCTTCTCTCTAGTCGCAGTGAAGAGAACCACATAGCCTGCCAGAGCCTCAGTCCTCTCAAAGTTATCTTACATCCACCATAGGTTTTGGGTGTTACCATAAAGCTTGCACTAACCCAGCTTCTAACATGCCACGCATATATTAGGTGTTCAGTGAAATTATTGTGAACTGAATCAGACTCAAATTGACTAATTGAATCCTGGCCCCAGAGTACAAACTCCTGAAATATTCAGTCAGTCATCTGTGTGCCAGCCAGGGGATTCTCTTCTGAGGAGGATAGCCCAGGCTCCTGGATTTGCGGCTTCCCTAACTTTGGACAACTGCCTAGAGACTTGCCTCTCTCCAGGGAGATGTCAGATTCGCCTAAGACAGTCTACCAGGGAAAGTAAAATGTTTAAAAGAAATCCTAGAGGATGCATCGTTATCCTTTACCCCTGCATCCATTCTACCTGGGAGTGGAGCCTAAAAGATGTATCCAAAGAAGGAAGAGTCCATCATGTGTAGATGGACAGCAGGAGTTCAATCCAGCAATAGCCAGCTACAATCCCTGACTGAGAAAAGCATTTCCTGTGGACACACAGACACAGAGGGGTGCTCTGCAGCCATGATGGAGCCTTAGGCAGGCAGGCACCGGGCATTTTTCTTTCTTATAGTTCCCTCCCCAGGCACCCCCTCCTCAGTCTTCTCAAAAATTCTACAGTGACTTCAAATTCCATGGTTTCCAATTTACCTCGTAAGAGACACACCAATATAGTTGGCTACTTAGTACTCTCTCATTGATGGAAGGTTGTGAAGGGGAGGGCCGTGGTGTCATGGCTTCATAGGGGAAACCCAAGGAGTCTGACTCCACTCCTAGCTCATGTCATCATGCCTCAGTGGACGCTCGCATCCTCCCACTGCTTCCTTCAATACCACCTCCTCATCTTCAAGACCTTCAAGCACCTGGAAGGCCTTGACACTACAGGCTCTGAGGTCTGGCCTCTGGCTCTTGGTCAAGGGAGAGGTATCCTCACTTGAGGATGTAGGATGTGCACACGTGCCTAGCCCAAGGCCATCTAGGTATTGCTGGGATTCTCAGATACCTGTTTCTCACATCCAGAGCTTCTATGCCAAGGATCAGAGTCTGGCCTGCCTTCAGGCAAGAACACGGGCCTCTTAGGCCAGGGGAGATTTCCAGAGACCTTCAACACCTCTTCCTAGCAGAGCTGCCCACGCCCAGGAGTTAGATACCCATCATCCTGGAATGCCGAAGGGCCTATCCAGGGATGTGGGGACCTATCTCTATGACACTGAGCGAGGCAGACAGAGAATGCTGTCTGTTGCAGGGTGTAGTTTCTCTGGCCAGCAGAAGATGATCAACCTCCCATTTCTTGGGTTTAGAGATGCCCACATGCCAATACTACCTTTGGGACACCCGAAAGCCCATCCCATGACAGAACTGCCCACCACAGGACAGGGTGGGCTGCCCCTTGGAATGCCATCCTTCTGTAAGCTGAGACAGCACTCATCACCAGGCCCTGGGTCTGCCCCGCATCCCTGGCCTAGTCGGCAACTCCTACCTTTGCCAAGCAGCTCCCAGCTCCTATGTGATAGCTCTTCTCAGCTGATGCCTCTCCAAGGCTGCTGAAGCCTGAACCACTGCAGTGAGCGGAGAGAAGCAGCCAGCAGAGCAGGATGCTCAGAGAGCTTCTGGGTCCTAGTGGCCTCCTGCTATCCACCAGCCCATTAGAGGCACTTCTGGAACAGACAGCTGGGCCTCAGGGTTCCCAGGTAGAGTGCTCAGAAAGCACACTTCCTCATACTTCTCTCAGGATTCTGGACTGCATCTCAGAGCTTCCAGGAGCCAGAGGACAGCAAACAGGCAGGGGAAACCCTCCCAATGAGTTTCGTTAAAGAAAAAGCCCTGGGCACTTAATAGCTGAGTTACCTTGAGCAAGTCGTTTCCATTTGGCCTCTGTTTCTTATATGTTCAATAGGATTATGGGGTAGATGATCCCAAAAGTTTCTGGCTGCTTTGTTGTTTCTTGCCTGGTTCTGTACAATACAAGAACCAAGGTGCTTCTGTGGTAGGCAGGTCAGTGCACAACCAGAACTTCAAGATGAGACCTGGGAAAAGCTGAGGTTCCAGAAGCTGATCCATGATTTGACCTCCTTAACAAAACAACAAATCTGTATAGCAGACAGCTTGATGGCTAGCAGTGGGATTTGAGGAGAGTCAAAGGCCCTGTCTTTACCCAGCACTTGTTGCTGCCTGAAACACATCACTATTTGGACCGAAGCTCTGGGGGCTTATGGAGACAGAGGAATCTAATATCTCCTGAACGACCTTCCAAACAGCCACACTTCTGCTCCCTGAAGACAGAGCAGAAGCCAGATTGTCTGGAAGGCTCAGGTTGGTCTGCATTTATAGGGCTAGACAGAGCTAGGAGCACCATGCAGACTGTCGCCACCATATGACAAACAAGAGAAAAAGGGTCTGGCCTCCTGCTAGCTATGAAGAGCATTGTCAGTGACTGATACCAAGGATAGGTTCCTAAAACAGCAGCTTAAAACTTCCACAGAACATGGCCTCAATATTTTCTCTCTTTTAAGTTTATTCTATGTGTATGGGTGTTTTGTCTGCATATATGTATGTGCACTGCCTGTGTGCTGGCCACGGAGGTCAGAAGAGGATGTTAGGTCCCCTGAGACTGGAATTATGGATGGAAGTGAGCTGCCATGTGGGTGCTGGGAACCAAATCTGGGTCCTCTGCAAGAGACACAGTGCTGAGCTGACTCTCCAGCTCCAAATTATCCATTCATTCTCTCTCTCTCTCTCTCTCTCTCTCTCTCTCTCTCTCTCTCTCTCTTTCTCTTTCTCTCTCTCTCTCTCTTTCCCTTCCTTCCTTCCTCCTTCCCTCCCTCCCTCTTTCTCTCTTTCTTTCTTTCTCTCTCTCTCTTTCTTTCTCTCTCTTTCCTTCCTCCCTTTCTTTCTTTCTTTCTTTCTTTCTTTCTTTCTTTTCTTTCTTTCTTTCTTAGAGGTTTTTCGAGACAGGATTTCTCTGTGTAACCATGACTGTCCTAACATCCATTCTATAGACCAGGCTAGCCTGGAACTTACAGAGATCTGCCTGCCTCTCTCTCAAGTGCTGGAATTAAAGGCACGGGCCACTACCACATGACTGGTGTCTGTATTCTTGAGGTGAAGACATTCCTCAAAGTCCATAGCCCCACATAGCAGAGCCATAAGCCTGAACAGAGAATTTGGATCAGATCTGGAGCTGACACCACAGCCTGTGGAGAGTGACCTGAGTATTCAACAACTCCTTCTGGCTCCAAAAGGGAATTCTAGAATTGTTTACTAGATCCAGACAAAGAGCCATAAAACCAGTGACTTATCCAGTGAACCCAGAACAGGCTGACTTCTTTAGGTTCCAAGCCAACAACCATGAGAATGGACTAGCCTACACCTGGTGACTGACTGCAGTGTCACCACCTCTGAATTCCTAATGAGTGGCAGACATGACACACATCTTCAGTCCTCACGTCAGTGTTTAAAGCAGCACCTCCGAGGAAAAGAGGGCACAAGATGACGTGACCTCCAGATCAAACATAGCCACAGCCAGTATGTGAACCCCAGTCAGTTTGAATATAAGGTGTTTTCTCAGTCTTTCCCAGTCCTTATGCCTCTCTGGGGTCCTGATGTGACACTCAGGACTGTAAGCACAGATTGATACAGGACCTAGAACCCATTCCAGGGAGAGAGAGAGAGAGAGAGAGAGAGAGAGAGAGAGAGAGAGAGCAGGCACCATCGTTCCATCAGAAATTCAAACAAACAGCACTAGACTGTGGCCAGGGAACCATGGCTCAGCTTTGGGTGTGCTCTGCTGGTCAGCGGTAGGACCTCAGCGTCTGAGTTGGCTGTGCAGTAGTTTTTCCATATATGCAAAAGTCAAAATTCCTCGCTCCCCAGTGTCTCTAACAGTGATACAGAGGGTCTAAAACAGATAGAGTCTGCTTCCCAGGGAGCTCAGAAAGTTATCAGGGCTGGCCAAGAAGCTGGAGCGGGGCCAAGGGCAAGGTCATGAGCCTTCTGTGAAAAAGCTACTGGGGGAAAAGGGTATGAGGGAGAGCGTGGGTTCTAGAGCTTCTTCTCAGCTGCTGGAAGCTGTCTTGGCTCAGGGAAGAGAGAAAGGGACCTGTGGGCAGGGAGGGAAACTGCATGTCTAAGGCTGGAGCAACCCATACCAGCAATGCTAGCAACAGCAAAGGGGCTGCTGTTGCCTCTGTCCAGCGAGAGTTCAGAGTAGCTATGGACATTACACCGCAACTCTAATCCATTTGCATATTTAGGGGTTGTTTATTTATGTATTTACTTACTTACTTTTCATTTATTTATATGAGTACACTGTCTTCAGACACACCAGAAGAGGGCATTGGGTCCCATTACAGATGATTGTGAGCCACCATGTGGTTGCTGGGAATTGAAATCAAGGACCTCTGGAAGAGCAGTCAGTGCTCTTAACCCCTGAGCCATCTCTCCAGCCCTGTTTGTTTGTTTGTTTGTTTGTTTGTTTTGGTTTTGTTTGTTTGTTTGTTTTTGAGGACGTGTCTGGCAATTCAACCTAGGCTAACCTTGTATGTGTGATCTTCCTGCCTCCTCAGCCTTCTAGATGATGAGATTACAGGTCAGAGCCACCACGCCCAGATCAATTCCTCCAGTATATGGGGGAGGTGAGAAAACCAAGGAAGAGATGCTGGATGTGATGTCACAGATCCCACCAACAACCCTCGGTACAGTGTGCACACATGAGGCCTCTGTCACAGGAATGGGGGGAGGAAGACCCCCTCTCCACAGTACCATGCCACCCGCTGGTCCAGTGTGCACACCTGGGGCCTTCAGGACTTCCTCAAAATGCTATGTCTCTTTTTAGGGTCAGGTGGAGCCCTGAGAACCGATTGCTCCATCCTAAACTCCTCAAGAGCCCCACCCCGTTTTTGCCCACCCCTGATAGGCTTTTTCTGTCCCATCCACGCTTTTCTGCCAAGGATGAAGAAGCTAAGCAGGTTTCCCTTTCCTCTGTGCATTTTAGTGTTGAGCGGCTTTCTGGATGTTGTCTCCCACCTCCCCGAAGTGTCTCCTCTGTTTAGTGGTATCCCTGTCTCCCTTCCCTGCCCCTCTGCTTTCTGTCAAAGCCTGCTCTCAGGAAAGAGCTTGATCAATCTGTTCAGACCGAGAGTAGCTTCACATGTTCTCTCTCTGAGGAATACTAACAATTTAACAGGAAACAAAGGGAAAGAGCAAAATGTTAGGACTATAGCAAGAACCAAGAGTGTCCCTGACATCTCATTATTATATACAGAGGGCCCGTTAAGCTGCCTATTCTCCCGTCTGGCCTCACCCCAGCACATCAGCATTGTGTTCTTTCTGTACCCATCTCCATCCACTGGACCTCCAACCATTCCACCCCGACACAGACTCCCAAAGAGCAGGCTCTCAGCTGGGGTCTCTCCACTGTGACTCAGGCCCTAGCTGTCCAGATTCCTGAAGCATCAGTACGGGGACACCTGCTCCCAAAGCATCTGCCTCCCCTGCCCCCATCTGAGTGGGATGGGCTGAGGGGCTGGAAAAAAGGCAGAGGTGAGAGCCCTTTCATTCCTTCCCCCCCCCAAGTCTGGCCCACACCCCCTGCCAGGAGCCGAGATCCAACAGTATATTCAGCCTGCAGCTGCCACTGGTCATGTGAGCCCATTGCTAGGTTACAGGGACCCAAAAATAAATCCTTCCCAACCAGATTAGAAACTGGGGGCCTCGGATGAACCAGGCTCAAAAGAGTGGCAGAAACATCCACAGTGAATGAACAGGTCTGGCCATGCTGGCTGCTTCCTATCCAGTAGTCAGTCTCAGTCCTGGACCCCCAAGAAAACACGCAGCCAGCTCCAGGTTCCTTAACAATACAGCACACAGGTTTTATAGGCTGAGTGGCCTATCTTGGTGGAATCAGGAAGAGCTAGAGCCACACTTCTCTATCAGGAGCTCCCATCCAACACCCTTGTCAGCTTCCCCAACCCCACCATACCCCCAGCCTCACCCCACGCCAGAGCTCCTTGTACAGCACCACTGACCATTTGCCTGGGACCTGGGGAACAATGAGCACCAGTGGTTCTTTTCCAGTCAGGAAACGGGCTCAATGCTGGACCTTCCGTACAAGCTCTTTCCTCACCCAGTCGCTGGGGTCTCCAAAAGCAGAACGGAGGCTCAGAGGGGCTAAGTGGCTTTCTCCAAGCTATGTAGACGAGTTGCTAGGACTATATGTACTACATAAGACCCTGTCTCCCAATTTGTAAATTATTAATTTATATATCGTGTGTGTGTGTGTGTGTGTGTGTGTGTGTGTGTGTGATTGGAGCCTCACTCCGCTGGGGAATGGGGTGTGGAAGAGGACAGGAAGCACAGTAGAGGGAAGGGGAGAGAGTCATTCAAAGCTCTTCCCTGGGGCCTGGCCAGTTGCCCCTACTTTCTATGAGTCAGGGTGTTGCCTCCACATCTGCCTCCTCCAAACTGGATCTCAGCTTATCCAGGACACACATCACACACAGAGCTCTACCCGCGACCCTTGCCTCTGTGGTCACAAGCTCTGCTCCTTTGGCGGAGACTAGCTCTGCCATTGAGACCTGGGGAGCAAGCTGACAGAGTGAGGGTACCAGAGTTGAAAGAGTCCTGTGAGTCTGGGAGTCCAGCTGCAATCTTACAGGTGAAGAGGCCCAGAGGGGAACATATTTGCCTCAGACTGCACAGCTAGAGAAGGAAGGACCCCAAGCTTCTAGATTCCATCGCCCTCTCCCCTTTTCTGATCTATTCCTAAGCGTATGAAGGCTTGGTTCAGGGTAACCAGGAGTCCTTACCAACACCTTAGCACCATCTTCACTGCACAGGCCCCTGCTCGCCATTCTATCTCCGGAAGTCCCACAGCACCATGTCTCCGCCTGCCTTCTGCTCACAACAGCCCAACCTGCAGGCTCCAATTTACTCAATAAATGCATATCGATTGCACCCTTACTCTACAGGGGCTGGGGTACAAAGACAAGCCAGACCTGACTTCTGGCTGCACAAAGGGCAGGTTATACCACAAGGGGGCAAGTCAGCGTGCTGTGCAGAGCCAAAGAAAGGAAGAAAGGAGAGAGAGAGAGAGAGAGAGAGAGAGAGAGAGAGAGAGAGAGAGAGAGA
>NW_021620966.1:1946613-1950001 GCF_004785775.1 Grammomys surdaster
AGAGAGAGAGAGAGAGAGAGAGAGAGAGAGAGAGAGAGAGAGAGAGACTTCATGAGGAAACCAAGGAGGGTTTAACAAGGTGGCATTGAGCTCTAAAGGAAGGATAAAATTTTATTTGATTTTTTTTCTAAAAATTGAAAATTATCATGATTGGACTGTAGCTGCAACCCAGTTAGAAGAGCGCTTGCCTGGCATGCTCAAAAGCCTGGGTTCAAGCTCTACTACGGAGGCTGCATAAACTGAGAAGAGTAATGGATGTCTGGAATCCCAGCACTAGGGCAGCAGAGAAGAATCAGAAGTTCAATGTCAACCTTGACTACATAACAAGTTCTAGGCCAGACTGAACTATATAAGACCCTGTCTCCCAATTTTAAAATTATTATTAATTTATATATCTTGTGTGTGTGTGTGTGTGTTTGCAGGTATATGGGCACTATTGTGTGTATGCACATGCCTGTGAAGCCTGAGGTAAACCTTGGGTGCCTTTCCTCAGGATCCATCCACTTTGTTAGTTTTTAATTGTGTGTGCCTGTGTATGTGCATGCGTGTGTGTGTGTATGTGTGTGTGGGTGTGTGCTTGTGTGCATTCATGCATGTGTGTGCTTGTGTGTGTGTGCATGTATGCATTCATGTATGTGTATGCATGTGTATGTGTGAATGTGTGAATGTGTGTATGCTTGCATGTGTGCATGCATGCATATGTACATACATGTGTGTGCGCGTGCATGTGTGTGAGACATGTATGTGTGAGCACTCATATGCCACACTGCACATGTGGAGATAAGAAGACAATTTGTGGAGCTGGTTCTCTCCTTCTACCTTTGCATGGGTTCCGGAATCAAACCGAAGTTGTCAGGTTTGTGTGGCAAGAGTTTTACCCACTGAGCCATCTGACTCCCCATTTTGTTTTGATTTTTTTCAACACATTTATTTTCTTTGTGTTTGTATATATGAGAAAGGGAGAAGGAGGGAAAGATAGGGAGGGAGAGAGGGAAGGAGAGTTAGAGAGTCAGAGAGAGGACAACCTTTGAGCGGTTCTCTTTCCACTATGTGGGTCTCAGGGATTGACCTAAATTCAATCCCACTTTGTTTTTTTTTTTTTTTTTTAATTTGGTAATTTGTTGTTGTTTGGTGTTTTTGAGACTGGTATCTTACCGGGAACTGGGGCTTGCTGTTGAGCTGGCTGGACAGTAAGCCAGAGGGATCTACCCATCTCTACCTCCCCACTCCTGAGATAAGCACACACAACAAGCCTGTACGATTTTTGTTTGTTTAGTTTTGTTTTTTGAAATAGTGATTCACTATTTAGCTCTGGCTGTCCTAGAATTCACTGTGTAGACCAGGCTGGCCTTGAACTCACAGAGATCCTCCTGCCTCTGCTTACCAAGTATTATGATTAAATGCATGCACCATCATGCCCAGCTTACCTGGTTTTGTTTTTTTTTTTAAGATTCTATGAATCAGACTCTCTCCTTCATGCACAGCAAACTTACTACCTGAGCTATCTCTAGCCTCAATACCCACATAATAATTGCATGTTTTTGCAAGCACCGTCTGACGTTTTGACAATTGTATACAATGTGTTAATAGATCAGAGTAATTAACATTACTTCACACGTGTATCATTTATTTCTTTTACATATTTACTTATTTTTATTTTATGTATGTAAGTGGAGTATTTTGTTGTTGTTGTTGTTGTTGTTTGGGGGGGTTGTTTGTTTGTTTTTTCAAGACAGGGTTTCTCTGTGTAGCCCTGGCTGTCCTGTGAGTAGACCACGCTGGCCTCAAACTCAGAGCCTGTCATTGCCTCCCAAGTGCTGGGATTAAAGGCGTGCGCCACCACTGTCTGGCTGTATATGAGTGCTTTGCCTGTGTTTATATTTGTGTCCCACATGAATGCCTGGTACCTATGGAGGCCAGAAGAGAGTATCTGATCCCCTGGAACTGGAGTTAAGGATACTTGTGAGCTACCACTGTTGTTAGCTGTCAAGTAGATGCTGGGAATTGAACCTAGGTCCTCTGAAAGAGGAGCCTGTGCTTTTAACCTCTGATCCGTCTCTCCAGCTCGCCTCCCATTCATCACTCATCTAAGTTGAAACATTCCAGCTCCTCTGTAGGAGTATGGTTTGTCTTGTATTTGCGACACATCCTTATGTAGCTCAGGCTGACCTTGAACTCCTAATCCTTGTAGCTCAATTTCCCAGGTGCTAGGATTGCAGGCTTACGCCTCCATGCTCAATTCCGAGGGTTATCTTTGAAAGAGTCCATTAGTTTCTGACCACAGTTACCGCGCTGTGCTATAGGAGATTAGAAGCTTCTTCTGGGAGGGACGTTAACTGTGAGTGACGGAAGGAAGCTGAGTGAGAGGTTCAGGCTTAGCAAATCATGGAGAATAGTCAGTCTAAAAACCATATCAGGGGGCTGGAGAGATGGCTCAGGAGTTTCTGTGCTTCCAGAGGTCCTGAGTTCAATTCCCAGCAACCACCTGGTGGCTCATAACCACCTGTGCTGGGCTCTGATGCCCTCTTTTGGCATGCAGGTGTACATGCAGATAGAGTACTCATGTATAACACATATGTATAAATGTACACACACACACACACATCAGGTCTGGGCAGCAGTGGCACATGCCTTTAATCCCAGCACTCTGGAGGCAGAGGCAAGTAAATCTCTGTGAGTCTGGGGCCAGCCTGATCTACAGAGTAAGTTCTACAACACCAGGACTACAAAGAGAAATTCTGTCTCCAAAAAACAAAACCCCAGAACCTTTGCATGCTGCCTCATTCGCTGCCTGGAGTTCACGTGAGCTTCAACTCTTGTGTAGACGATCTCGATTCCTTGGTGTCCGCTGTCCCCACTGGTTCTTATGTTCTTCCTGCCCCTAGGGTTCCCTGAGGCCTGAGAGAAGAGATTTGACGGAGACATCTGTTTAAGGCTGAGTATTTCAAGGTCCCTCACGCTCTGCACATTGTCTGGCTGTGTGTCTCTGTGTTTGTTCCCATCACCTTCTCTCATGGTGGCTGAGCAAGGCACTGATGTGTGAGTACACCGGAATGCCACTGGGAGTCGTTTGCTGCATTCTTTTTAATAGAACAGTAGTACTTGGCTTTACCTTAGGCCCCTAAGCTAGCTAGTCTCAGGTTCTTGCTCATCCAAGCAGTGTAGGGTAGGGTTGGCTATCTCCAATAATCACTTGCAAATGAAAATTTAGTTTTCTCCAAGGGAGTCCCACTGGGGGAACAAATCGCTAAGAGTAGACTGCGTGCCCAGCAGTACTGGCCAGCAGAAAACAAATTCAGCCCCAGCTTTGCTGGTTCCTTGTTCCATATGTATCTTAAACTTCTCTCTCTCTCTCTCTCTCTCTCTCTCTCTCTCTCTCTCTCTCTCT
>NW_021620966.1:1950011-1987252 GCF_004785775.1 Grammomys surdaster
TCTCTCTCTCTCTCTCTCTCTCTCTCTCTCTCTCTCTCTCTCTCTCTCTCTCTCTCTGCCTACAGGTCCTTTGTGTATCTACTATGGCTACCAGTTTTGTGTATTTAAGGGATTCCTGAGTGTGTAAGTGGGTCTCCAAATCTGTATCTATTGTCTATGAGTTTTCTTGAGCTCTTTCCTTTAGTTTGTTTTGTCCTATTCTGGTGTGTTTGATTATATTATGGTATATTGTGTTGTATTATATTATAGTATATGATATATTAGATATTATTTTCTAATGAGAGACAGAAAGAGGATAGAATCAGAGGAGGGGATATGGGGATGAACTGGGAGGAGTAAGGGGGAGGGGAAACTGTAATCAGGATGAGTTATATGAAAAAGAAACCTATTTTCAATAAAAGAAAAAAACATATCAGGAGAGCTGAATGGAGATAGACCCTTGTAATCCTAGTACTCAAAAGGCTGAGGCAGGAGGATTATGAATTCAAGGTTAGCTTAAGCTACATTTAAGACTGTCTTAAAGAAAGAAAGATCTGAGAAGATGGCTCAGGTTTAAGCACTTGTGGTGCAGGCAAGAGGATGTGAACCCAATCCCCAGAATTCACGTAAAAATAGCAGGAGTGACAGCAGGTGCCTGTAACCCCAGTATCAGGGAGGCAGAAACAGGGGATCCTCAGAGCTTGTTGGAACAGCTAGTCTAGCCTAAAGGGTGAGTTCTTAGCCCATGAGAGACCCTGTCTCAAAAGAAGTATAAGGCATTTCCAAAGACGACACCCAAGGTTGCTCTTTGGCCTCCACATGCGTGCACAGACATGTGCACATGCACTAGCCACCCATGATCTGTCACAGATACAGGGACTTGCACACACACACATATACACAAAGAAAGAGGACAGGGAAGGTAGAAGGAAGGAAGGCAGATAAAAAGAAAAAAGGAATTATCAAGATGTTGGTCTTGAGTTGTTCACTTGACAGGAAAATAATTTGCATATAGGAGAGAAGGGAGACTAAACAGGCATCTCTACAGGTTGTAGGGGTCTTGTGAGCCTGGCTGAGAGGTCAGACTCGGGTATCACCACAGCAAAATATTGTGGGCAGTGAAGCATGGGCCTGTCCCCAGTCATCTTTGAGAGTCAACGGTCAAGTATGGCTGAACCTACAAGTCCCAGAGAAAAGGGGCCTAAACTACACACATAGGCTTTTCCTTGTGTTTTGGGACCAGAGAAAGGACCATAAAGTGTCTATGTCATGAAGGAGCTAGGACTTGGGACGTATGAAAAAGGAAGGTCAGACAGAACACAGAGAACAGGACAGGTCAGAGGGGAGGAGACACGGAGATCAATGATCCTCCGGTTTCCAGTGGGGCCTTTAGAACTTGGGCCAGGTAACTGTGTGCAGGCTGCATGTCTGTTCTTTGGGGAGGAGATGAAAAGGGACAGAGAAGCAGTTTGAGAAATCACCCATTTAGGTTCCCAGTGCCATAAGAAGCCGCACAGCCTGGTCCTCAGGGATGTGGCATCCAAGGCCAGCTTCGGATGCCCAACTAAAGACCAACTTTAGCTCTGGCCTAAGAACAAAGAGCTAGGTTGATTTCTCCTCTGGAAAGAACCAAACCCACGCTGTGTGTCTGGCCTCTTCATCTTGGAGACACCGCTGCACTGTGTCTCTGGAGCAACTGTTCAAGTATCTCGTGGTTAGCCTAACCCAACCAGGCCCCAATGGGCACTAGGGAAACCAAACTCTTCCCTCTCCAGGCTGGCCACCACCTCATGGTCTATTCTCCAGCAACTCTCTGTTCCTCCTAGCTCTCTCCCTGTACTTTTGGACTACCTACAACCAGAACCATACCTTACTTGGCTCTCATGCCCATCTGACCACATTCCGAGACTCTGAACAGCTCCTTGCAGATCAAGAGATGTCTTTCAAATGCCCCCTCAGAGTTTGTGATAAAGAGTGCTATGTGGAATCTGTCTTTCTTATAGTCTGTCTCTCAAGAATAATTTTAAGAGAGTCTAAATCCGCTTCGTACTAAGGCAGGGGGACCCTGGATAAGAAGAATCAAGATGAGAACGAATCTGCGAAGTTTCAGGGCCCTCAGCCTGCACTGGTATATTTTTAGCCACAAGAGGGCAGTGTTGGCCACAGAGCTCTGAAGAGTTACTGCAGTGTCTTGAAAAACAGCTTCTCATTGCCATCCTGGGGGCTTGTGGTCTTGCACCTTTTCACATGACTGCACTCTCAGCTGTGAAAGCTGGACAGGAGGGACAGACCTCCTAAGAGAAAAGGCTGTGAGGTGGATATGATGAACTGAGGTCCCTGCAGCACCCCTGTGTGGACAGGTTAGCTTCTCTAAGCCTCAGCTTCTAAAGAATAGTTGAATTGAGACTGCTGGCCTGGGAATGTTCTTTCCTGTGTGTATTTTGATCTGAGTCAGCAGCTATGGTTTTTGGGTAGTTCTGGCTCCATGGCCCTGACAGCTTCAGAGGTTCACTGCCCAGGCAGGTGGGATAGAAAATGAATGACAGTGGACACTTTTGATCTCTCCAAATGGGTCGTTCTGCTTGGAATCACAGCCAGACAGAAATAGTGCCCAAGAGCTGGAGATGGGCCAACAAAGAGATAACCAAAATCTGGGTCTGATTGATTTGTGTTTGAAGTTTCAAACGGTGCACGATCTGGGAATGCTCACTCTTCAACCCAGGCTACCCCTAAAAAACAAGGGGGCCATATTGACTTGCTCTGAATTAGAGGCTACAGAAATCCTAGGCCCCCTCCCTCCAGAGCCTTCTTGAGGATTCCTAAAATAACCCCTCTATTCTTTTGACTTTGCCCTTAGCTCCCTCTGTACTTAGAGAGCACAGCTCACTGCCCTGCTCATCCCTCAAGGCAGCCCCTCCCACACACCAGTGGCTTTTGCCTTGTGCCCTTCTGACCCCAACCATTCTCTTCCTGGTCCTGAAATTACACACCAGGCCCCTGGAGAGTTTCAGTGGCACCTCAGCTTCCCTGGTGGGGCATCTGATCCGGCGCTTGGGGCCTGACCCTCCGAGCACAAGGTGTGGCCTGGTTCTTTTCCCTAAGCACCTGCTTTAGAGGTGTCCCATTTTCTCACCTTTTCTGCCTTTCTTGTTTGGTTTTTTTGTTTCCACCTTTGACTCCTTCCTCCATTCTTCCCTCCCTCCCTCCCTCTCCTCTTCTTTTCCTCTCTTCCTCCCTCTCTCCCTCCTTCCCTTCTTCCCTCCCTCTTTCCCTTCAAGCTCTGGGTCAGCTCCCCACTCTACACATCTTTGCCTGAATGTATACCTTTTACTTCCTCCCCTGAAGTGAATACACTGAGAAGCTGATCCCTGCCTCCCTGGTCGAGGGTATAAATAGCAGAAGGAGGCTGGGCCAGCAGCCAGACTTGCCTTTAGCCTCTGGCTTGGGCATCTGGGACCTGTGTCTGGGAGAGTCCTCGACAGAGCCTCAGGCCTACGAAGCTGGAGGGGGTGAGAGTTGAAGACCACTGCACAGAGTGACTACAAGCAGAGAATAGGATATGACAGCAAGCAAGGGGAGCTCTCTCTCTCTCTCTCTCTCTCTCTCTCTCTCTCTCGCACACACACATGAGAGAGAGAGAGAGAGAGAGAGAGAGAGAGAGAGAGAGAGAGAGGAGAAAGGAGAGGAGAGAGAGGAGGAGAGAAGGAAGAGAGTGAGGAGAGAGAGAAGAAAGGACAGAGAGAGGAGAGAGGGGAGAGAGGGGGGAAGAGAGAAGGAAGAGGAGAGAGGGGAGGGGAAAGAAGGGAGAGAGAGAAAAGAGAAAGAGAGAGGAAGAGCGAGAGAGAGAGAGAGATTCTGTAGCCCTTACTTCTGCCTCTGGAGACAGAATTCTGGGCCAGAAACCCTCCCAACAGCCACTGGAGGGCCCTGTCTATTCCTCCAGGGCGCAGATGCAGGGGCCCAGGTGGCTGCCAGCAAAATGCAGCTGGGGACTAGAGTGGAAGCTGCACCCTCAGGAAACAGGCCACACTTTCACCCCAGCCAGTTCCCGGCCTAATTAGAGACCGGAACGGCATTGATCGTCCCTGAGCTCATTATGTCACAGCTGGGGAACAGCTGGCCAGTCTTTTCCAGGCCATTAGCTGCGCTGTGAAGTGGAGAAAAGGCGGGGGTGAGTGAACAGGATCAATACCCTGTCTGTGCGTGGGGGAAACAGCTTGGTGGCTGCCTCCCCTGGCTCTCTGGGCTGTGCTTCTCTCAAAGGCTGCCTCCTGCTCACAAGCTTCGAGTTCACACGTGGAAACTCAGCTCTAACCATCTGGGAGCTTGGTGAAATAGACTCACTTTGGGGCCAGTGCTGGCCCAGTTCTAGGGACCATTCCAACTTTGTCTCCCAGGGCAATGGGAGGGGAACAGCTCATATTACCTACCCAGTCTCAAAGGGGACCTTAAAAGTCCAGGTCCTCTCCACTCCTGCAGCAAGATGACACCCAAGGCAGCTGTTTCTCTTGGCCCCTGGCCGCTTCAGTGTGCCCCCGGGCTCAGTTGGGTTTGGTTTCCTGTGAGATGGGGAAATGACAGATCTGATCCTTAGGGAATAGGGGTACTGGAAGGCAGGAGGGGAGATGACAGTGTTCCTGAGTTCCTCATCCCTGGCCTGAGGCTCAGCTGGGTGGCACCTGAGTCAAGCTGCCTGACCCCAGGAATTTGAGGGAGCCCAAAATTGCTTAGGAAACTGATGCTTTACTTTCAGAGTTTTAAAGTGTCAAACCTGAAGGGAACCTCTAAAAAATCGTGGATTTCTCTCTCGTTTGATTTAGTGAGAGAGATGGAGGACTGAGCTTTGAGCTCTGCTGTGCCTGAGTCTTCTACCAGATGCTCCTTTCAGTTCTCAGCCACCCCTCGCGAGCTTTCCGTATTGAGTTTTCACGGAGCCCTGAGGTCTCCCAGGCTCGTGTCCTCGAGTTTCTGGCAGAGGCAGGAAAGGAGAGGATCTGTTCTCTCTTGTCCTTCCCACTCAGCACCCGCCATGAGAAATAGCGCAAGTCTCTGGGCCTCTCAGGGCCCCAGCTGCTGCGATGCCAAACAGTGGTCCCGCCCCTGCTGAACATAGGCCAGGCTACATACAGAGCCCACTGCTCTCTAGACTGCTATGCAGGCCCCTGCAGAATCAGCCGTGAATGAAGCATAGACAGACAGTGGTCTGGAGTGGTCTGGATTCTAGACTTGAGCTCTATCCGGGCTGAGCTCCAGCCCTTAGAAACCAGCACTTGGCTCTAAGTAGAAGCACCTGGAAGGAAAGGGCACGTGGAATTTGTGTTACAGATGAGGAGGCCGTGTCTCATGAAGAGGCCTTGCTCAAGGACATCCACTGCCTGAATGGGGATCAGATTTCCAGGTTCCAGCTGGGTCCGTATTGATAGGTTTCACTGCATGGCCTAGCTCTGAGATCTCCAACAAACCAGAAAACACTCCCTACCCTCATCCCCACCCCTAACCCCTCACTCCCAATCCCCAACCACTGGGGTCCGCTCTGTCTGTCCAAGCCATCTGTCTGTATGCCACCAAGCAGTGCTCAGGGCAGACAGAGCCTGGGGACAACTTTGCCTCAGCTGAACTCCCTCTAGCCAGGTACACAGGAAGACTAGAAACCAGGGTTGCTCTTCCTTTTAACACTGAGAGGGAAGGGGATGTCTATAGGAGATAGAAGACAATATAGCAACAGGACCAGGAAGCAGAGGGGCGTAAGTGAGCTCTGGGGCTTCCTGGAACCACTGGCACCTTTATTTCCTGATCCCATATGATGCTAATCTTTGCTTTCTTCTCTTGGCTCCTGAACAGGGAGGGAGGGAATGACAGTCTCAGCATCAGGGACTAAGATGTTGAACCCATGTGGGTCTAGCTGGTCTATGGGGGCTGAGGAGGAAGGGGTGGCTGGACTAGTTGGAGCAGGAGCCCCAGAGCAGGGTATTCCAGGGACCAAGATCTAGTAGTGGAAGTCTTGTGATTGGAAAAGAGAGTGCTGAGAATCAGGGACACTAGAAAGAGAGCCCCTCTCCAGGCAGAGAAGGCATCCAGGAAAGGGAACAAAGGGAGACAAAAATGGTTATGGTGGGAGCATTGCTAAAGCCCCCAGTTTGTTCCCTTAGATGTCCTTTATAACCTCTGTGGCCTATGGCAAATCCTAGACCAGGTCAGGGCAAGTTCTGATCTGTAAGAAAGCCGCCCAGGTTGTCTTCTGTGGCTCTGTGGCTTTTCGGCTTACACGAAGGAATGTGGGTGAAAAGCTTTGAGAAGTGTTCAGACCTCAGCAGTGATTTGCATTAGCCCATACCACTGTCCACCAGCCAGCGAGTGGGTGGGTAGCATTAAGATCCTGCTTCCTAAGCTGTCAGAGTAGCTTGATCGTGCATAACTGTGTGCCCGAGTATTTCTGTCACTCAGGACAAAAGCAGAGGGCTTTCCTTCTAGAAGGGTCTACCCAGGCCACTCAAGCAGATGCTTATGAATCTGTAACGACATTACATCAGTCCCCACAGCATCTCTGGGCACAGAGAGTGTCAGACACCAAGGCTTCCAGGTTCCAGGACATGTGAACTTACACACCCACACACATGAACACACACACACACACTATTGCCATGCTCTGGTGGCTGTGTCAACAGCCACCTCTTTCTGGGAGTCAGGTGTCCTTAGTTCTCAGATGTCCCTAAGAGAGGTCATCTCCATGAGAGTGACCACATGGAGATACTCGGATGAGAAGCTGAGAGGCCGGTGGGTGAGGGGCCGCTTGGCATTTGTTGGCTGTAGTCTCCTGAGAGAAACAAAATGCTACTGTAACAAGCCCGATGCCACATTTCATGGCTCACAGAGTTCTGCCACATATATTATTATGTTAATATTTAAAGCTGCATGCTACTCTTGAGGGGCTCTCTCCTGTCAGCTGAGGCTCAACGAGGTGAAATGGCTTCTTCCAGATCCCCTGACTGACAGAGGACAAGATCAGAACCCTGTCTAGCTCATCGAACCCAAATCTGTTCACACCCTGACATTACTACCTCCTTCTCGCGGCTGTTAACCCTACCTCTTATGTGTCTCTCCTGCCAGAGTCCAAAAGCATTCTGCTCACAGTGTATGTTTTTATTATTTATTATTTTGCAATTCTATTTATTTTCATTTTATGCATATGAGTGCTTTGCCCGCATGTATGTCTGTGTACTGTGTGCATGCAGTGCCCAGGAGGCCGGAAGACGGCATCGAATCCTCTGGAACTGGGGTTGCAGGAAGGTTGTTAGCATGATGTACTCACAAGAAACTGAACCTGGGTCCTCTGGAAGAGTGACAAGATTCTTAACCACTGAACCACCTCACCAGCTCCAACTTTTTATTTTGAAATACTTTTGAATTTGTAGAAAAGTTTTAAATAACGCTTGCATTGCATTTTCAGTCGACTCCCTCGGTTCGTTTTACATCTCAGTTTTTTCTATTCTCTCTGTGCCCCGTCTCTCTTTCTCCCTTTTTGTGTGTATATACACATATGTATGTATAATTTCTGATACATTGGACAGTAAATTGCAGATATAATATCCTTTTACCACTTAATATTTTGATATATACTTAATAAAAATAAAAACCCAGATGTTCTCCTGCATAACCACGGGACAACGTGACAGTTGGGAAACTAACGATGCAGAACAGTGTTTAATTCAAATTTCATGGATTGTCCTAATGACATTGCTTACAGATCTGGGTTTTAATCCAGATCCAGA
The DNA here is from genome assembly GCF_004785775.1 of Grammomys surdaster. NCBI lineage: Eukaryota > Metazoa > Chordata > Mammalia > Rodentia > Muridae > Grammomys > Grammomys surdaster. Next base: position 1,957,760 of record NW_021620966.1, read on the forward strand.
AGGATGTGTGTTGCATTTAGAATTATCTTTTAATCTCTTCCAATCTGGGAGAGTATATAAGTTTGTATATACACACAAACACACACAAACACAAACACACACACACACATTCTTTTTAAGGTTTTGTTGTGGTTTGTTTGTTTGTTTGTTTTTTAAGACAGAATTTCTCTGTGTAGTCCTGGCTGCCCTAGAACTCTCTCCCTCTCTCTCTCTCTCTCTCTCTCTCTCTCTCTCTCTCTCTCTAGACTAGGCTGCCTCGACCTCAAGGAGACCTGCCTGCCTCTGCCTGCTGAGTGCTGGGATCAAAGGTGTGTGCCACCACATTCTTTTTTCTTAAGAATATCTTTCCGATGACCTTGTAGACCATCTCTCAGTTTGGGTTTGACTGATACAGTCTTAGTGAGTGGATTAGGTTCTATGGCTCTGACAGGAGTAATACAGAAGGATGGTGTTCACTATTGCTCTCAGTTCATTTCACCCAGAGGTGACCATGTTCATCTGTCCCATTGCCTGGGATATGAGCTTTTGTCACTTGGTTGAGTTGAGGTCAGCCAAGTTTTTCCATTATAAAGTCAATAGGTATTGTTTACTTATCAATTAGCAAGTATTTGTGGGGACACGTTTTGAGGTTGGATAAACATCTAATTCTTCATCAAAATTTCACCCAGTGGTTTTAATATCCACAGAGCAGTCTTGCCTAAATTATTTATTACTATGATGGTTGCTGCCAAGTGGTGATTTTTCTAACTTTATCCTTTTTTTTATATTGGCATTCTATTGTAAGATGAACACTTCTCCTTTATTTATTAATGCATGCAACTAATCCATTCATATTTTACTCAGTGGGTTATAACCTAGTTCCAAAATGATTTGTCTTTATGTGCAACTTGTCTCAGATTTGACCTGTGAGCACCCCTTAAGGCTGAACTTTCTAGCCTCTCGAGCAATGTACATCACTCTTTGATATTTCTTCGTTTCTAGTGTAAGATACCCCAGGTTTATGAATAATCTCTAGGTTTATCAGCTGTATGTATGTGTGTACATGTGTATGTACGTGTGTGTGTGTGTGTGTATGTGTGTGTGTGTGTGTGTAAAATGATAGAAGCCAAGATCTGGGCAGCTGGGGTGCTTGCTGCTAGTGCTTTTCATATCTTTCAAGGCATGTAAGTGAATTCTTAGATTACAATAGAAAAATAATGGTACTGAGTTGAGGCGGCTTAGTCGGTAAAGCTTACCACACAAACACAAGGATCCCAGTTGGATTCCCAGCACCCACATAAACGCCAGGCTTGGTAGTTGGTACCTGTGATCCCTAAACTGAGGAGGCAGATACTGGGGAATCCCTGGACCTCACTGCCTGGTAGCTGAATCAGGGAGCTCCAGGTCCAGTGAGGACCCTGTCTCAGTTGTTGATTGGTGAGCAAGTGAAGAAGACACATGATTGGCTTCTGGCCTCCACAAGCAAACGAACAGATATGAACACACATATCACCACACCTACACCATAGACAAAAGAGATATGATTGTATATATACACACATAGCTACACCTATTTATATTGCAAACACAAAGGTGGAATTAATTGCCTCCTTCTTACCAATGTACCTACCTATATATGTGGCTTTCCACACTGATAACTCCAAGATCACTACAGGAGAAACTCTGTTCTCATAAATCAATAATAAACCATTTGTTTATTCAATCTCCTTGATCAAGACCATCTACTGACCACGCAGGCTACCATCTCTGCCCCAGGCTCTTCCAGGATGCAGTTTGAGACAGCCAAATCATGATCCCAGGCACACTGGCCGTGCCAGCTGAGCTGGTTGAGTCCTCCATTCAGAACAAGGACAAGGGGAGAGGAAGGACAAGTTCTACAATTTTAAGAGTTGGATGTATCAAAGAGTTTATTTCCATCACAGCATGGATTCAGTTTTTCCATCATTCCAACACGCGTCCTCTAGTTCAAATAAATGTATTCCAAGCACAGACAGTCCTAATGGTTCTAACAGAGCCAGTAATTTTAATGTTAATGCTAGATCAATTTAAAGAAAAAAAATGAGACAAGGTCTCACTATGCAGCCCAGGCTGGCCTGACATTGGTTATGTAGACCAGGGTTTAGACTAGTTAATTACATGTTAATCTGAGAAGCACAAGCTCGTGTGTCTACTCTGCATGTATGAAGGTCATGCATCCTCCCTGCTTTATATCTTACTCAGTTGACAAAACATAGGCTCCTTGACACACAGAAACAGAATTTCAAGCAGTGTCTTTCAGGGACTGACTAGTTGTTTACCAAATGGTTTCTTCTTTACCTCCTGTGTACACAGCTTGCCTACATTGCCCAAGTTCCCTTTTAGTTGGATGTGCTCATATGACCAAATCTTGGTCAGGGGAATGTGGCAGAAATGATGAATGCCAGTTGCAAACTTGACTTTTAAAACCTTCCATATAATTGGGCATGCTCCCTGTTTCTTCCTGCAATTGACAACTGAATGCAGTTGTCTGCAGAGGGTCCAGCAGAGAATTCCAAAGCAGGTAGAGTGAGCAGGACTTTTGACGGACAGTGCTGCTTCCCAGAGTCACCAGGTAGGAGAGTCATTGTATACCTGTGCTGTACTTCTGCTGAGATAAACCAGTGATGCTGTGGGTTATGATAAGCTCACCCTACCCATTTCAGAAATCAGCAAATTCTCCAGATACAACATTAGAAGTGCTGAAGTCTAGCATCTCCCCCAGGTCAGGCCACGTAGTACAGACTTGGTACCTGGGGCTATCCCCAAACAGCACAGTTGTCTTTGGTTCAAATATAACATCAGTCCCCCCTTTCACCTTCCCCCTTTGAAAGAGATTTATGACCCAGATGTTGTTCTCCATCCTTTTCCAAGGCTTGCTTTCTCTAGATTTGTCTTCAGCAGATGAAAACATCTGGCTTGTGTAGCATCTGCCCTCCAGTAGAGATAGACTTAACAACCCGCACGCACTGACTTCTGTCACCCCTCAGCCCTTTACCTTCCCAATTCTCCACACCTACTCTCTCATCTCCACCCTCCCACTACACACACACACACACACACACACACACACACACACACATACACACTGTTCTTTGTTGGGGGGAAGGAATGGGCCTTCAGTTTCCTACAAGTGGGTCTTGCAGTTGGTGTGAAGGTGCTAATAGACCCTATAGCCAGGGATGATCCAGAATGCCTAGGAGGCGAACTGATTTCTTCCTCTGTCCACAGTAGTCCAGAAGCAGTTCTTTTGCAATAGAAGGCACCTCCACATCTGTCTTTTTGCAGGCTGGTAACTACTGCAGGCTCTGCAAAGTTAGCACAGTATAGGCTACTGGGACTCTTCTGGGGCTAGAGAGATGGGTCAGCAGTTAAGAGCATTTTGCAGAGAAGTCCAGCTCATCCACATCTGGAGGTTCACAACTCTACATAACTCCAGCTTCAGGGCATCCAGCACTTTCTTCTGGACTCTTTGGGGCCCCTCACTCATGTGCATATACTCCTGACACACACATATGTACATATAATTACAAAATAATAAACCTTGAAAAGAAACTCTTCCTAAGGGCAGGTGTCACTCACCCTTTGTGTTCAAGACCCATTGGGGAGGAAGGGCTAAGTTACTAGCACAGAAGGGGAAATTCCTACTGGGGATGTGGCCATCAGAGGCCTGGGCAGCTTCTCCAGTGTGGAACTCCAAGACAACACTGCAATCAGATTTCAGAGGAATAAGCACAAAACTGTGTTTCCAGACTGAAACAAAGTTCCAAAGTCATCATACTTCATTCATAAAGAAGAAAGAGGGGCCAGAGTGATTATGGAGCACATCTAAGGTTGGAGAGGTAGTCATGGTCTGACAAGAATCCGAACCAAAACCCTTCTTTACACTTTTCTTCTTTTATCTGAGAGCTCAATGGAAACCGCTCACTTTTAGGAGTCAGAGTAACAGATGTAATTAGGATACTAAGTACTGGAGTATGGGATCCCTAAGGACCCATCCTTCCATGCCCTTGGCCAACCTCTAGCCTCCCTCTGAAAGCCTTTGCCTGCTTCTTTGAGAAGCCGGCTCCAGCACCCACTAGGGAATGACATAAACAGTCTGTCTGGGGTGAGTCTCTCAATTCCAAGGTGAAGCAGAAGAGTGAACATTTCCACTTAGAGCTCCAGGGCTTCTGGGAAGGGTGTACAGCAACAGACTGGAAAGGCATGGAAATTTCCCCGAGCCCAGAAGCATGCTTGGAATAGTATCAACTGCCGCATCACCACTCCAGCCCAGCCTTGTTAGTGAGGCAAGCCGCAATCAGGGAGATAATTAGCTTGCTGTTATTTATTCCCCGCGCTAATCAGCGGCCCACTGCTTGCACGGTGGAGAGGGCTCCTGCCTCCAGAACTATGGGGCGGGGGTGGGGGGTCTCGGGGACCTCTAGTTACCAGCCAGAAAACAGGCAGCAGAAGACAAAAAGCTCGGGAGATGGACAGAGGGAGGAGGAGATATAGACCCCAGGCCCCAGCTCCTCTGTGAGGCTTTCTGCTCAGCGCACAGGTCCCCGGGGAGAGCCAGTCCAAGCCTCACCAGGAGCTCAGGGCCACGCCACGCTCTTCTTTATTTTGTTCTTAGGCTGGGCTCTGGTCGATAAAGGGCGGCTGGTGTTCAGCTCCCTGTTCTGCCTCACTGCAGTCAAATTGCCTTTTTCCAAGGCGACTTTCAAAAAAAGATGACATTTATCAAAGCCTGCTGAGTGGTGACCTTGGTGGGAAGAAGGAAGGGCGGGTGTACTGTCTGTGGAAGCAGGCACAGAAAATGAAGAAAACCTGTAGGGAAGGAAACGCTTTCAACCTCAGAGTTGTTGGAACAATTATGGGGAGCTGACCCCGGGTTTGGGCATAGCTTTGTGCTCAGCACACTTCCCTCCGTCCACTTCAGCGTCCTCACCAGTCGGTGCTCACAGATCCTCCCTGGCTTCCACCTCAACAACAAACTGAAGATGCTCCATCCCAATACTAATCACGGGGATGGGTCAGTACCTGTTCCAGAATTTCCACATAGGACAGGCTAAAAGGTTGCCAGTTGGTTGAAAGGCAGGAGGTGGGGATAGAAGGTTTGTCCTGAAGTTTATTTGTATAGAATGTGCACTGTTGCTTTAAGGATACATCTGTCAGGAAGGACTTGGCTGAAGTCCTCTCTAACCCCAGTTTACCACTGGCTCTGTGGTTGCAATGGACAGAGTTGGAATGAGACTAGAAGCCATCCAGTCACTCCCTGGTGCTGGGCAGGACCCACCTGTAGATTCATTTCTTTCTCTTCTCTGACTCTCTGAGCCTTTTACATGTGTGTTCTCACTTGCCACCATGTCCCACGACAACACATATCTTGGTTTCCTTTACTGAATGGTAACACTGAGAAGAGAGGAAGTTTCTCTTGTGTATACCTTTGTATTCCGCTCTTGTACTCCTAAACACTCACAAGAGTTCTTACCGTGTGTGAATGGGGGTATGTATGAAAGAGTGAATGAAAAAATTAAATGAATGGATGTCTGTGCAAACCGGTCATGTGCCTGGTCGCCTCCTAGAATGGGATGCTATCTCAAGATGGAGGTGATTCATCGCTAAAATGTCAAAGGGTATTTCTGAACATGGAGTAGAAATCTGTTTCTCTGACCCCTTGCTATCCAATAGTGAAGTTTCATCATTTAAAAGCCCAGAAGAATAGATGTTCTCAATCTAGCAATGCATGAAGTCTAGCCTCTAGGAAATGAACGTGAAATTGCATGTATGCCTGCCCATGTGCTTAGTGGAAGGGAATCTGCTAGTTTCACAAAGGGGATTGTACTACCAAATTTCTGAAACACACTCCATTTTTTTCCTTCCTATTTCTCATAAACATCTATTCTAGACAAATAAAGGGCTTGCTCCCCCACCCCCAGATTTTATTGTTTACTTTAAATTATGTATGACTGATATTGGGTTGTATACTGAATAGATAGATAAATAAATAAATATCATGTGTGGGGGTGGGAAGGAGTTAGGCACATGAGTGCAGTGTCCACAGAGGCCAGAGAGACTATTGGATCCTGGAGCTGTGGGTATAAGTGATTGTGAGCTGCCTGGTGTGGGCGCCGGAACTGAAGAAGGGTCTTTGGAAAGAGCAGACTCTGAGCCATTTTGTTGGCCCTATGCTTACTTAAAGATTTTTCTGTGCTTACTTTTCTAAAAAGAAAGCATACCCCAAGTATTATGTATCCAGGTATTATGAACAAAACTAACTCAGTTCCACTGATCACAGTAATTAAATGGAGATTGGCCAACATACTAAAATTAAATATGAATGGATGGGATGCCAAAGGAAAACACTTGATAAAAATTCTACCAAGAGTTCTTCATATCAGATGGTAGCAATTTGACTTATTCAAAACCTACAAGTATGCCCTTGTAGAAACAACAACAACAACAAAAAGTAAGTGACTCTTGGATTATAAGCTTCTCTTATTGGTTTTTTTTTTTTGAAGATATAAAAATTTTTATCCATATGAGTGCTCAGCCTGCATGGACATCTATGCACCACATGCATGTCTGGTACCTGAGACAGTGGTGAGCCTTCACATGGGTGAATGTAATCGAACCCTGGTCCTTCACAATAACTAGTGTGCTTTACCACTGAGCCAACTCTCCAGCCCCTGAAAGTCTCTTTTTAGCATTTTACAACACTGTTTCAATTCTCCAAGTTAAGGAGGCTCTGGGCTCATGGCTTCTGCAGCTGGTACCCTGGCTACCTTCTGGGGCCTTACAGCAAATCTCTCTTCCCAAAGCCCATTATGTAAGATTATTGTTATTGGCCGGGCAGTGGTGGCGCATGCCTTTAATCCCAGCACTTGGGAGGCAGAGGCAGGTGGATTTCTGAGTTCAAGGCCAGCCTGGTCTACAGAGTGAGTTCCAGGACAGCCAGGGCTACACAGAGAAACCCTGTCTCGAAAAAAAAAAAAAAAGATTATTGTTAATGTTTTGAGGAGGAGGAGGAAGAGGAGGAGACAGCATCTCACTATGCATCTCTGGCTGGTCTTGCCAGCCTGGAGTTCACTGCATAGATCATAGAAGCCTCAGATGCACTTATACCAGCATGCTTCTGCATCCCAAGTGCTGGGATTAAAGGCGTGCACCACCACACTGAGATTGCATAAGACTCTTGTTTGCAGCTCTGAAGATTTCGAACAGTCCATCATTCTACACTGTTCAAAAATGCTCATGGTGACTTCTTCCGGTGCTCCACCATCCTTTGTACATGAGCTACCAACGTTTCCCCAAAAGTCTTCACTTAACCCTGCCAAATTCTATAATAATGGCTTTTAAATCTAAGGGTACAAAGAGTCACTTAGAGTCACATTAAGTAAAGATTTACAGGTCCTAAACCCCAGCATTCTAAGTAAGTCTGGAGATGGGGCTTTGGACTCTTCTTTCCAAGTTCTTTTGACATTCTGACAGAGTCAGCATGGAGCCCACAGAGCTAGAGAACATTGTTCTGAAGTGGGCTGTTTTAGTTAAGGTTTTATTGCTGTGAAGAGACACCATGACCACAGCAACTTCTTATAAAGGAAAACATTTCACTGGTGCTGGCTTCCAGTTTCAGACGTTTAGTTCGTTATCACCATGGTGGCAAGCATGGCAGTGTTCAGGGAGACTAAGAGTGCTGGAGGAGTCGAGAGTTATACACCTAGATAGGCAAGCAGCAGAAGGAGACAATGTGCCAAACTGGGCATAGCTTAAGCATAAGAAAGCTCAAAGCCCACAGTGACACACTTCCTCCAACAAGGCCATGCCTCCTAATACTGCCGTTCCCTATAGGCCAAGCATTGAAAAACGTGAGTGTGTGTGTGTGTGGGGGGGGAGCAAATATATTCAAACCATCTCAGATAGTGTTCCCCAACTTCCCTGATCAAAGTGCCTCTCAGAATCTTAATTTAAGAAGATTCTGATTCAGTAGGTCTGCAGCTCTGCAGTTTGTACTTTTTAAGGATTTATTTATTTATTTATTATTTTATGTATCTGGGTGTTTTGCCTGAATGTAGGTATGTGTACCGTGTGTATGCCATGCCTACGGAGACCAGAAGGGGGCACTGGAACTGGAGTTACACATGGTTATTGGCCTCTATGTGGGTGCTAGAAATGGAACCCGGGCCTTCTGCAAGGGCAGCCAGTTGTTTTAATCACTGAGCCATTCCTCCAGCCCCAGTGTGAATTGTTAATAAAGAAGGTCTTATAATTTCTACTTTCTATGCGAGAAAACTGAGACTTGGGGTAATGTCTCCATAGTCTCACAGCTGGTTGACAGAGGCGGAACTAGAGTCCAGTTGCCTTGGAGTCAATCCAGTGATCTTCCTCTTAGACCCCCAAGCCATACCAGCTACAGGGAATCCTGAACATAACAGGCAGTTGATAGGTTCTTGCTAAAGTCCATATCTTACTTTCTAGGCCCCAGACAGGGGAAGAACTATTTCCAAAGGATATCTACATTCCACTTTGGCCAGCCTCACCCTGAGGCCTGTAACATCGTGCTCTGCCCTAGGGACTCAACAGATGTTTGTGAGCAAATGCATATAATATGATTACTGGACTGTGCACATCCCCATCAGCGACCTCTGGCTGTGCTCCAGGCTGTAAACGAGCTTCCCAGAACTGATCTAGATACTGCAGCTATGGTCTGACCCAAACTGAGTACAGCAGAATTCTTGCAGTCTTAAAGGAACTGCTGTCTGTGCTGGGGTCCGGACCTGTTGGAATGACATGAGCTCTCTTAGGAGCTGGCAGGACAGGCTACCAATGCCTGGTCCTTCTTGCAAACTCAGTATCTATTGTGGCTTCCTCCTGACTTCCCAATCCTTTACATTTTTTCTTTAATTTATGTGAATGGTGCTTTCCTTGAAGATATCTGTGCACTGTATATGTACAATGTCTGTTGAAGCCAGAAGAAGGTGTCAGATGCCCTAGGACTGGATTTACAGAAGATTGTAAACCTTCATGTAGGTTCTGGGAATCAAACCTGGGTCCTCTGGAAGAGCAGTCAGTTCTTTTAAGCTCTGAGCCATCTCTCCAGCTCCTAGTCTCCCATCCTTTAACAATTAGAACTCTGTTCTATCCAATCCATAAGCTCCACAGGACTCTGGAACATAGGACTAGGCAGAACATAGACCACCGATCAGTTTCCCCCTAGCCTGTGTGTTCAGAATTGTCCCTAACAGTGTTATAGTACATGAAGAGTCAGTGAGGCTGTGGTTACCTGCAGGACATTAGGCTCATCAACATTCTATTACGGACAGGGAAAGAGCGCTCATGAGGTCCCGCCCTTGTCTGAGGGACTGTGGACAGTTAATTGTGGCTGGGATGGAGGTTTGGCTTTCTTTAGTGATGTGGCCTTTCATAAACTGCCCGCACTCTACTAAATAACATGTGGGCGCATGCACACATATACACACGCACACACACACACACACACACACACACACGGTGGGGGAGAAGGAGGCAACTTGCTATGAGGAAGGATTACAGTGAGCGTTACAGTGGTGGGAGAGTAATGGGGTGTGTGAGAAATGACTACAATTCATTACGTACATGTATGAGACTGGGAAAGAATAAACATAAAATTAAGAAAAGCGCCCTAACCCAAGATGCAAAGACAGCCAGCTCCTACTTCCTGATGTATGTAGCGCTTACTGCCTCTTAAGGGACTCTATTGGAATGGATAAGCTAGCTAAAGTCTCACGATCCAATTAGGCAGGTATTCTTATTGTCTCCACAGTATAGGCTAAGTAACTTGCCCCTGTCACAGTAGGGGAAGAACCTGACTGCAGAGGCTGCACTCTAAACCACAAAAATGATACTTCTCTCCCCTGGCCTTTTTTTCTCTTCCAGCTAGCTTGTGAACTTGGCTGTTAACATCTCTTATAACACAGGCAGTTTGATGCTCTCCTATTATAGGTAAGAGCCAGATCAGCCAAAATTATAATTAACATGATAAGTAGTTAAGAACAGTATGAATGGTTGAAATTCCTCAAACCTAACTGAATGGGATGCAGGAAGCATAATTAGAGCTGGGCATGGTGATGCATGACTTTAATTCTAGAACCTGGGAGGCAGAAGATGGTGGGTTTCTGTGCGTTTGAGGCCAGCCTGATCTATATAGTGAGTTCTAGGATAGCAAAGGCTATGTAGAGAAAGCCAATCACACACACACACACACACACACACACACACACACACACGAGAAAGAGAGAGAGAGAGAGAGAGAGAGAGAGAGAGAGAGAGAGAGAAAACAAAAAAAAAAAAAAAAAAGAGAAAGGTTAGAGGAGAAAGATCTATCACACAATCAGTTAATCAAATGGCCATAGATCAGAGAGAGAAATCCTTAGCTGTTCGTTTAACAATTATTCGTCCCTAAGTAGAAAAACCCTGACTTACTTCCTAAACTGGATTATTAAGCTCTCCAAACACAATACAAACTAGTCAAGAATCTGTATGGTATGAAAATTAGCTGAGAAGTCTCAGAGTTAGCTAAAATTTAATTTTAGACTTAAAAGCCTTTAAAAATCAAAAGAGAGGGTTCATGAACAGGAAAAGAAATATATGTTCAGATTCCTGACCAAAAAAAAAAAATTTTTTTTAAAGGAAAATCCCCTTTAAAAGATTGTACTTCAGGAGCTGTAGGGGATTCTTGTTTGTAACCATGCCTTGGAAATGATCCTCTATCTCCGGGATGCCTGGTAAGGTACAGGGAGACTGTGGTAGCAGAATCCTGTCTTTGAAGGATGAAATAATGGTTTGGACCATAAAGTTGTCAGATATATTTCCAAGAAATGTCTATCTGATGACTCAGTGCAGGCCTATGTGAGCATCAAAAGTCAAGACAATGTTCATAATTTAGTTGCCTGAAACAATCACTTCCATAAAGGCAGGGCAGTCTTGTCTGGGAGCTGTAGATGAAATGAAACACCGTTAGATAGGTTTGATAAATCCAAAGAGCCCAGAGCACTGTAAACTGTCTATGGTACCCCCTCCGGCCCACATCATCCATCCATTTTCAGTCTCCAGTTAACTTGCTCATCCTGTGGCTTCTGCAGACCACCACAAACTTTCAGGAAGTGTGCATGGCTGAGGTGACAAAGGCAAGGAGTGGCAAAAGGTGAGTGTGACACCAACTGCCTAAAAAGAAAAAAAGTATTCACTTCTAGGATGGGAAGGGCATCAGTGTATGAGCATGTTCAGAACTGTGTAAGGTACAGAGCAAAAACAACAACAACAAAACAAAACAAAACAAGACCAAGTGATAATTTATAAGGCGGGAAGTGGTCGCAGAAATTCCCTTATATAAAAAAAGCCATTGGGGATGAAACAAAATGGAAAATGCAAGTGAATTTCTTGATACAAGGAGAGTGCACACCAATGGTGAGCACTAAATTTTTTATCCCTTTAAGCAATTCTTGACCCATGTCCTTTTTGCTGACTGTTCCAAGATATCCTCAAATTTTTCCAGGCCCCGCTTTCTGGAGATGCTGTAAGAACACAAATGTTCCCGCTATTACTCTACAAAATACAAGGACACTTAAAATATTCCAGTTTGGGGACTGGAGAGATGCTCAGCAGTTAAGAGCACCTACAGGGGCTGGAGGGAGAGATGGTTCAGTGACTGCTCTTCCAAAGGTCCTGAGTTCAATTCCTACCAACCACATTGTGGCTCACAACCATCTGTTATGGGATCTGATGCCCTTTTCTGGTGTGTCTGAAGACAGCTACAGTGTACTCACATACATTGAAGGAAGGAAGGAAGGAAGGAAGGAAGGAAGGAAGGAAGGAAGGAAGGAAGAAAGAAAGAAAGAGAGAAAGAAAGAGAGAGAGAGCAAGCAAACACCTACAGGGGCTGGAGAGTCTCTCAGCAGTTAAGAGCACCTGCTCTTGCAGAGGAGCTAAGTTCCCAGCACCCACACCAGGGTTCACAAACACCTGTAACTCCAGCTCCCCAGGATCCAACACCCTCTTCTGGGCTCTGCAAGGGCACCTACACACATGGTACACCTCCTTACAAACACACAAACTAGATTTTGGATTATTATTTATTTTTAATTTTAATTTTTAAGGCTAGACTTTATATAACCCATGCTGGTCTTTATCCAACTCAGGGTATCTTGAATGCTAGGCAAGCACTCTACCAACTAAGTATATCCTCAACCCCAAATCTCCAGACCCAAAAGTTAGCATCCTTAAAGAATGTCTTCCCTCACAACTCTCTACTTTGATTCTAATAGTCAATATCAGTCAGTCCAACAGAAGAAACAATACTTGTAGTGTGGAGGGAAGCGATTCATCCAGTCTCATAACCTAGTAGATACAAGCAGCCTCTTTTGTTCAAGCCCTGAGCTAGACAAAAAGCCTTTGAAATTGTAGTTAGCAGTACTGAGTTGATCTATTCCAGCAAGAGGAAATAAATGCAGACTATAAATAACCTGTTGCTATTTATCCTGCACAGGTTGTCTTTTGTTGTGAATTAATAGATAGTTGTTTGGCCTAAAAAGCGGCTGTGGGAGAGTTATCATGAGTCACTTCTCTGCACAGTGCCACCCAAAGGACTTCCTGGGACAATGCCTCGTTCCATTGGGTAGCTGGCCACATGTCACTGCTATTTTCAGCGTGGCGAGGAAAACCAAAGATGTGGTTTCTAATGCTGTTTATTTGTAATTAATTCAAATAGCCAAATGTGCTGAGTAAATCACACCTATTTAAATGGCACATGCCTAGCCCCTTATGACTCAACACACGGTGTATGGATCCAAAGCATTAATATCTAGCATGCTAGAACCACTGGCTAGTGGCCCCTCTCTAGACTAGTGATTCAGAATCTCACTGCTAACAAGAGTGAGTCCTCAGTGGTTTGCATGCATATTTTTAAAAATTTAAGTGTAGTTGAGATTAAAAAAAAGACTGAAGAGCTAGCTATCCAAATTATAGATACCAACTCTTTTGTTTGTTTTTCAAGACAGAGTTTCTCTGTGTGGTCCCAGCTGTCTTGGAACTCACTCTGTAGACCAGGCTGGTCTCGAACTCAGAGATCCACCTAGCCTCTGCCTCCCAAGTGCTGGGAAAGAGGGTGTGCCACAGCCACCTGGCATAGATACTAACTCTTACAACTGATATCGAGCTCAAAGGGCCTTTCTCCTTTTTGTTACTTTGTTTTCCTTACCTTAGAAAGAGGAGAGGGATAGAGGAGAGCCTGGAATGCTGAGCTCTGAAGAAAGAATAGGGAGAGCAAAGCAGCATAGGAGGAGCGTGCATTTTTGCAGGGATATTTGCATAAAATACAATGATAGTATTTTCCTGTCAGTTATTGAATAAGGATGGTGGATATATATGACCTCATCACATACTTTTAGTATGTTTGAAATTTTTTTAAAATTAAAAAGTAGATGTGACCTCAGAGACCATGTATGTGATAACAACCTCAAGAGGGCCCCAAATAATCCTCTTCTACTGGACTTTATGCCCTTGTGTGGTTCCTTTCCATCAGGATCTGTCTATGTGACCAAAGTGGAGATGACAACAATACTTGAAAAAGCTGGGTCATTGTGTCTTCTGTCTTGCAGGCTCCTGGATCTCTCCACCTGCCAGAAGTTGTCCTGTCAGGGCACTTAAGCAGTCTTGAGACCTGACCTTCCTGGAGAGTCGCTGAGGTTTCTCCACATCAGCAAAGCATCTGAGGGATCCATGCGACTCTCTGAAAGCTGGCTCTCTGGTCCCAGTCAAGTCTTCTGATGACAGCTTCCATATGACATGTACCTGCAACTGAGAAATCAAGCCAGGACTGCCAAGCATGCGCCTCTGGAATTCCTGGCCAATAGAAATTGTGTTTGACAGCAATTGATTTTGTGATTCCTCTTTTCTTCTCCTCCAAAAGGACCGCCCACTCTTCTCTACTTTTCAGCATGCATACTTTTCAGTTTGTGCATAAGGTTAATGTGCTGATACCCCTTGAAGAGATAATACAGTCACTTAAATTCACAGTAAAAATATGGAAGAGATATGTGTTCTTTCTTTTTTAAACTCTTAGCAAGCTAATTTGTTGAAACATTCATTTCAGGCTTGGTCTTGCTACTTAAAAGACCTGAAAGAAAAACTTGCTAATTTCTCCTTCCATGTCCACTACCTCAAGAATGAATTCTTGGATGACTTGGTCTTCGCTCATCCTTGACCTCACCCCCAGTCATCCATATCACACAATGATTAACAGCTTCTTTGTGTTTGGGGGACCATCTTACAGAAAACACCTCAACACCCACCACTGGCCTTCATTTTTAAGAATTAAGTTAATAGAGAAACTAATGGAATCATCATCTGACAACCAGAAAGTGCAGGTACTGCTTCAGGAAGACAAATGGGAGAGTTGCATAGGAAGTAGGGAGGCAAGATGGGTTGTCTATGGAAGGACCCACCTCCTAAGTCCAGTAGTGACTAGCTACTGGCAGGCTAAGCAGCTGTGTTCTTCAATGGTACTCCAAGATGTGTGGACTAGTGGCGTCAAGAATCGAGAGAGAAAAACGAAAACAATAAAATAAAATAAAATAAAATAAAGTTCTTCCCCCAAATTTTAATGCCTTCACAGCTCCACAGAGAAAGCAGAAGGAACATCAAAAACGTGACTAGTGAATTTCCCGCCAACACTGACAAGCGGGACGCGAGCCAGATTTCTTTAATTTGGAAAATTAAAAGACGCGTGACGCTTCTTGCCTCCGAGTCAGCTCACTGGTTCCAGCGAACTCACTCCTGTTAGACTTACTTTTCCTGACAGTGGGTTTGGGTAGAGAGAGCGGTACTGGAGCATGAAGAGGATGGAGAAAGGGAGGCTAGGGAGGAGAGGCGCGTGAGGGGCCACGCTCGCTGGCTTTGGGCGCAGCTCAGGATGGCAGAGGAAATGACCCCCGCCTGCAGCCAGCGGCCCGCGTGTCCGCAGGGAGCCGGAGACAAACACACGCACGTGCGCCCCGCCCCCGCCGCGCGCACGCGCCCCGAGGCTCCGGCGGCGGCGACGGGCGCGCGCGCGGTGCTCGCTGCCCCCACGCTGCTCCCTCGGCTGGGATCGCGGCGTCTCCCGCTCGCCGCACTGCTTCACGCCTGGCCGGTGGCTCCGGAGGTGGCAGTCGTGCCGGGTGGGCTCGGGTGGACGGGCGCGGCGGTCGGGGCGAGGCGGCGGCGCGGGTGGACGGCGCAGAACCCAGCAAGTTCCTCGCAGGCGATGTCGCCGGGCGCGGGCCCCTGCGTACGCCGGGCGCCGTGACAGGCCGGCCGGGGAGGCGCGGACGGGGGAGGCCGCGACTGAGCTCCCGGACTGGCCATGGGCTGAGACGCATCCTCGCAGAGCAGGTGCAGTGACCGGAGGTTCTGGGGAGGGAACCCGCGCCACAGGCCCCGGGAACCTTCGGCCCTTCCCAGCCCGGTACCCTGTTGACCTTCCCTTGGTTCCTCCGGAAAGGCCCTGTGACCCCGCCTCCAAACCTCAAGCGTGCAATCCCTGTGACACCCCACCACTGCCACCACAGAGGACACGCTGTGCATACCCTCACTCTACACCCGCGACCCTAGCCCATTGGGCCTTTGCGCCAATGCCTCTAATGCCCTAGTATTTCGAGCCCACAGCCTGCCTCACTGTGCCTGGGAACTACCTGGGATAGCTTCCTCTCTCTACTCACCAAAGGGAGGGAGCAGGGATGGGAGAGGAAAGTGGGAGTGGTGGTCTTTCCCTCCTGAGTCCTTGGTGACTACAAACCCATCCTCTTTCTCCCAAGCCTGTAGTGAAAGTGACCCTTCCATACTCCACCAGAACATGCCGGGGTGACTTTCTGCCAGATCCTGTGGCCTTCCTCGCTCCCCAGTGACACTATGCAACCCCAGCGTGACCTGCGAAGCCTCTGGCTCCTGCTGCTCTCCTTGTTCCTGCTTCTCTTTGAGGTAGTCAGGGCTGGCCGATCTGTGGTTAGTTGTCCCGCCAACTGTCTGTGTGCCAGCAACATCCTCAGCTGCTCCAAGCAGCAGCTGCCCAATGTGCCCCAGTCTTTGCCCAGCTACACAGCACTACTGGACCTCAGCCACAACAACTTGAGCCGGCTTCGGGCTGAGTGGACCCCCACCCGTCTGACCAACCTGCACTCCCTGCTGCTGAGCCACAATCACCTGAACTTCATCTCCTCTGAGGCCTTCCTCCCGGTACCCAACCTTCGGTACCTGGACCTCTCCTCCAACCATCTTCACACGCTGGATGAGTTCCTGTTCAGCGACCTGCAGGCGCTGGAAGTGCTGTTGCTTTACAATAACCACATTGTGGTGGTGGACAGGAATGCCTTCGAGGACATGGCCCAGCTGCAGAAACTCTACTTAAGCCAGAATCTGATCTCACGCTTTCCTCTGGAACTGATCAAGGATGGAAACAAATTACCCAAACTAATGCTCTTGGATCTGTCCTCGAACAAGCTGAAGAAGTTGCCCCTGACTGACCTGCAGAAATTGCCAGCGTGGGTCAAGAATGGGCTGTACCTGCATAACAACCCCCTGGACTGTGACTGCAAGCTCTACCAGCTGTTTTCCCATTGGCAGTACCGGCAGCTGAGCTCCGTGATGGACTTCCAGGAGGATCTGTATTGCATACATTCCAAGAAGCTGCACAGTGTCTTCAGTATGGATTTCTTCAATTGCAGCGAGTACAAGGAAAGTGCCTGGGAGGCCCACCTGGGAGACACCTTGACCATCAGGTGTGACACCAAACAGCAAGGGATGACCAAAGTGTGGGTGTCCCCAAGCAATGAGCAGGTGCTACATCAGGGGTCCAATGGCACGGTGACCGTGTCCGAGGATGGCAGTCTTCATTTTAAAGGGGTGCAGGTTGAGGATGGGGGTGTGTATACCTGCTATGCCATGGGGGAGACTTTCAATGAGACCCTGTCTGTGGAGTTGAAAGTGTATAACTTTACCTTGCACGGACACCATGACACCCTCAACACAGCCTATACCACCCTGGTGGGCTGTATCCTCAGTGTGGTTCTGGTTCTCATCTATCTATACCTCACCCCTTGCCGCTGCTGGTGCCGGGGTGTGGAGAAGCCTTCCAGCCATCAAGGAGATAGCCTCAGTTCTTCTATGCTCAGTACCACACCCAACCATGACCCTATGGCTGGTGGGGACAAAGATGATGGTTTTGACCGGCGGGTGGCCTTCCTGGAACCTGCTGGACCAGGGCAGGGTCAAAATGGCAAACTCAAGCCAGGCAACACTCTGCCAGTGCCCGAGGCAACAGGCAAGGGCCAACGGAGGATGTCAGATCCAGAGTCGGTCAGCTCGGTCTTTTCTGATACACCCATTGTGGTGTGAGCAGCATAGGCTGATGGGGAGGTTCTGCCCCAGGAGAGGTAGTGTACCCCTGAGGGATATGAGGGGGTGGAAGAGAGGGCTGGCTGCCCAAGGGAGTGGGTTCCTCCTGACCGCCAGGGAATTGGCCATGGGCACAAGAGGAGGCAAGACCCCAGTGAGGGTGTGGATGCTGTGAGTTTCACATATGGATCTATTAATCCTCAGGCAGATGCCACACCCCTACCCAAGGCCTTGGCTGTTCTCCGTGTGGTAGAGGAGGAGGGATGCGTCTGAGTTGGACATGAACAAGAAAGGGGGTGAGGGGAGGAGTCTGAGGGGAGGAGCAGATTCCCTAAACTTTTTTTGAGGTCATCCCTAGCTCCTTAAGAGAAAACCATTTGAAAAACAACTTTTTTTTTCTGTCTCTGCCCACCCACACCTGCGAAGTTGTGTGTGTTGGGGGAGCCTCCACAGGAGCCATGCTGGGAAGCTGCAGTATCTTCTCTGGTTGGGAAGTCACAGTCATAGCTAGAGAACTGGAAACCTTTGGAAAATGAGTCAGGAAAAGGCTGAGACCTGGATCAATAACACTCCCTAAAGCTGCCGGGAGACTTCTCACTAGAGCCGTCTTCTTTCCCCGGGAGTCCTGAGTAGGTGGATCTTTGCAGGAGCCTGGCCTCTTGCCTGTTAGTTATGGCAGCAATATAGGACATTGTGTCTGTGCCTTGTCCTGGGGCAGGTGGCACAGATGGGTACAGAATGAATTAAGAGGTCCCTGTCATAGCATAAAACTTGTAGATAGGGCATAAATTCCAGGTAGGCTAATTCCCTGGCTGGGAGAAAGCTTTGATTAGTTTTTGACTCCCAGTGTCTATCTGTCGGGATGTGAGTAGGGGATACTGAAGAAAGAGCAGTATGATGCCTGCCACCACTGTGGCACAAGGGCCATACTTGCTGTAGGAACAGGGAAAACCAGCCTCTTTGATGTAGCAGCCAGCCAGACCTACCGGATCTTCCATGTGTGCCGTCTCTTCCAACAACCTTGTAATCAGCTCAGGTAGGGTTCTGAGCCTTCCATAGAATGCTGCTCTGCAAAGAGGAGTCAGTAAAGTACGGTCCTGCTCAGTTAGACTAGGTCTGGAGATAGACAGGACCTAATGTTTATCTTCTCTCTGCTGACAAGGCTGTCTCACTCCTGCAAAGTGTGGGATTTTTGTCATCTGAAGGATTGGATCCTAGTGGTCTCTGTCCCAAAATGGCAATACAGAGTATGGCTTAGAGTTCTGCGCTCCCCCCACCAGACTGGAAGGCAGGCAGTCTTGTAACAGAGGCGGAAGGGGCATTACACTTTGAAAAGCCAGTCGGAGATTAGTGCAGTTGTGACTGTCAGAGCAGAGGGACTTAAAAACAAACCCAGCCTTAGCTTCCATCCAGGCTCTCGAAATGCTTTGGGTAGAGATGAGTGTGCCCTGCATCCTGTGAGCATACTGCAGGCCCCAAAGGCAGTTGTTCTGAGCTTTGGAAGAGGTGGTGGGCAGGACAGAGGTGAAGGTGTTCCCCAGCGTTGGTCTTTTCCGGTGTCTTTTCTTTCCCTTGTTTCCTGTGGTTGGAAGTCGTCCAGGTCCTCCAGTTTCCTGACCTGCTTTTCAAGTTCTAAGGGGTGTTGTTTACCTGTGGGTGAGGGCTGCTTAGTGCTAGGAGGGCCTGCTGGGCTGCTTGTAAGGACTGGGGAAGAGAAACTGAAGTCAACATTGTCCCCTGTCTGCTCCTGGGATCTCAAGGCTGCTGTCCATCCTTTATTAGTAACCTAGTTTTGTCAAGAGAGCGGTGCAGCGATTCCCCTTAAGTAGTTGCATGCTCATAGGTATGCACCCTCATAGGTATGCATGCACACCAGCGCCTTGATGTCCACCGGGACAGTTAGTCTGTGGCCCCCTCTGATGCCACCATTTCTAGAACGGACTCCACCCATGCACACCACTTCTCACACACAGTTTTCTTGCACTGCAGGAGAGAGAGGGTGACCACGCCAGGCTCCTCAAATGCACAGTCTCTTGTACTTTAATTTCCGAACGCCCTGAACTTTTACCCATATCTCCATGGAGCTGAATCACTTTTCGGCAGATGCTGGAGTTAGGGGAACCACACACCAGAGCCTTTGGGTGAAGGGTGGTGAGGTACTAGCTGGTTTTTCGGACTTCTCAGAAACCTTCCTAAAAAACTACATATCTGTAAGACAGGAGGCTAGAGCCAGAGTAATGAAGGACTCCAAAGAATTCTAGCAGAGGCTAAGCAGAGTTGTTCTTCCTGTGTCCTAATAGATAAGGGTTGGTGAGGAACCGGTTGTATTCCAAAGACTTCTGGGGACTTTATCACCAAAGGTCCAAGAGCCAGACCTGCATCCTCAGACTCGTAGGGAATGAGAAAGTCTCTTAGGTGGCAGCATCCTCTCCTGACACCATAGAGGGCTGAGACCCTTTAAAATGGAAGTCAAATGAAGTTTGCCTTCTGGGGCATTCTAGCTGAGCAGGTCCTGAGGATCAGGAGGGTTATTTTCTTTTTAAGTCCTACTCTGCAGCCTAACTCTCCCTACTGTATCCACTAACCTGGGCCCTAGTTCAAGACACCTACAGGACATGTCTGGATGCTTCACCAGGACATTTAACTGATTGGTCTCTCCTTGTGGTTTCAGTTCTTATGACCCAACGGTAGCTTTTTGTCCTTGTAGATGGGGTGTATGTGTGTGTCCATATTCCGCATATATGATCCCATTAGACCTTGGGAAGAAAACAGCCAGGTGTAGATATAAGAAAGGCTGGCCTTCACGCCATCTGTACCCATAAACTGTATCTCCCAGGAAGGAAAAGCAGGTTTCTCTGGAGACAGGATGTGATAGGGCTCTACAGTCTGTGTAATTATCTGTGATCTTTTTCTTTGCTGTATCTATGGGGCCCCTGGAAAAGGCCAGGAAAGGATAGACCCATCTGGGGAGAGCAAAACCAATTTTCTGGGTTTGTGTGTGTTCTTGCTTTGTAATTCTTTTTTTCTGTGTCTAGGACTCTTCCTCCCACTGTGTACACCAGGCTGGCAAACCTCAGAGCCCATGGGCTCTATAACTAGACAATGACCATTAAACCTGGCTTGAGTCTCTGCTCTGGCACAGTTTGTGGTTGGTTTATTTACCTTAGCATATACTAAATGGGTTCAGTATACTTCAAAAGGGTGTGACATCAAAAGAGAGAATCTCTTCTAAGTGTTGTTATCTGCGTGGTCTAGGAAACTAAGTATAAAATCTGAATCACCCAGGCTTTAAGATTAGAGAAGAGAATGGCAGACTTTTTCTCTCAAGCGAGACAGTAAATATTTTGGGCCTTAGAGGATTCTCCATCTCTTAACCCTCCACTGCACTGCTGTAGCAGACAAACATCCACAGACAGTGTGTAGATGAATGACCGTGGTTCTCTCCCAATATAGCAATCTGTTTACTGGAGGGAAATGCCAAAGATGGAACATTTTATAAGGGAGAAAAGGTTTACGTAGCTTATAGTTTTGGAAGATGGAAGTTGAAGATCTGGTGGTCCCAGTTGTTTTTCAAGTCATGAGGGCCTCATGGTGTGTGTCATCACAGTAAGGGGAGGAAATGCAGAAGAGATCACATAAAGAAACAGGGCAAAGACAGGTTTCATGGTCTGTTTGCCCTTTTTATAACGACTTGTTCTTGAGAGAACAAACCAGAACCCAATGAGAACTACATCACTGCCTTCTAAGGACGATGCCCCGATGTCCTAACTATCTCTCACTAGACTTTATGTCTTTAAGGTTACACCACCCTTCGGCTGTACCACATTGAGGTCCAAGCTTCTAGGACATGAATTTTTGAGGTACATATTCAAATCCCTGTCAAAACAAAGCACCTAATGAAAATGTACCTATGGGCTCTAAAATGTTAATGTCTTTTCAGTTTTTTTCAACCTGATAAAAAAGTAAAAGCTACTATTCTTTCAGACCACACAAACTCAGGCAGGGGCTGATCTGCCCAACAGACCAGTTTTCTAACTTCTGAGATAGCCTTAAAAGCAGCATCACAGTGCCTTTAGCAAGACAGATTAGATACCCTGGGCCAGGGCTTGTACATAATGATGATCTGCTAAATCCCTAAGGAGGAGGGTTGCCTCCCTACAGGGTTCTCTTAAAAGGCTAGATCAAGCTTTCTAATGGTACAATGGCAAAATGCTTGGATTGGAAGATTGCTTTTTTTTTTCCCCTTAATGGTGGGAAACAGCTCACTTTCATAAAATTTTGATTATTACCAGGATATTTTCATCTTGAGCTAAAAGCATATTCATCTCATGGGTATGTTAATACTCAATGACTGTTTCATGTGCACTAAGTATTCTGTGGAATGGAAAGAAAAAAAATGCAGAATCTTTACTTTCTCTTATAGACATACCCTTCCAGAAACTAGACTAAACTGTAAAGTCTGGCTATGCTCTTGAGGCTTCTGGAAAGGACTGTCCCAAGAGGATGAGGCCTAGGCCTGTACCATCCTATATGTGAGATCTCAACTGATCGCAGAAGCTAAGTGGGGTCTGACCTGGTGTGTACTTGAACGGGAGACCACAGAGGGAGGATATGTAATAACCATAACCTCTTATGTGTATGGAATCGAGCCACTGTAGCCCTGTTCTGTCTGGGAAGTTGTCTGTCTCACTTCAGGAGAAATAGTGAAGCTATTTCACTGCCAGGCACATCAGGTCAGTCAGTGAGATGCAGATGCTGAGTGATGTCAGAGATCGCCTATAGTCCACATCTGTGTATTTCCTCATCTTTACAAAGTTGCCTCTGCTATGCCTGACTGCCTGGTTCAGAAGATGGTGCTGGTAGAGAGAGCAGGCTGGGAAGACTGCTTGGAGTTCTCTGAGGCTGTATCTCTTCTGCTGTTTGTGCCCACCCCACTCCAAAGCCACAAGCTCCCTGGATCATGGACAAGACATGTAGTTTTGTCTGCTGGGTCTTGTAAGACTTTCTGTCATTCCTTTCAGGCAGCACTTGAGGGAAACAGAAGCCTGATGTGACAGGATAAGGGTGCAGTCCATGGGCTAGTCCAGTCTTTCTTCCACCTGGCCTCTCAACTCCTCCCTTTTCTGTATTTGTACCACTTATCTTGTCTCTTAGGCAACCAGTGGTGATTTCTGTGCTTTCCCCACCCATATGGCAAAAAAAAGCTTAGGCCCTGCAGTAAGGACAGTTGGCTTTTTGGTAAGGCCACAAGGAGTCTGGCTTCCTCTCCCAGGGCTTTGAAAGAGAAGGCTAAAGCTGTCAATCAAGCACTTTCATGAGGCTCAGACACTGACAGGTAGAAGGTATTAAATGGCCAGGATCCTTAGAAATGCCCTAAAGCCTTCCCTTCTGGTGTATGCCAGTATGATTACTGACCCTGGAGCATAGAGAGCATAGCCTGAGAGCCATCCTTTGGTGAACCAGGACATGAAATCCTACCAGGCGACTGCTGGGTGTCCTGCACTGGCATAGATAATGTGCACAAAGGTTGGTGAGGACTGACTAGGTAAGACTAGTACTTCTTTCCCCTTCTTCCCTTCCCCTCCCACTGCTCCCTCTTCTGGTGTGGTTTACTTTAGGCATGGTCCAAGCATCACTGCTAGGACACATTGGGAGGTGACTAAGAACCTTTTTAAAAGATAGGGTCCCGGGAGCCACTTATGTCACCAGTGACACAAAATCAACCTCCAGATTCCACACTAGCTTGAATTGGTTCCTTCAGCTGCTTCAAAAACAGGTTAAAAAGCTCTTAGGGGAATTCTGACAATAGCTGGCCAATCAATAATGGGCTGCTGTTCTCTGACCACATCTGGGCTAAGGCTATCCCACCAGAGGTAGTCTGTTTGTATTAAGCCCTGCCAGTCCTGACCACCTACTTCCAACCCCTCTGCAGGGCAGTTCTGGGGCACTTCCCCTGCCCCCCTTCAGCTTCTGTTTTCTTAGTGCCATTCAGGCAAAAATGGCTGAGGCTGGACTATCATTTCGTTCCTGGATCCCAGGACAGAAAAAACAATTAAGATAAAGAGAGGCAAATGTTCAAGCCTGCATGCTGCTGATGGTTCTGCTTGCTTTCACCCACCCTTGGGCCAAATGCTGCCTGCCCTCAGACAAATGGAATGGAAAGTATCCTTCCTCTTAACTGAAAGTTTACACAGAATTGCTTTCCTGTGTGTGTGTGTGTGTGTGTGTGTGTGTGTGTGTGTCTGTGCGCACGCTCACTTGTCTGTGGTAGTTCCAGTAAAACATTTTCAGGAAGACGACTGAAACAGCAAAGGGAACCTTAAGCTGTGGACCCCTGGAAGCCAGAAGCCATGCCCTTCATGGTACTACATCCTAGGACTTAGAGTATAGCCCTGAAGCTACAGAGAGGAAACACAGGGTCAGGGTGGTAGTGCCGTGATCACTAACAGTGATCCTCCCTTTCTTTATACCCATTCTTCCCTTAGAAGGGCAGAGTTAGGCACAAGAGATTTAGATAAATTGTGACTAAAACTCCTGGCTGAGACCTGACCCTTCAGATTTGACTTGGAGGAAGCTGTACTGACTCAGACCTACAATCAACCCTGTGGCTTGACCACACAAGGTAAGCAATATGTAAGACAAACCTCAGTAACCATGATCTTGGTAGCATCTCTTGCAGGGAGAGATAAGTAAGAACTGTGACCATTACATGGCTACCAGAGCCCCTCTGAGACTTGGGTCCTCCTCAACACCATTTCCCACCGTTTATTGCCTCCCTGGAAAGCATAAACCCCAGAGCCAGACTCAGGGAGAGAAAAGGACAGAACATAACATCTGTTTTCCATTTGTTTAATGCTTTGAACCTTGTTCTCTTGTGGAATCCTCACAACATCCCTGTGAGGTAAGATGAGAAGCAAATAGTTGGCCTGTGCCACCCAGTGTTAGGAGCCGAGACACTCATAAAGCAGCCACCCCAGGCTGAGACACCTTCCAGTTCAGGACACACATGTTCTTTGTGCCAGTCACAGACCAGAGCATTGTGGGGGATACCAACCCAGAAACTTTCTTGCTCTCACGACTCGCTTAAGGGATTCAGGTAGAGTGCCCCTGGAAGCCAAGGCAAGTACCCAGGAGCACTAAAGGCTTGGGGTTATCAGCTACCACAGCCATGGCCGTCTCAGCTGAGCACACTGTATTCTGTGTATCTTGGCCTGACTGCTTACTCTCGGGAGAAAAGCCTCTGGCATAGCCAGGCAAGAATCCTGATTCCCTCCTCTCCCACAGTGCCTTCCCATGCTGTTACACTCCAAAGCCCAGGAAGAGGGGGAAGGTGAAGGCTGGCTGACTCAGCCTGCAAGTGCTTAGAGATCCGGAGCTGAAAGGCCCCAGCACCATTCAACTAATGATTATTATTAACTCTGAACAGGCCTCGGCACAGCAGCCAGCTGGCTCAGGGAGGATGCCTGGATCTCCCACAGTGAGGTTTAAAAAACAAGACCCACAGCAGCCATGCATGGGAGTGGAAAGGTGGGGACACTGAGAGATGGAGCAGGCCAGCATCGTGGACGAAGGGCAACCTGCCTTGAAGGGGAGAGCAAGAACAGGCTGGCCTATCTTGAACTGATAGCGGCCTATCTTGGATGGGATGACAGCCAGAGAGGGAAGCAAGAGTTCTCAGATGCAGAGCTCCTGTCATTCATTCCTTGCCACCCCAACCGCAATGGGAGGATACAGGAACAAAGGGGCTCCTGAGAGGACTCCAGACAGTGTGCCCATTACCATTTGGGTTTGATACAAACTATCTATCTAATGCCCTCAAGGTTGAGTCTGAATATAATCAAGCTTGGAACAAAATCAAACATGGAATCAGAACTTAGCATGATATGGAAATTTGTGCAAATGATGGACGATTTTTTTTTTTAAATCTTGAGCATCCTGAGTGTCCCCTTGAAAAAGCAAAACAGGCTGACTACTAGCTTTCCCTAGTCAAGGAACATGGCCAAAGGACAGCAATTTGTGTTCCTACTAAGGCCCCTTCCTTGTTACTGAGAAGCCCAGGTAGTATCCAGACATTAGGTGTGGGGAAGAGGGAGCATACAGCCAGGAGGCATACGCAGCTGGCAGCCTCAGATCCCAGCTGGAGGAAGAGTACCCTGGCACTGAGGACTAATGGTTGTCCAGCTGCTGCCCTAGGATGTGAGGGCAGGTGCTGATGGGAAAGTGGAAAGACACGAGGGAGGTAAGCCCCGCCCCCAATCTGACCTAACAGGAAGAAGGGGTCCTCCTGTTGCCCTGCCCCCTACACTACGGTCAGATCCCTAAGCAGGAGACCACCACTACCTGTACCTTCCTCTCTGCTCTGCACCGATGCCCTCCAGGCCCACTGGTCAGAGGAAGCGACAGCTGGGTCCCTTCTTCCTGCAGAATATAAATGACTCCCCTTCCTCCCGGGGCTGGGAATAGACATCAGATGGCACAGCCCACGCAAACTGCCGGCTGTCAGCACGCCTGCCTGCCCGCCCACCAGCCCCCGCACCACCTGGGAGGAGGCAACACCTCAGGCAAGCTCAGGCTTTCTGGCATTGCCTCTGTGCTCTGAGAACAAGCTGCTGAACCTTACCTGGTCCACCCTAGGGAGCCCCCAGCACTGGCCTTAATGAGGGAAGGAGATGGGAGCCCTTTATCAAAGTGACCCTAGTGAGAATCACTTTCATGCGGCCGGGTAACCATTCCCTCCAAGATCACAGCACACTGGATGGCTTGAGAGGGAGAGAGGGCTTTGAAAAAGACAAGAACAGTTCCCCTCTGTACTGCAGGGGTCTCTGTTCAGCAAGCTGTATTTAGAGAGTTATGCTAGCTACCTGAGGAAAGCATGGTGAGGTCCACTGAGAGAATACTTCTGCTCCCTAGTCCCCATTCCTGTACTACTGAGTCCCACTTGCCTTGTTCCTGACCCACTTGGAGAAGAGGCCTTAAATCTTCAGAGGATCTGAGATATGGCTCTATCTCCCAGGTAGAAAGCTGCATGGATACTTTTCCTGGTTCAGCAGTCTTCAGTCCTTATTAGGATCTACAGAGGACCCATCTCCTAGACTGACCTACACCACAGCTAACTAGTTTGACATCTAGCCCTCACAACAAAGGATGCTCTGGGGAACTCAGCTGGATCAAGGAGGTATACTGGCAGGGAAGAGCACAGTTGGTATCAACATCATCCCACTCTTAGGGCCGGCTGGCAGGAGACAGCAACTAAAGAAAGCTTAAACGACAAGGAAAGAAGGGCAACACGGAGAGACAGTTTTCCTTAGGTCAAGAGGGGCCTACTCCTTGGTTTTTATTTTGTTCTAAAAGCTTCAGACTAGTTCCATGGAGCTATGTGCTGAATAAACACTCTAAGCCCTAAGGGCAAAGTATAAGATGCCCAGGACCACTCCACCCTGAGAATGAATGTCAGGAGCATACCCAGAGGTAGCCTGAAGGAAGTTCTTAGCTCAGCTAAGGAGCCCAAGAGTCAAGGGCTTGGTAAGGACAATGCCGTCAGTTCCTCCAAAGAACTTAAAGTGACTTCAGTGCCTTTACTACCTTATTGTCCAGGAGACCTTCACCTGGGTTCCTTGTTTCTTGGTTCAGGAGCCAAGTCTGCATGATTTCTGAAGGGTCCTTCCAGGGGAGTAAAGGGAGAATGGATGAAAGAATTACATCCTGAGCTGCCCACATGGTCCAGAGCTAAGAGGGTATCAGCGACATCAATCTGTCAGACACCAGTGTTAACGATAAGGGACTTTCAGGTACGGAAACGGAGGTCCTGAGATATGGAACTTGTCTAAGGTTGATTGTACAGCACTGCCTAAGAGATCACAGGCTCTCCATAGCATTGGTTTCTCACCAGGGACCCCAGTATCTTGGCTGTCATTCATAATCGACAAGAACTCTTCATCAGGCACACAAGCCAGAAATCACCACCATCACCATCACCTCCACCACCACCTAATACTTGTGTCTCCCATCAAGGGTGAGGTTTCAGGTTCTCCATAACCTTCCACTTGAACACGGTAGGACATTCCCCATTTGAGCCTACTGGATCATGCCTTAACAGTAGCAGCTGGGGTTTCTGCCCGCTGTGGCTCAGCCATCAAGTGCAAATATTCATCTACTTCTGAAGCGGGTCCTGTGAAGATCACCAAGGAACTGTTAAAATCCAAGGCAAGAATCCCACCTAGATTCACAGTCTGGAGGCATTCATATATCCACTTTCTTCCTTGGCAAGTAGGAGCTGGAGATCTGGTGCATGATCACCAGGGCTGGGTACAATGGTAGTACCAGACACAGGTACCAGGCTGCACCTTTGATCTGGGCCTGGAACCACACTGAGTACATGCCCAAAAGCACGGTTACTGTAGCCATCAGGTAGACAACCAGGCCACACGTCAGATGGTAGAGCTTGAGGCGCGCCACCCTTGAGACCCGGGCTGCTCGTGGACAGAGGAGGCCCAGCCCACACAGTGCCTGTCCACCAGTGGCCAACAGTGTCAAGGCTCCTATCCAGCTGTGCCAGGAGACCAGATGGGACAGCTCACTTCGGATCTTGCTAGAAATGATGAAGCCCAAGCCTAGGACAGCACAGAGGATGGCCATGGTCTGCCCTGCCCAGTGGAGTCGAATCCGGGTCTTTCGGGAGCAGAAGAAAAACAGGGAGTGCTCAGGTGAGAAGAGTAGAATAGCTTCAGCCATGCAGAGACAGAACTGTAATCACAGGAAAAGGCCAGTGAGCCTCTAGTCTGCATGGAGCCTGAGAAAACGGAGGTCTTCTCACACATCCAGAAAGACATGGGGAAGCTAAAGTACTTGCAGCCTCACACACATCCTTTCTGGACCACGGAACAGCAAACACGTTTCTACTGAATTCTGAGGGCAAGGCCTTGATACCATCCCTCTTGTGTCTTCCTTTTAGGCACCAGAGAAATATCTTTTGTGACCCCCTCCCCGACCTTCTCAGCCACCTGACACTTGATTCTGCTTTCCCCAATCCTATTGGTTTTAGGGAAAGAGGAAGCCCTCTTTATACCCATCTCTCTGATTCTTAGGCTGAAAAATTGAATGCCTCCCCAAGGGTTAAGCTAAGTATATCCAAACTCACCGCCAAGGCCATGAACACAGGGTGCCAGGAGAAAAGACCTAAGTAAGAATCAAAGAGAACAGGCTGACGGCTGGGCACCACTGATCCTATCTATACCGTGGTCTGTAAACGGCAAAGACCTGGCCACAAGGGAAAGGTCAGCATACCATCTTAAGCCTAAACAAGAATCAGGAACTCACCATAAAGAGATAGGGGCCAGGGGGGCCTTACATCACCTTGGCCTGGGGTCTGCATTTGCTGCCTGCCCAGCCCTAGAGTACCTTAGTCTGCTCAGGTCCCCCCCCCAAGGCTTTTCCACATGGGCCTCCTTCTAAGGAAGTTCTGTCTTTTCAAGCCCCACCCTCCCAGGGCTTCCGGGGCCCCGCCCACTATGCCTTTACAACCACTCCAGGACCCGCCCCTCCTTAGCTGAGGGTCCCGGCTTCGCATCTCCAAGTGCGCCCAAAGCCGCCCCTCAAGCGCGTAGGCCCCGCCCCCTTATATGGCCCCGCCCCACCTCGCCTCGCACACTCACTGGTTCCGGGCCGGGACAGCACAGTCAGAAAGATGGTGAAGCCCAAAGCTATCAGGTGCGCCAAGATCCCACTGCCTCTCAGCAGCCAGCGGGTCAGTCTCGGCTCCCTCGCTGGAGCGGGAACCAGACCTACCTCCATGGGATGCATGGCAGTGCCAGGCCGGCCGGCACAGTCCAGCTACCAGAGGCTTCTTCCGGGTTTGCGATCGCGGAGGCGGCGGCGGCTACAGGAGAGGCTCCTCCCCGGGGATGCTGCGGGGCCGTGTGGCTGAGGTGCCCACAGCGCCCTCTGTAGAGTGGGGGGGAAGCGCCTCGGCCCCAAAGGGCGGCTCCCGGAAACCTCCACTGACCTAATCGAGCTCCCAACCTCCTTTCATTCTATCTTTGTGTCTATAAGGGTATCTCAAGAGGTCTGTAAAAATTACATCCGTAGCAA
>NW_021620966.1:1987262-2085276 GCF_004785775.1 Grammomys surdaster
AACCAAAGAAGTAATCTCATCCCTGCCTTCAGATGTAGTTGCCCCCCATCCCCTCCCTCCCATGCTGCCCCCTCAAAATATTCCAAAGACTTAGAGCATGTTCAGTCTTTGCTGCCACAATAGATGCACAGCCTTGATCCAGAGGAACCAGAGCCTCCCTGCTACACAATTACCTCCAAAAAGGTGTGATTCAGCCTAAAGAGTACTATCTGAGAGCATTTTCCCCATTCTTCAGGGCAAACTCACAGAAGAGACCATTTTGGGCTGTTCAGGGGGCTGAGGAAATGGCTCAGTGGTTAAGAGTGCATATTCCTCTTGCACAGGGCCTGAACGCTCACATCAGGGGGCCCACAGCTGACTGTAACTAACTTCAGGGGGATCCCACACTTCTTGCCTCCGCAGCCATCACATGCACATACCCACACACAGACACACGGACACCATAAGTTAAAAATGAAAAGAAAAAGAAAAAAAAAAAAGCCGTCCAGCACCTCTAGAACAGTAATCACCAAGCTCAACCTCTGTATGGTTGAGAAATTAAGGCTGGTATTAAGAACTGGGAAGGGCAAGAACAGCAATCTGTAGAGGGATGGAAGCCCAGTGTTGCTAGAAAACCAGAAAAGGGCCATAAGCTAACTCCCACAAACCCTCAGGCCCAAAACCCAAGGATGGCGTCACAAGAGTGAGTCCCCTCCCTCTCATCTCTCCCAGTGGAACCACGATTGTCTCTCTCAAGCCTCTGGGGTGCTGTGCTCACTCAGTGTCATATGCCTTATCATCCTCTCTGGAAGAAGATTCCCAGGGACAGCAGCTCCAGGTTTCTGTGTACAGTGTGTGTGTACTGCCTATCATCCCAGCCTCTCGGGATGGGGCTGCAGAGAGTAAGAACACTAATCCGGCTACATCAGGTTTCATCCTTTTCTATGTTTCTGTTTTTTATATTTTCTTAGCAGCAACAGAACAGGGAGACAGTCTTGAGGTATTTTAGAGTTTTTTTTTTCTTAAAAAAAATAATATAAAGTTATAAAAAGCGGCAGCAGCCTGGGGCCCAGATCTGGAGGGGAGGAGGTGCTGACGGCTCCGTTGCAGTGGGCAGGCACTTTCTCGTTAATGAGCTTTTGACTGCAGGGAGACAAGAGGTAAGAGACAGGGTCAGGCTCGGGGCCTACCTGTTATCCTCCCCATTAAACATCTGGGCTAACCCTTGAATTCCTTCAGCTAGCCTAATAAATACAACTGAGCGAGGGGAAAGGAATGCCAGCTTAACAGAAGTGGACTAGGTAGTGAAGCTGGAGAACATACATGCACACACCTGTACACACACCAGCAGGCCCTTCAGTAACTATCAGTTTTCCCTTAAAGGTGCCAGGAGACTCGGCATGCACATAATCTGTGCCTAAACCAGAAGACTATTACCCTGTCTCACCTCCCAGAAGTCCCTCCTTACAGAGATCACAGGGATAGATCAAAGCAGGCTTCAACAGAAAAGGTAAATAAACATAACTGCCAGCTTTACTAGAACCTGGAGAACCTGCTGTAATCTGAAATGACTCTGTGGACCTTAAGTTGTGTACTTGCTTTTCAGTGTCCCAATGCCAGTGGAAGAACCAGAGAACTAGAGCAGCCCACCCACCCAGCTACTCTGCATGCTGGGACTCAAAGCCCCTTCCTTTAAGGAAAAATAGCTCCGAGTCCTAGAGGGAAGGACACAGCCAATTCAAAAAGACGTAGTCCTTTCATTAAAGCAAAAGCAAAGGCAAGGTGGGACAACATGTCCTAAGCCCAAAGGAGAAGATTTGGGCATAGGAAAGGTCCCTCAGGAAAAAGTTGGGTCACCCTGGAAAGAACTGACCAACCTCTCCCCAAAGTAGGTAGCCCAGGAGCTCTCTCAGTCCCCCCTTTATTCCCCCCTTTATTCTCCTCTTAGTACCTTCTCCATGTCATGTACCTATTGTGCTCCCCAGCCTCAGCCCTCCCAAGCCCTCTCTGCCCATGTTCTTCAGGAAGCTGGACTAGTACCTTCAGTGTAGAGCACTTCTCCTCAAAGGGCAGGGCTGGGCCTGGCTTCTTGCGTCGCACAGAGCAGGTCCCATCAGGAGGGACAACAGCCTGACAGTGCTTGGCCTTGACTGGCCGGCAGTAAGTGGCCAGGTTTTTCCGCTTCTTGGCTACCTCCTCCTCAGAGAGGCAGTTGGTTGGCAGGACCTTAGCTGGGTGTCCAGCCACTCCTCGGTTTTCTAGCTGAGAAGCCTTGACTGGTATGGGGGATGAATGAGGGGAACCCCGACAGTCCAGGGGACCTGCTCGTTTCACTCGTGGCCCCACTGTTCCATTAAGCCCCAAGTTCAGGGCTGTTTTAGTCTTGGTTGAGAGACCCCGACAGCTAGAGGGTTTGCCTTTTCCAGCAGGCTCCAGGATGCAGGTCCGTTTGAAAGTGGTAGGGCCAGGGGATAGCTTCCGCTTTCGAGAAGGGGCCTCCATCTCCACCCCCTCCTTGCCTTTGGATGACTTGCTGGCCTTGGAAGGTGGCAGCTTGCTGAAGGACGGAGATGGAGTGTTGGCAGGCAGCGGTGAGGTAATAGCCTGGCTACCGCCCATGCACTCTGCCTGGCTGCAGGCAGCTGCTACACTGGGGGAGCCTGCAGGATAGCTAGGGACAAGACTGTCCTTGATGGGAGGTATGGAGGCTGGACAGGCAGGTCGGGGGGGTGGGCCTGGAAGTCGGGGGCAGCTGCCCATAGAGGATGGACTCAGGGGATCAGATAAGGATGGACTGACAAGATGGGATGGAGGCTCAGCCGCTGGTGGGATCTTCCTGTAGCAAAGAGAGAGCTCCACTGTGATACTGAACAAACACCAGGACTTCCCTGGTATACACCAGTCAGTCTCTGCACCTTCAGATGGCCAGCAAAGCCCTAGACTGCTGCCCCCTGCTGGGAGACACTGGAACTAAGCCAAGGAAGGCACAAGAAAAGGAATGGTCATTGTATCAGTACGGGATATACGACTAGCATGTAGACCCATTGACAACCTAATTTTTGGTCTTGGTTTGGCCACTCCCTATCCTACGTTACTTGAAAGGCACTGGAAGAGATGGGTAAGCCTCTCGATTCACCCAGATCACCCACTCATGCCCTCCTCCAGGCTACTAAGTCTCAACCCTGCATGCCACACTCCATTTGGATTTTTAGCAATCAGCCATGGTATACCAGACTGGGGTTTCTGAAGCCCAAGAACACTCAAGCCTGAGGAAGGAAGTTCTGAGTCCATGAAACTCACTTCCACATGTGTGAGCTGAGATGCCGTTCCAGCATGGAGCTGAGTGCTGAGCAAAACCGGTCCAGCCGGCGGCTAAACACATAGCATCCTGGGCTCACCAGCCGGCTTCCAAATGTGCAAAACTGGAGGCAGAAGGAAAGAACATGGTTGGGAGGGCCTGAGATCCAAGACTTAGCTACTCACCACCCCAGCTCCCTGTCCTGCCACCTTACCGCCTGTGGCCTAGGAGGCCGAGTTGCATAATGGCAGTCAGGGGAAAGGTGGAGGTCATCAGATGTCCCCTCTTCCTCACTTTCCTCACTGGAGGCCTGGGCCCCACCCCGGGGCAGAGGGAAAGGGAATAGGCCTGGATCCCCATCACCACCACAGGGACCTTCATCATCCACCTCACTCTCCGAGGAGGCATGAGACCTAGAAGGGCCAAAGGAGACGTTAGGATGATGTGAATGACGTAGGGGAGGGGAGGGTGTCCGAGCTCAAGGACCCAGGGCAGATGTGCCCTTCTGGGTACTCAGATGAATGCGAAGGATGAAAGGACAGGAAAGTACAATATAGCTCACAGAGTAAGAGGCAGAACCAAGGGCCACAGCCTCGAAAGGATTCTCTCTCCAGCCCCTTCCTAGGCCTTGTCTTTTTATGGAGAAAATTGGCTTCAGATTTGCTTCCTCCAGAAAATTTTCCCAGCTTAACTATACCCAGCACAGGTCAGCCTAGCCATCTCTCTTCATCACATATTCCTGGCCTGTCTGGGAGACAAGCCTGTGTTTTATGTCTACTCCTGTAGTATAGGTGGAAGTGCATGTGAGTAGGCTTTCCCATAGTCCAGGGCAGCCTCTGCACACAAAGGGGCCAGTGAATGACTACCACTGCGTCACCCAACTGCTACACCTCATGGAGGCTGGAGTGCCGCAGCGTGCCTGGGCGCTTATGGGAAGTGAGTATATCGTCAGGACATTCCCTGGGCCTGTCTCCAGGACTTCCTGGTACCTTAGGGGCTGGATATCCCCATTTTAGGTGGACTTAAGATTCTGTACATACCTGGGAAGTGCGCAGTATGGGTGGGTCTGCTTAGACAGAGAAGAGAAGGTATTGTTGGGGGCAGCTACTGCTGCCACACCCTGGACTGCAGTAGGAGGCTCCTGGGAGGGGCGCTCGGGAGCTGGCTCTTTGCGCGCTGGGCTCTTCTCCTTGGGAGATTCTCCTTTTCGGGAGCTGGCCTTCAGTTCAGCCACTAGCACATCAAAGTCCTTGGCCCTGCCTGGGACCTCCCTGCGCTGGTGCACTGAGTGGATCTAGAACACAACAGAGTGGAGTAGTCAGGAGGTGTGATCTGAGCAGGAGGGAAAGGGTTGGTCTTCTTTGACACATACAGAGTGTGCTGTGGGTGAGGGGTGTTTGTGTATTTATTTTACTCTCAAGGGACCACAACTCTCCTCTGGGTAAGGGGATCTGGAAGGTACTCCCTGTCTTCTGCTCCTGCCCTGTTCTCCACTACAAGTAGTCTCTTCTGTTCTTCCCTGGTGGCGGTTAAGCCCCATCCCTTCAACTGCGCTTACAGTAACTTCTGAACTCTCCTTTCTGAGGTTCCATGTCTATGTTGAACCCCCTTCCCCCCACCATCAAGCAGAGGAAGGGGCTACCTTGCAAGTCAACAGGCGTGTACAGATCTTCTTGGTCTCCGGATTTATGACCCCGCACTGCCTGTTGAGGTCGAACTCTTTCCCTGTGGGGAAAAAGGCGCCAATGAATCTCAAGTCCTTTTTGGGGAGGAGCCAAGGAAGAATCTGGCCTCTTCTTGCCAAGGGCCTGAGAAGCAATAGGACTAAGGCAGGAGAGCCTCTCAGCTCTTGGGTTCTACCTGCTGGGTTCAAACCAACTCAGCCCCATCCCTGGCCCAAGCACTCTTGGGAGACTGGAAGCCCAAAGCAGGGCAGTCCGTACCAAGAAGCAAAAGCAGCTACCCACATCTGAGATGCCAGGAAAACCAGCTGTAGAATGTGAGGAAGCAGAGAATGGTCAATAGCTCAAGGCAAGAATAGCTGGCTTAGACTCAGGCTCTCCCAGACTTCCTCAGAGACCTGGACCAGCAAAGCTTCCTGGGAACAAGCAGGACAGGAGGTAATGGGGCTTCCGTACCCTCCAAGCTGTAATGGTCAGACCTGGACAGGTTCACTCCTTCCTGACCCAAGAACAGAGAAGCCCAGTGAGGTCTCCACTCTACCTTTCTGAGCCCCATGTCTATAACTACTCACGAGCCATCTTTCGGTGGGTTTTAGGAGGAAGCCTGGCTCCACTGGGCTCCTTCTCCGGGAGGCTGCCTTCGGCCCGGTGACTGGAGCCCTCACCAGGGATTAGCTCGATGTTCTCTCTGCCAGGAGGTTCTTTAGGAGAGGGGGCCGTGGGGACTTTTCCAGGGGAGTCCTTGGGGAGGCCTCCTGGCTGACTGAGGAAAGCAGAGGGTGGGGCCACCCTGATTCCATGTCCATCGGGCTTCGGGAGACTGGACATCTTCTCCAGATTCACCACAGGCACGAAAAGGCTACACGTGGAGAGAGGGTATGGGCTGGGAGGTGGGGAGGCTGGGGCTGGGGTCTGGACTCTAGCCCAGAGCCATCTCCTCCCTAGCTATGGAGCTTGGGTAGACTCCAAGAGAGGCGTGGAAAAAAGGGGAGCCCATGTTCCCTGGAATATATGGAAAGGAGCTGCAGATAGGTTTAGCTATTTCTTGCTGTGAGCAGTATCCTGCAACCAGGACTAAGTGTCAACCCTCTCCTGGGTCAGGGTCAGGGCTAGTCTTTGGGGGTTTCTAGCTTCTTCTTACCAGAGGCTGTCCTTCTGGGTCTTCTCAGGAGGCTGATGGCCACGGCTCCGGGACCCCTGGCCCTTCTCCCTGGAGGAGGTTTTGGTGGAACCTGGGGCTCTACAAGCTGGGCCCTGCCCATTCACTACATGGCATTTCTGAGAGCTGGCAGGGGCTGGAGGTGGGGGTGGGGCCCGGGCATAAAGCTTGCTGAGGGGCCCATGTCTTCTTTCTGTCACCAGGAGGTGGAGAGAGTAACTGAGGTGAGTGGTATTGACCGCCTCCTTCCCCATCTCCTAACCAGCCCACCCATTCTTTTTACAGAACCTGAGTCCCTACCGCTTGGGTTGTGAGTTTCTCTCCTTCCCATTGAAAACTGAGCCTTTCAGGAATCAACATGCTACACCAAACTTCTTGAACCTCTTAACTCTACTTGATGCTAGAAGCTTGGTCAAACCATAATCCCGACACCTCCAACACTCAAGCTGTCCCCAGCACCATCTTCCTTTACCCCAAATGACCTCCCGACTGACACTGTCCTAAGAGTTCCATGTTCTACCATCCCGTCCCCTTATCACCTCCCTCGGGCGCCCCCTCACCGCAATGCTTCTGGAAGGCTTGAGGCTTCACCACCTGGCTGCAGTGGTTACATACAACCAAATAGAAGTCATCATGGGCGGGGCAGTGCCCGAAGATGGACATGTCTGCAATGACAGAATCCGTTATCACTCAGGTTGAGTTCTCTGCATTTTCCTAGATCAAGGAACACTCTTGCCCTACCACTCAGAAGGTACTCTGCCTTCCAACTGACAGTTCTGCTGGATGCCCCCAGCCCCCACCGTCCAACCTGACCAGACCCAAAGTGTACAGGCTTTCATGTGAGTGGGCACCGACCACACATGATCAGGATCTCCAACAACAGGTTCCAAGAGCCAGGGCAACTGACTGACTCAGACCTATCAAAAGGAGGCTTCCCCCAGCAGTCCTGCTGCTGCTTCAAGCTACCTCCTCCAGGAGGAAAGGTGCTCCAATTTCCTGAATCCCAGCCCTCTCTGTGTGTTGACTCCCACCTTCTTTAATGAGGGTCATGGCGTCCAGCTTCTTCGTGTTTTTGCTACTCTCCTCTAGTTCAGCCCCTGGAGGAGAAGCACAGTTGAGAAGGCCCACCCAATTCCCAGAACCCAGCAGGGCCTGCAGCCCGACGGTATGAAGCCCACATGCCCCAACAAGCACTCAGGATTCCCGAAGACACTTTCAATGGGTCATTCACAAGTTCCTATGTTTCCATCATGTGCCCCTCTGAGATGAGATGACCCCATTAAGGATCACAGTGACCCTTCACTCCCAGGTACAGTACAGAGTTCCACTGCTATTTGGGTGACAATGGGTAATGTCTCTTTTCTGGGCCTTGTTTCCCCCATTTAAAAGGGAAATGGTTCTAAAATTTTTCTATAGGTCCCTTTTGAGACTGCTTACATGGGTCCTTTCTACTACTCTGTGGCATCCCAGACAAATTCCCTCCCAGATCCCCACCCCCATAAACTCATTTTGCTCCACCCAAGTTACCATAGTATCAAAGTTACACTCAGCTTCTCAGGTCCTGCACTGATAGGATGGCCATAGAGTAGAGAAACTGCTGTCTTTGGACCCTTTGGCATCTTCAAAGTCTCCTTGATCAGCTACGCAAGCCCCTCCCCTTCTTAGGGGGGCTTTGTCCAGGGGTTGCCCTTGTACCTCAGTTTCTGGGTTAATGACAAAAACATCTTAGCTGTGCAAAGCAGCTCTTTCCCCATCCCCCTACCTCACTCCTCACCCCCCTCCTCTAAGCCCCCTCCCTGTCCCTCGGGGTCAGGGGGAATCGATTCTGAGTCACCAAATCTGAGTCCATTTCCGGTTCTCTGTGCACCTAGACCCTGATGAGGGACCCATCTTAGCCCACTCAGCATGGGGGCAGTCCAAGGGTGGCCTGTACTCCCATCCAGGTTGGCCCTCTAATGCTCACTAACAGAGTGGCCCCTTTCTAGGATGACAAGATTATTGGCAATCATAATACCCAGACATAAGTGATAGTGGGTTAGGCATGCAAAAGATATGGGGCAGCTCCCACTCTTTTAAGTCCCTTAAATTCGAGTGTGGGGAATGACAGAACAGAGCTGGAATCAGATGTCTCAAAAGAGAACAAGTGGCATTAGAGACCGCTCCACGAGATCTCTCCTCCACCTCTTCTCACTTGCAAACTTCTTCAGGGGTGTGATGCTTGTTGTCACCCCGAAAGGCCACGAGGCCAGGTGCTCCCTGGGGCCCAGGAGACAAAGATCAGAAGGGGCTGCAGGCCTGCTCACCAAAGGCACTCAAGGGCCTACAGAAAATAGGGGTCAAGGGAGAGAGCCAAGGGGCAGGGCAAGAGGCCCAGGAAAGGATGGAGGCTTGGAGTCATGTATGGATGGACTGATGGAGGGAGGTCGGGAGGATGGATGGATGGATGGAGGATGTATGAACTAAAGCAGAGGGGGCGGGGGTTCAGGACTACTGAGCAGGGAGGGAGGCGTTGAAAGAAGCTAAGGTGCGGGGCAAAAGGCGAAGAATCAAGTGGGTGGGGAGGGGGTCACAGAAGTGGGGTGCGTGGGAAACACGTGGAGAGGACTGTTGCAGATGGGTAGAGCCGGAGCAGGTGCAGAACCGAAAACACCTGGAGGCCCGCTCACGAGAAGAAAGATAAAGGCAAGTAAAGTGGGGGCAGGTACTGTACACCCGCAGAGACAGAGGTGGGCAGGGTGGGCTGCAAGCGATGAGCCGGCGCTAGGACCCGGAGGCGCGAAGGTAGCTGAGCAGGCGGGCACTAGGACCCGGCGGGTCCTTTGTTTGGGGGGCCGGGGAGCCGGACGGCGACTCCAGTCGGCGGCTCCCCTCAGCTGGAGGGGGCCCTGGGGGGGAGGGGAGATAGTGATGGGGTCCCCGGATTCTAATGTGTCTGTACTCACCGTCTGCCGCAGGCAGGTCGGCCCGCTCCACCCACGAGCTCCAGCTCTGTCCCGCGAAGTCATCGAGACTCGGCACTCGCCGCTCCAGAGCGGCCATTGCTGCCACCGCGCGTTCACGCACCGCCATCACCGCCGCGGACGCGCGCCCGCCCCGGCGCCGCCGCCGCGCGGCCCCCTCCCCCCACCCTCCGACCGGGGGCACGCCTCCCTCTCCCCCTACCTTTCCAGTTCACTCTCTGCGCAAGCGCAGCTCGTGCCTCCTGCCACTACCTCCTCACTCTCAACACAGCTTTCTGGGAAGTGTAGTTGCGGAGGGGTGGTGATGCTTACGGAGCTAGCCAAGGGATCCCTTCCGAAATGCACAATCGCACGCGGGGAAGGAGAGATCAAAGCCTCGGGATATCCTCTTTCAACCCCTCCGTACACATCCTTTGTGCTACTTCCAAAGTGGCAAACTTACTGCGCTTACCCGAGCCCCAAACCTCTC
Source organism: Grammomys surdaster (assembly GCF_004785775.1). Classification (NCBI taxonomy): domain Eukaryota; kingdom Metazoa; phylum Chordata; class Mammalia; order Rodentia; family Muridae; genus Grammomys; species Grammomys surdaster. The sequence continues at coordinate 1,996,810 of NW_021620966.1, forward strand.
TCCGCCCAAGATACCCTCTAAAGCCGTGCATCCGCCAGCTGGCTGGCGCCCCTTCCTGGGCTGGCGGCCACGAAGCGCCTCTGCACCCCTGTAGATCGAATAGGGTAGGTGCAGGGAGGTGGGCGCAGTGAATCAGAAGGGCAAGGGGAGGGAGTGTGCAGGACGTGCTGAAGGACACAGGGTTTGGAGTGGGGGAGGGCCGCCGCTCCTGTGCTGCTCCTCTGTGGGAAACCCACGCTGCCTTGATGCAGAACAGAGGTTTGGAGTACTGTTGTCTAGGTTTGGGAGGACCTGGCTGAGCTTGCCAAGATCACCTGTCAGTATGACAGAAGGCTATCGCCGAGCCAGAACCAACCCAAGAACTAGGGTGGCCCCGAGGCTGCTGGTGTTTGCAGTGTCTCTCCCGATCCATCTCTCTCCTCCTGGGAACTGCAATCGATAACCTGCACCGCCTCTTCCCAAATCCTGGCTGGACCCTGATTCCATCCATCATTTTGGCTTCTTTTTCTAATGAATATTTTCGCTGCCGGAAAAGCTGCTATGGAAGCCTTGGCATAGGGAGGTTTCTCATACCTATCTATCTTTATTTCTTTTTCTTTTCTCTTCCTTTCTTTCTTTCTTTCTTTCTTTCTTTCTTTCTCTTTTTCTTTCTTTCTTCCTTTCTTTTTGCTAAGGCCCAGAAAGTACCTTAATCCCCCACTTTTCTTCTTAGCTGATAATATTTCTTCCCACCCTCACAGAAGAGACAAAAATCTGCCTTCACCTCCATCCCCGTTCTCACTGGAAATGAAATATTAATCCTCTTTTTCTTTGAATACCTCACCCATCACGCCATATTGCATCCCTTTGCCTAAAATGAAACCAAGTTGGGAGCAAATAAGTCAAGGTCTGTGACTATCTGCTTTCCATATAAGAACAGCTTAACTACATAAAGAATAATATCTGAGGGCAGAAGTTCTAAACCTAAGACCCACCCAAAAGTGGCCCCTAAGAGGCCAGGAACCCTGATGAGATTAAATGTAAAACTGTGCCCAAGTACATTTTTCTAGGGAATGTAAGTGTGATATGTGATTGTCTGAGGAGATGGAAGTGTGAGTTTGTGCAGCATGAACCCTATAGTGAGGAGAGGGAAGCATATGGCCCTGACGCCTCCTTTGGGTCACAGATGGTAGTAGAGCAAATGGAGGCAGTATTGTGGGAGCCAGTGTCTTGCCTTTTGAGTTTGATCCAAATTTGCTAATGAGTCTTGGTTTCTTTGGACTAATTGGGTGCCACCAAAAGAGTCGATGTCACTAGACTAGGGCTTGCCAGAAACAATTGCTCAGCCAGCAGACTCTATTGCCTGGGGTGCAGAGCTGCAAGGAGAAGTGTGTGTCTTGGTAGAAATGCTGAAATTTTTCCAAGAACATAGAGCAAGGGAAAAAGAGAGGGAAAAAAATCCCCAAAAGTCTTCTGGTCTTGGCTTCTTCTTGGCAAATGTTCGCAGCACTGTTTATTCAAATGTGTAATAACAAGCACCACAAAACAACATGCAACATTCTCCCCACGCCCTTGATCTGCAATCCCAGAAACAGGAGACCCGTGGTCAGGATGTTGAAGGGAACTCGTGACTAAGAAAGGTCCATGATGGGCATCTCCACATGGTCAGAGTCTACCAGGGCAAAGGGCAAATTCCCTGCTTGTTGGCCTCCTGCAATAGCTAGAGAAACCAGACACCTTCTCCTTCTTCAGGCCTGACTAGGCAAAGTGGTGGTGCCAGCCCTGGTTGGAGAGGACATGAGTCTTATGAGGACAGAGCCACCCTCAGCACTTATCCCGGCCCAGCCCCCTAGAGGCAATGAGGTGAAGTGGTCTTTCCTCTTAGGGCGGCCATGGAGAGAAAGGCTATAGCCTAAATCAAGGTTCTTTTGGCCATAGTCAGACTCTTGCTGAAGAAGAGCCTTCCTAACCCTGGAGTAAGAATGCTCAGTGGGAGTGGATAGTTCCCTTTCTAAAGTAGTTGATGGCCACTTGCTAACTTAGGCCCCAAATGAGAACACTTTATCCATCACAGTTCAAATAAATTATAAATATAGATGCAGAATCCAAACATAGTTTGAGTAGAAGGTGCTCCCAGATCCCCACAGGGATTGCTTGAAGAAAAATGGTCACCTCTTTATTCTTTGTATCTCTAGATAGTAGGTAAAACTGTCCCCTTTGTCCTTAAGTAACTATGGGGACAACTTAGAATAGAGAGTTTCAGATTTGGGACATTCTCACCCTCATCAAATGTTCCCCTCCGTAAATCTTTTCCCTAAAATCTGAAACAGAAAATAAAACTTCCAAATTGTTTTACTGAAGGGCCCGGGAGCATGTGGAAGTGTGTAAATATCATACTTCCTTTGTCAGGTGGGGGAATTGTAGTAACCCAAAGAAGAAATGAATAGCCCAAAGTTAAGGATTCTGAGCCCTGGGCACCCAAGTAATACATCTTGATGTGGGTAGCATTGAGGAAGGCAAGGGGATTGGAGAGGGTCGATCATGCCTTGAGGACAGGGTGGCACAAGGCACATTCATCTTTGGGATGCTAAGCGGCCCAATTGCCACTAAATTGGGAAACGGCTGGTTTCTTCCTTCTTCATCTTTCCCTGAGCAACCGTACTGTCAGGGTAGATCAAGGGTGTTTGATCTGGGTAGGATGCAGATGGCATTTACCTAGTTGGTACCCTCAGGCCTTGGGGCCTGAGGAGGGATAACAGGAGGGTTCAGGAAGAGGAGACACACCAAAGACAAATATGGAACTGGGTCCCGAAGTGAAGAAGCACCAATAGCATCGGGCTGCCCAGGACTGGGGAAGGGATAGGGCCTGGCTACCATGTGGAGATGAGAGATGAGGTGAGAGAACCCTCTTTGTAAAGATGGGAAGGAAAGAACTAGAAAAGGTGCTGGCTTGAGAAAATGAACAGATGGTAAGGGACAGGTGGGCCATGTATCCATGTCCTGGGACTCTTGGGCATCTCCGTCTCACGATGGTCCTTCAGGGCTTCCCAAAGCCCACAGGAATGAAAGGAAGGCCTGGGCAGACTGTTAAAAAGATCTTAAATGCCTTATCTCCAAAAGGTTGGGGAAGGGAGATGGGGATGGGAAAGTTAAGAGGCAATGTTCAAAGCCATTTCACCTTGTTTCCTAAATGTGAGACAAAGCTAATGCTGAGAAGGAGAAGGGAGTAAGGGGTTTCATGAGTAAGTGGGGTGTAGGGCGCTACTGAAAGCCTTCCAGCTGAGGGAGAGGGAGGACTGAAGGGACAGAAAGTTTATTCTGCCAGCAACTTTCCTGACTTTCTTCCTTGGTGCTGCAATACACTTGCAACTCTATCTGCTCCCACTGGGCCCAGGCCTAATGTGGACCCTTAGCGGGACCCTCCATAGGGTAACAGTCTCCCTGCTTCACAGGGAGCTATGGACAAACAGAGGCCAGAGAAGAGATTGGGGAGCACACTGGGCCCTGGGAGGGCTAGAGATAGTATAGAGATTAGATGACAGCTATTGAGGGATGTCACCAAGTCACTGGTGGGCCTTCCACACAGGACTCAGGGCTAGGTTGCCAGCTGACCTCCCCAAGTAAGATGCCCAAATCCAGGCAGCAGACAAGAAGCACTGAGATCCTGCCATTTGCTGCCCCAGCAGGATGAGGGATAGGAAGCCAGTGGAGGTCTGCCCAGGTTACCAACAGCTGATGCCCACCCATCCATTCTCTCAAAGTCCAGAATGATGGGGGAAGGAAATTGGAGGAGGAGGAAGAGGAGGAGGAGGAGGAGGAGGAGGAGGAGGAGGAGGAGGAGGAGGAAGGTCCTGTGGAAGCAGGAGGAGATGAAAGGTGCTGTCCAGTTCGGAGCAGGCAGACGAAGGCTGCTCACTGCTTCTCCACTGCTCCCTGTTCTGCTGCACTCTCCTGGCTGGGGCCCTGGCCCTGGTCCTGGCCTTGTCCATGCCACGGGGTCTCTTTGAACACAAACCAACAGTTTCCAGCCCACAGGAAGAAGTTGATAAAGCCAAAGAGCTACAAAAGAAATCAGGAGAGTCTGTGAGAATAGTCACGAAAGAGCTACATGAGAAATGGGAGGAGGAAAAGCACAGAGAACTTGGTATTGAGACAGGGCTCAAGGCTACTATCTATTAAGAGATTTTATAATGAAAGTGTCTAAATTCTGTCCAGAGTACTCTCTCACTGTATAGCTTGGTCGCTATTCGAATCTGGCCCCAGGAATGCTAAGTAAATCAAGGAACACAAGCTTGCCTTCTTGAGGTGAGTGTGACTGGAGCTGTCCAAGGTACTCCCCTAGGGCTAAAGACTAAGCAAAGGATGTTATTCAAACATCTATTGTTTTCATTATTATTCTTTTGTTTTCTCTGTGCACCTAGCCTGTTCTAGGACCTGTAACCCTCCTGCCTCTGTCAGACAGGGTGTTGGTATTACAGGTGTGTGCCACACCAGAGCTATTAAAATAGTTATTTAAAATATTTTTTAAAACTGAGAATATGGAAGAGTCTACTGGCATATGCCTTTAATCCCAGTAGAGACAGAGGCAGGTGGATCTCTGTGAGTCTCAGTTCAGCCTGGTTTATACAGAAAGCTCCAGGACAGCCAGGGCTTTGTAGAGAGACCTTGTCTCAAAACACAAAAGAACAATAACAAAAACCTAACAAATAAATAGTTAGGAAGAAAGATACTGATGTTTGCAATCCACTTTGAAAAACATGTTTAAAAATGGATTGAACTAGCCACGTTGGTACTTACTGCCTAGTACTTATGAGGCAGAAGCAGGCAGATCCCCATGAATTGGAAGCCAGCCTGTTGTATAAAGCAAGTTCCAGGCTAGCCAGGGCTGTATAGTAAGATTCTGTCTCAAAATAAAAATGATAATAATAATGGGATCGTTAAACTAGGTATGGTGAATTACACTCATGTAATTAGCACTTAGGAGATTAAGGGAGAAAGACTGAACTCGAGACTAGTCTGAGTCTCACAACACAAATGAAAAGAAAAGCTGAGTGTAGTGGCACAAATCAATAATCCTGGTACATAGAAGGCTGAGGCAAAAGAACCGTGAATTCAGGGCTGGAGAGATGGCTCAGCAGTTAAGTGCATTGATTGTTCTTCCAGAGGTCCTGAGTTCAATTCCCAGCAACTACATGGTGGCTCAGAACCATCTGTAATAGGATCTGAAGACAGCTACAGTGTACAGTATACTCATATAAATAAAATATATAAATTTAAAAAAAAAGAACCATGAATTCAAAGGCAGCTTGGATTATATAGTGACTTCAAAGACAACCTGGGTAATATACAAAGACCCTGTCTCTCAAAAAATCAAATAAAAACAATAGATAAGAAAGTCAGATAAATACTTATAAAGCAGGTGCACTGAACAGTTGCACTTTAGAAAGTGACTATGCGGGCCTTCCCTGTAAATATTTTTCAACTTTTCTGGATATATATGAATTTTTTTAATAAGTAAAATTTGGAGGGACTGGAGAGATGGCTCAGCAGTTAAAGACCACTGCCGCCTCTTCCAGAGGTCCTGAGTTCAATTCCCAGCAACCACACGGTGGCTCACAGCCATCTGTAATGGGATCTGATGCCCTCTTCTGGTATGTCTGGTGTATACACACACACATATGGAAGAAAAAACCCATGTGCAGGGTTCCAGAAGGCTCCTTGGTGCACTAGCCATTAGACATTTCTGAGTAGTTCCAGGATGGCTGAGATGACGGGACATTTGAGAAGTTTAATGCTATGGATATTTACTAGCTTACATAAATGTAGCTCCATGATGTAACAACTGGATGACTAAAACCAGGATTGCCTTCCAGCTGAGCCCACCGCCGCCTGACAAAACCTTTCCAGTAGAGAAAGCTAAACGACAAGGGACAGTTTCTATCTCATACTAATCCACTCACAGCTCTGAGTCCAGCCACAGCCACAGATCCTTCTGCACATGCTTTCATGTGACCTGTGGTCGAACAGACCAGAAAGGGTAACCACCAGGACTGCTAACCATGGAAAGGAAAGGTGGTGAAAGAGTGGCTCAGATTTGTCTCATCCAAAAGTATCTTCTCAGGTCACCATCCGATGCAGGGGTTACTAGTCTAGGTGCAGAGCATCTCGTCTCTGAGGACAGTGTCCCTGTTTCTCTCAGAACCGGTTAGGTAGCTGGACAGCTGGGCTAGTGTACCATCCCCAGACCCCTTCAATGATCACAAGTCTCACCACAGAGATGTTAGCCAGCCCCATAGAGGGCGTGGCCCCGGCACTGCACACTGCCTCCTCTCCATGGCACACAGACATGGCTGCAGTCAGGCTGGATGGCCGCGTGGCCCCTTTGACATCAGTCAAGCCCTTGCCCCAGGCAGCGGCAGCAACCAGCCAAAAGAAGGTGAAAGAGACAGTCACACAGAAATCCTAGGAGGAGCAGAGGGAGGAAGACATTCAGAAGGGCCCCATGATCATCAATTACCTTTCCTTCCTCCAATCACACAAGAGTCCCGAGGTCCCAAGCTAAGATGTCTCTTCTCGCCGTACGAATACCTAGACTCCCATTTCTACCTGAAGACTCTGTTCAGCGCCACCAAAGGAATGCTGCCACTCAGACTACCATATTTCTTCCAATAAAATTAAGGTCAATGAGCTGCCACAGTATTTTATCTGCTGGAAGCCCTCCCTCCTTGCCACCCAAGTTACTTAAACTCCTCACTCTCTCCTCTCAACTCCTTTTTAATCACCATTGTTCAAACTGTAAGTAATGAAAAAGGCACATTCAGAAGAGAATTGAGATCTCTAAAGCACACTTCCTATCTTGAATGCCTGGAATATGAGGGAAGCAAATGAAACAATACTAATAATAGATAGCTCTCAGAGAATAACTACGTGTTAGGTGCTGTACATGCATACTCATTCTATCCTCCCAAAACACCAACACAAGTATTCATTACTTCATCTTTATTTTATACCCAAGAAAACTAAGGCACAGAGATGCTGAGTATCTTGTCTGATGTCACACAGCTACTGAGAGCAAGTGCTGGGATTTGAAACGGTTAGGTCAGCTCTAGAGCCTGCCTGCTTTATAAAGATACTGTTTTTCTTCCTTTGACTGCAAACAAACCACTGAATGGTTGGTAGGGCAAAGGTTCTATTCCACACATAGGTATCAAGAACTCAGAGAAGCCATTACTTTTGATCTCCCCTCCATCTCTGACTCCAGGTTTCTCTTCCATTTATTGGTCCCATACCTCTGGGCTATGCTCACTCACCACCAATGGGAAGCGTTTGTTCTCCGTGTAGAGTTTGTGGAAGCGCAGGTAGATGACCAGGGCAGCCATTGTATAGAAGAAGGAAAAGATGCCAAGGGTCACAAAGAACTCGGCAGGAGTGGAGAAGTCTCCCATGAGGTTCATGGTTTTGGAGGTGGAGTCTTCATCACAGAGAGGCATCTCATACTGGACCCGGTACAGCCTACAGATGGCAAGGGAAGCCATGCTGATATAGGGCCAGCCTCTCTTACTCTGCCCAAGAAGGGCTCCTGTGCTGGGTCTCACCCTGGGAGTCATGTAGGTAGGAACTCCTGAGGAAATCTTACAGTCAAGAGAGGCAACGGCTCAAGACTCTGATCATTTATTTCTGGTAGTACTGGGGATTGAACTTGAGGCCTCACACATGCTGGGTAAGTGCTTTAACCACTGGGCTACAGTCCTAGTCCAAGATTCCATCCAAACCCCATGTTCCTCTCAGCAGCCACTGCACAACCATCTGTTCAGGGACCTTTAAGTCATAACATATAAGCCATCTAACTATTTCTGGTAGCTAAGTCACTAGACAATCAAATTCAGTCTGCTCTTGGAAACACAAAGACCCATATTAAGCAGTGACCAAATTAAGGTTAAAGTTATCCATTCACAGGCTTGATTTATGCCTCTCTGATTTGGCCACATTGGACAAAATAAAGTGAAGAAATACAGCTTGTTGTGTACAAGAGATACTTAATCTAAGTTGGACAGAGAAGTGTTTCAGACACTCTGAAAAGATGTGTTCTGTCTCCATCCTTTTCTTAACAGTCATTTCTCCTCCCTGACTAGACTTCTAGATTCAGAGATTAGTATTCTTTTCTACTTCCTGGTCAGGGCGAATCTCCCTTGTCTACTTCCTGGTCAAGGTGTACCTCCTTGCGTTTGGGTGACATCGGGTGAACATCCCACGTCTCTTGTTTCATAACTAAACTCTAATAAGCTTCCTTCCTTCAAGGCACAGAGGAATATGCAGAGGGTCAGGGAGAGGTACCCAGCTGGCCCAGACCCTTTCCACACTTCCTTCCAATGGCTAGATCCCCCCCCCACAAGCTGTGGTGAGTTGCCATTGTTTCAGGTTGGACTGGACCACCATAACAATGACATATCCATGTTTCACTCTGGTCAGAGTATCTGAAAAATGGCCAAAGGAAAGAATGATCCAGGTCTTGTTTTATTTTGACCTAGAACAGCACACAATAAATGGTCTTTAGATTGCGTGTCCTCTAAGCAGAAACAAAAAGAGCAGAGAAGGGAGAAAGCCCTGCTAACGTGGTAAAAGAAGGGCACTGGACTAGAACCAATCCCTACTCACCTGAAGGGATAGCCGAACAAAACAATGATGGAGCTCACATCCTTGGCTTCGTTGTTGCAGCGAACCAAGGCTCCCGTCTCCCCGCTGTAAGAGCCGCAGGACCCGAAGGCGAAAATAGCAAAGAGCTGAGAGAAAGTAAAGCCTCTTTGAGAATCTGAAGGTCTCTCAAAGAACCGCCCTTTGACTCCAGGGGGTGCAAGTATTCAGTGGATACAGAGTAACAATTCCTTTTACTAAGTTCCTCCTGGTAGGGACCCTCGCTGCCATGCTTCTTTCAACTGAAGACACTGTTCTCCCAACAAAGTGTTGACCAAGTAGCCAAGTGAAGAAGGTAGCCTTTGAGTGTGTCCTCAGAGGGGAAAAGGTGGGAGAAAAGAGTTTCCAGATCACTCTACTGGGCACATATGGCCTCTTAAGATAATGGCTAATACAAAACTCTATAATTCTGGCTATGGAAGTATCTGTTTCAAAGCTAGACTTACTTTTTTTCTCCAAATGAGAGCTCAGAAATACACACACACTTTTTTTTTTTTTTTGTCCAAGACAGGGTTTCTCTGGGTAATCTAGGCTTCAAACTCAGAGATTCGCCTGGCTCTGCTTCCCAAGTGCTGGGATTAAACATATGTGCCACCACACCTGGCCGATTCCCTTATATCAAGCCAGATCATGTGTGCCTGGAATGTTGTTCCTTTAATTTTATTTTTATTCCTCCTTGAACAGTCATAGACTCTCGCCCTGACCTTATTGCAAACTTGCTATAGTTTCCTGCCTCATCGGAGGTATGGTGCTGGAGGCTCCTACCGAGCCATCTCATGGTACTGCCAGCCTGACTTTCCTTTCCTTCTAGCAACAGTGCTGGCTGGGTGAATGTTGACAGGCCTGGCTCAAGCCCAGGGAAAAGTACCCTCCACTTGCCTTATCAGCTCTACAATTTCCCACCACTGCGTGCTCCTGTTTGTAGTCTGTTGCTGCTGTCATTTCTGAGTGATAGGAAGTGGGGATGTGTCAGACCACTTGATTTGTTTTCCTGTCCGTCTTGCATCACAGCTAACTACACCTTCTGTCTTGAGTGATCTGAAAAGTCCCCATCCTATGATTCTCACGTTTCTTTCTTGGGGAACACACATTAATCAGAATGGAAAGAAGCTACATTCTTCTGTTCTACCACGTTGTCCATCCAGCCTGCTTTCTTTTCTTTCTTCTTCTTTTTTTTTTTAAAAAAAGAATTACTTATTTTATGTGAGTACACTGTAGCTGTCTTTGGACACACTAGAAGAGACATCAGATCCCATTAAAGATGGTTGTGAGCCACCACGTAGTTGCTGGAAATTGAACTCAGGACCTTTAGAAAAGCAGTAGATGCTTTTAACTGCTGAGCCACCTCTCTGGCCCCCTAGCCCGTTTTCTATGCACTTACCTTTGGCATGATACAAATATTCTTACTAAATGATGAATATACTCTGTTAATTGTTTGTTTCTATCTGTTACTCTGTGACTCAATCAATGTTTTGAAAATTAAGCAAGAAGACAATAATCTCTACTCCAGTCTTGTATCCAGTCAAGAATAGTATTGTGCGTTATTTTTCTACTGCTAATCGGAGTGAAAGAGATCTAGATTAGGAATCAAGGAACCCGGGTCCTGGTCTTGGCCCCATAACTTAGTGTCTAGGTGGCTTGGATCGTCAAGTCCTAGTTTCTTCATTTGTAAAATGAAGGACTTGGGGATAATTCAAAGGTTGCTTCCAGCTCTGGAACTCTTCCACCCTCTGAAGTTAATGCTAGCAGCAGAGTATGCTCTTGGCTGGGTTTAGTAACAGCTGTGTTCTGCCCCTGGGTGGTATCCAGTGCTCCTGCCCTGCCTTGCATGGCCTGGCCTGGCAGAACTCTGTGCTGGAGCCATTGGCTGCTCTCTAAAGGTTGTGTGTGCCCCTGTTTTTAGTAGACTTGTTCCAAACGAGTGATAATTATCTGTATAGGTAAAGATACCCAGGAAAGAAGACAGTGTAACCTGCTTGCAATGGGTGCATAGCCTCCACATCTGGACCAAGCTCTGAGAGCTGCAGTAGAGGACTGTTGGCCCACCTTCCTGACAGTCAGAGAGAAGTCACTAGCAGCCTCTGCATCATCACCCTTGATATATTCAAAGCTGGCCTCTTGAGCAGAGCAGTGACCCTTCTCTAGCTGTTCCTTAGAGGGACTGTCTAGTCTTCATTCACTCTGTGGATCTCCGATTCTCCCTAGAAGTCTTTGTACCTCTTGGCTTCTGGGGTCTAGAACAGGACACAGTGAGGGTATCCCATTTGAGGAAGGATAGCAGTTGGGTCAGTGTTTTTTTATTCATTGGCTGTTGGTCAGAAAGTATAAAGGAGCATGGAAAGATTCTTAACTCAGTCAGTATGGACCTTTTCTTCCCTGGGCAACTGTTAAACATCTGCCAAAAGATGCCATTCCTCCAGTATATACCTGTGGCAGGCACTTTAACAGTGAGAGACTGTGTGTGTGTGTATGTGTGTGTGTGTGTGAGAGAGAGAGAGGGGGGGGTGAGGGAGGGAGAGGGAGAGGGAGAGAGAGATAGACAGAGACAGAGACAGAGAGAGACAGAGAGGCAGAGACAGAGAGATAGCGGAGCTGTCCTCATGGAGTTTATGCCTTAGAACTATCCTGCTCAAAATGTAGTGTCCAACCAACCATGGCTATTTAAGTTACTTAAAATGAAACAAAAGCTAAGATTCAACTGCTCAGTCACACCAGCCACATAGCAACCACTACTCTACTGGCCAGCATGGACTGCAGAACTCTTCCATCATCGATTAAAATTCTAAGTCTAATTCCACTTCTGGAAACAGAAGAGGCCCTCTTTCCTTTGATTAAGTAACGTTCTCGAAGTCATATTTAGCTAATGTGAGAGCTGGACTTCAAGCTTACATCTTCTGAGTCCCTATTCTGAGCTTCGTTCGTTCATTCATTCATTCATTCATTCTAAAGTAAGCATCTACCTGTGCCTGATGCTATTGATATGGAGATGAGTAAGACCCTGCACTCTGGTCCCTAAGGCTGAAGAGAAGGTCTCTTCTGTACAGTGCATGTTACAAGGACAAAGGCAGGTGTTCTGCCCCAAGCTGGAGGAGCAGAGATACCTGTCCAGCCCATTTATGGCTTCAAACCCTTTACTTTTCTGTGCAAGATTTGCTTCCTGCCATGACCATGTAGGGAACTAATGCACAGAAACAAGAAGAGAAGAGCTTGGAACCACTCCTCTCACACACACAGGGCTATGAGATAGCACATTGGCCATAAAGAACATGGAGTACCTGAGAACAAGGGCATTTCCTGAGCTCAGATGCTGGGAGTGGTGATGGTCACACTTTGCCCACCTCTGCCTCATCCTCCTCCTGCCTTTGCATCTCCTTGAAAAGATAGAATAACCTTCCCAGATTGAGGTTGGGGCTCCACTTTGATGCTGACTTACTGTATACACTGGTGTCAACACTAACCACCAGGGAGTTCAAGGCACAAGAACATAGGGTGTTTCCCACAGTCCTGCCTCAACTATCTATTGGTGCTATGAACTCTGACAGTGTCTACTCAAAATCTCCAGTAGGAAAAATGCATCAAAGAAATAAAAACATATCCCACCAGTGAAATAGCTTCCTTGTATTATAGATCTCTGAATGCCCCTCCCCACGAAGATCATCAGCCGCCATCAGGAGGGCATACGTTGGATAAATTTAATATGAACAATTATTAAAATCCCATATGACTGAGTCACCTGGATTCTTTTGCACTGAACATTCAAACTGAAGGGTTGGCAGTGACATTTGAGTAATCTCACCGAAAGGCAAGTCTACCAGGACAGTCTACATTAGGAAGGAAGTTAGAGAAGGTTTGGGAATAGGACAGAAGGGAGCACACATTGATGAAAGATCTCACTATGATCTTCTATGCTGTGTGGACATCACTACCCATAATCCTCCAAGTAAACCTAGAGGGCATGGCTTAGCCTCAGATGAGGAAAATGAAGCCCACAAAGAGTTCATCCCTTGCTGGAGCTTTGAGGGACGAGAAGCAGAGACTGAATTTAAGCAAAAGTCCGTCTAATTTTAGACTTCCTTTTCTCTTAGTGCTAGTTTTTAGGACCAATGAGATGGCTTAGTGGGCAAAGACACTTGCCATGTAACTCTGGTGAGTTCAACTTCCGTCCCCCAAATCTAAGTAAGAGGGGAAAAAAAAAACCAACCAAACTCCTTTGACCTCCATATATACCAGGCACTTGTGCACATACCCATTCACTCAAACTCTCTCCTCTCCTCTCCTCTCCTCTCCTCTCTCTCTCTCTCTCTCTCTCTCTCTCTCTCTCTCTCACACACACACACACACACACACACACACACACACACACTAATGATAATATGATAATATAAAAGTTTTTAAAAACCCTACTTCAATAACTTGTCTATATCTATATAGGAGTTATTTGGCTGCACTCAGGAGGCAGAGGCAAGCAGATCTCTATGATCTGGAGGACAGCCTAGCCCTGTGAGTTTCAGGACAACCAGGGCTACAGAGAAAGACTCTCAAAAAAACTAAAATAGATTGGTAGATATATTAGATATATTGATGGGTGGATGGATGGATGGATGGTTGGACGGATGGATGGACAGACTGATGAATGGACAGTCAGACAAGTAGATAGAGCAAGCTTTCTGGCTGTCTTGATATAGACATGATAACATTCTTGAATTGGAACTGAGGTTAGGTTCGTTTCTGAATCTTTTGGTTAGTTTGGTTGATTTGGAAAACCAGGCTGAGATCCGCCTCCCTTTGCCTCCCAACTGCTGGGATTAAAGGTGTGCACCACTGCAGCCAGCTTAATTTCTAAATCTTAAAGACACTCTAAGTCCTGCCTACATCACTTCTTCTCACAAGGATTCCAGTAAAACCCTTGCCTTTTGGTGATAATAATGAAAATGTTCAATTACCATTATAGTAACTACAAGATCTGTGCTTTCTGTTTCCCCTCTGGTGAGGACTACTTCTCACACTGGTTCCTATGTACTTTCCTGTTCACCTGCAAAGGTTCAAGCAAGCCAAACTCATGCCCTGTGTTTAGGCTACCTAAGATAGCACTGAAAGCAAACCATGGCTCCTTATGATGCTACTGTGTGAAACAGTGGCTCTCAACCTGCCTAATGCTGTGATCCTTTGATACAGTTCCTCATGTTGTGGTGACCACCATCCCCCATCATAAAATTATTTTTGTTGCTACTTCATAACTGTAATTTTATCACAGGCTCATTCAGACCAAAGGGGTCTCAACCCATAGGTCAGGAGCACTGCTATGAATGAAAGCTGCTTCCAAGTCTATCCCCCAGAAACCTGGTTTAGCTGTGTGAAAGGAAGATAGTTCCTGTTTTGTACAATTCCTTCCCTATAAAGGTGGAGAACATAAAAGTCAGAAAGGTGTTATAGGGAGTCAATGATGACTCTGGAAGAAGACTGGACTGTTGGGCTAGGAGTCACTCACTGTGTGCAGGAATGTCGTAGGAAGTAGCCATGAGAATCAGTGGTAGGATTAAGGAAGGAAGCTTTCCGGAATCTTCCCAGGGAAGACAAATCCATGGTGTTTCCTATTGTTCCCCATCCCCTGACAATCTGTCACTTTCCGTTAGATCTGCTTGTCTGGTTTGGATAGCACTTACGTCTAGGGATTGCTCAGTGACACCTTACTTCTAAATGCCTTTGTAACCTTACCTTTCCTATTCCGTCCCCTCTGGTACTCAGGTCAGAACAAAGGAAGTCAAGAGGTGAAAGAGTTCAGTCAGCATTGGCCCACTGTTGAGGCAGCAGAGAAAATGGAAAGTCCCAGAGTTTATTTACTCTCGGGACTCCCAGGCTGGCCTGCAGCCCATCGAGGTCTCAGATACCCAGAGACAATCCCAAATGCTCTCCAGATTTGATGATTTCCATCCAACCACAATTACTTAGGATTTGGTGACAGCGTGCTAAGTCCTATCTCCTGTGAATTCAAAGTTCTTTAGAACTCTGTCCTCTTGGGTATTAATGGTAAATTGGTCCCTAGCTGAATCCAGTGCTGAGGGCACATTAATAATTTCATATAGAATTTGGTGTATGGCTTGTCTAACAGAACATTTTCTGCAAGAATGCACAAAATGTTCCCCAAGTCTTTATGATTTGAAAAACTGACTGAATCTGTCCATGTTCCTATTTTATGGAGAACTTGGGTATTGGAGTCTAAGAACCCAATGTCTTACCAATGTCTTAAAGTACCAGTGAAACAAGACAATATTCCCACTAGACCAAAGAAGGGGAAACTGAGGCCCTGGGCAGATGAATGTTTCAAGGTCACAGGGTAAATTTAATGCTGAGCTATACTCTAGTATGCTGACAGGTTTGATCCATGTTTGACTAATGCTGGAAGCCAGTGTCCAGAAAAGAGACTTGCCCAAGGTCACAGAGCTGAGACAGGCAGATCTAGGCCTGCAACCTACCACCTCACCTTCCCACTCAGTGTTCTGTTATGCTACCTGCCACATTTTTTTCTGTCTTGTCTTTTATTTAATCATTGGACTGGGAAACTGTTCATTCATCCATCCACTTCTTTACTTGGTTACAGTTTCCCAAATTACTCTAGTGACTTCAGCTGGAAGTCTGTCCCCTGAGTCCACCCCCAGGATCATCCAGGTCCTAGAGGGTTCCGGCCAGGATGGTTCCTGTAACCCTCTTCCTTCCCTAGTGCCCTCCGTAGTAGCTTTGTCCTCACTGCAAAGTGGACCTTACCCTCCTTGTCCCTCATCACCCCTCCCGCCACTGAAGAGTGGTATGTGCAGATCAGAGTTCTGGAAAGGTTACACCCGGGTCCTCTCGTCCGAGTGAAATGTGAGCGCCCTGGGCAAAGGAACCTTGTACATAGAAGGTCCGAATCCGGGACTCCGCATGCCTGGCTCCTCTCCCTTCTTCCACCCTGCACTGGAGCACCAACCCTGGTCCTCCCCTCCCCCGCCCACCTGTCGCCACCCCCCACCCTTCCGCGGTGGCTGGGCCTACTGCATCTCCCCAGCCTCCTCCGGGACCACATTGCTTCGGGTCCGCGTCACAATCCAGGTTCCCGAAATAGCCCGGGGCTAGGGCCGACTCACCCACTGGAGAACTTTGATGAAGCCCAACGGCTCCTCCAGGCGCTGCCAGCGCAGCCCCAGGAGCAGGCGGTCCACCTGCAGAGACAAAGTCAGCAGCCAGTCAAGGCGGCCAGCCCGGAGGGAAAGCGTGGGTCCCCCACTACTCACATTGGGGGGCAGGGAAGGCGGAATCGGACACATGCAGGACATCTAGGTGGATAGGGGCTAGCGAAAGTCCAGGGGCCGGGCACTTGGGGCGTACCTGCGGGCGCGGAGACTTGTCCGAGGTGCGACCGGGGCTCTCCGTCGAGGACATGCTGGCGCGTTGGGGCGCAGTGCGGGCGTTCGATTCCCTGGCCGGGAGACTGAGGGGCGCGCGGGGGCGCTGGGGGCGGCGGGCTTGCGGCCGTGGGCAGGCCGGGCTCCAGGCTGGCGGGCTGGGTCGTGGGGGCGCTGCTGCTCGTGCTCTCGGAGGCTCTGTCCGCCGCTCTGCCCCTCCGGCTGCAGAAAACCACCGAGCCTGATTCAAACTTCTGTCAAACTCGCTGGCAGACTTGGCAACCCAGTCACGTGGCATGCGATCGCGAACCCTGCTCCCTCCCCTTGCTCTCCCCTTTTTCCGCGCGTAGGGCGCCTTAAAGGGACCTGTGGAGCCTGCTAGCCGTCGGGCTGCCAGAAGGCTCGGGGTTTTGCCAGAAACTTCCAGGATGGGTCCTCACTGAAACAGCCCAGCTGCTCCAACGCCACGGCCAAGGTCAGGAACCCATACGGGTCTAGTGCAGTTTTCCCGGGTTCTGTGGAAGAGTTTTTCTTCTTTTGTATACCGTAATGACTAGAGCACTCAAAATTTTCCTAAGGCATCCTTAGTGCTTCTGCTGCTGTAATAACGGTGCTCCACCAGCCAGAACAGACAAAGAACGGAACTATAGACTTCTCTTCGCATCAGACATGGTTTTACTTTTTAACAACAAACGATGTTTGGGTGTTAATGAGTTTTAAAGTTATCAAACTTTAAAAAGTAAGAATTCGATCTCCTTTTAATCGCTAACACTATTTAAATGAGAATGAAGTCTCTCAGGAATCGTGGGAGTGGAGATTAGCGTTTGTATTGAAAACTAGGCAACGTTGCATTTTGATTGACTTTGAATGGGCCTCGTTTTCGAAAAGTTTCTGTGGGAGCCGGAAGTGAGGAGTTGTTAGTATTACACATTAGGTTTACAAGGAATGGAAGTCTAAGTAGTAAAAGATGACTTCATTTAATCAAAGAAGCTGAATGAGCCAATGGGCGGACCCAGGAGGGAACCAGCCTCCCTCCTTTGCTCTTAACTCTCATCCGTCAAAATCACTCTTTGGTGATCTGCCACTATTCTTCCAGCATTTCAAAACCAATGCTTTTTGATTAAACGTTCTGCTGTTATTTATACAATTCAGCCATTAAATAAATGTCTTCCCAAACCTGGCCATGAGTGGGTGGGGCAACTAGCTAAGGCTAGGATTCAAGGAAACTTCTGCCGTGGAGTTACATGCAAATTGGGGTTAAATAAGGAATTGCTGAGTCCAGAGATATTCCCTTAATAAATCATGGGGACAAGAGAAATGGTTCGGCAGTTAGGAACATTGCTTTCTCAGAGAACCAGGGACTGGTTCCTGGAACTCACTCAGCAACTCACGATCATCTGCAATTCCAGTTCTAGGCTATCCACAGTCCCATCTGGCCTCTGGGCACCAGGCTTACACATTAGATGCACGTACATACAACAGGCAAACAACCATACACATAAAGTAAGGATCAATATATCTTTTAAAAGTTATTCTGCTGTCTTAGATTCTTGTTCTACAGTCATTTCTGTACTGGGGTGTAAATGCCCAAACCACACAGATATGAAATAATTTTACACACACACATGCACACACACACACATATTATATTATATATATATACTAGGCAGTGGTAGTACACACCTTTAATTCCAATATGTGAGAAGCATACAGGCAGATCTCTGAGTTCAAGGCCAGCCTGGTCTACATAGTGAGTTCTAGGACAGTAAGGACAGACTAACACAGAGAAACCCTATCTTGAAAAACCAAATAATAGTAATAATAACAACAATAATAAGAATTACAATAAATAATACATATTACCAACATCCTCTGACCAGCCTTGTTTGCCTTGAATCCATTGCTCATCTGTCTCTTGTTTCAACTCCCCCCCACCAATTATACTGTATCTAGAAGTACGTAGACATTACACCATAAGTTTTTCAAATTGTTTTAAACTTTATTCTATTCATATCATGGTTCTTTGATTTGCTTTTGTTTGGTGACAATCATCTGTCCTGATACATATACCTTTAGTTTTTTGGAAGGAGATTGTTTTTGTTTTTTCATTTTAGCTGTAGAGAGTTTATCCACAAACACAAGCAGAATATTTTCCTACTAGCATATTCATGAGTCTTTGGGTTCATTCAAAAGTCCATTCTTCTAACACACTGCTGTTACAAATGTATCTATCTTCTTGTATATATTTGTTACACAGCACTGAATTTTCAACAATGGTGTGTGTGTATGTGTGTGTGTGTATGTGTATGTGTATATGCACACTCAATTGTGCATGTGTATGTATGTCCAAACATGTACCCTGGTTGTACAAATGGAACCAGGGCTGACAAGATGGCTCAAGGGGATAAAAGCACTTGTCAGTCAAGCATGATGATCTGAGTTGATTCCTGGAACCCGGAGCTGAAGGAAACAACAGACTCTCACAACAGGCACATAGACCAGTAATAACTACAATTCCAAAAGTAACCTGAAACAAAGATTTTTGCAAAACTCATATTTTTCTATCCCATTTCATTAAGAAATTCCAGTTACCTTGTGGCAGATTCAAGTTTTAGGGAACCTAAAGTCATTGAAAGACAATTTTTTTTTCTAAACTGTATTGTTGCAAAGTTATCTTTAAAAGGTTTTTAATGTTCATTCATATGTGGGTGTGTTTGTGACATAACAACTGTATGGCAGTCAGAGGACCACTTGCACAGAGTTCCCCTTCTACTATATGGGTCCTAGGAATAAAACTCTGTCATCAGGCTTGATGGCAAGTGCCTTTCCTCTGCTGAACCATCTTTCTGGCCCACAAAATTCAAGTACAAAGCCTGACCAGGCCTTATTACTTACTTTCTTTCTTTCTTTTTTAGAGATTTATTTATTTTATGTATATGAGTACACTGTAGCTGTCCTCAGACACACCAGAAGAGGGCATCGGATCCCATTACAGATGGTTGTGAGCCACCATGTGGTGGCTGGGAATTGAACTCAGGACCTCTGGAAGAGCAGTCAGTGATCTTAACTGCTGAGCCATTTCTCCAGCCCGCCTTATTACTTTCAAGATAATGATTTATTGTCCTTTGATGGCTCATTCATAGTGAATATCTAGCAATTTGATAAACATTGCAATCTACTAAAAAGTAATCTAGCAGGCTAGAGGGATGACTCAGCGGTTAGGAGCACTGACTGCTCTTCTAGAGGTCCTGAGTTCAATTCCCAGCAATCACATGGTAGCTTACAACCATCTGTAATGGGATCTGATGCCCTCTTCTGGCACTTGGATGACATGCACACAGAGTACTCATATACATAAAATAAATAAATCTTAAAAGAAAAAAAAAGAGAGGAAGGAAGGAAGAAGAAAAGCAAACCAGAGCTAAGAAAGATGGCCCCATCCAAGCAGTGGTAATTCAACAGCAAAAGTCATATAGTATAAAAGGTGGGTGTTTGTTCTGAAGATGATACAGGGGTCACAGTAAACAATAAAGGTGAGATGAAAGATTCTGCTGTCTCACATCCAGTTGCAAAGGAATGTGCAGACCTGTGACCCAGGATTGCATCCAGTGCAGGTAACGCTGCATAATTCTCCTGTGATTTTGTAAAATATATTCATTATAAAAAAATCTTCACTCCAAAAAATGAAATTTGCTTTGCCTAGAATTTGAAATTATGTAGATTAGTCTTATTGAAATGAACTATTGAAATAGAATTCAAACAGAACTACATACTATGACTTTTGTGTCTGGCTTCTTTCATTTAGCATAGTGCTTTTATTCATTTACATTGTCAAATGGGTCAGTTTTTTGTTGCTAAACAGTATTCCATACTACTTAATATGCCGTGTCATGGTGTGGTTATCCATTCACCTGAAGAAAGTGCATTTGGTTGCTTCCATTTCTCTTGTTTTTATTTGTAGAAGATCTACAGACATCCATGTGTTCTTGTGTGCCTGCAAATCCCTATGTCTAAGACAAATAGGCAGAAATGGGATTTTTTTGGTGATATGTAGATGTAAGTTTAACTTTATGTTAAACAACTAAACCCTTTCCACAGTGGCTCCGTTAATTCCCACTGCTAGCAATGTCCTCCCCTTGCTCAGTCTGCTTCAGGACTCAGTAGGATTCCTTACTTGAGATTTTAACCATTCTAAAATTCATGTGGCTATCTGGTTGTGGTTTTCATTTGCTTTTCCCTAGTAGCTAATCATGTTAGTATCTTTTAATTTATTTATTGTTCCATTTGAATATCTTCTTTGGAGAATTCATTTGCTCAAGGCTTTTTGCTTTTCTAAAAAAATAATCAAGCTGTGCTTACTTACTATGAAGTTATGAAAATTCTTTATATACTCTGGACGCCGTCCTTAGATATATGTTTATGTAGATAGGTATCACTTATGTATATCACACACATGTGCACCCGTGTGTGTGTGTGTGTGTGTGTGTGTGTGTGTACATATCTTCTCCCAGTCTTAGTTTGTCTTTTTATTCTCTTAATGCTATGTATGAAGAACAGTGGTTTTAAATTCTGTTCCAGCAACATGGAGAGTTGCTATTACACACGCTGTGGCCAAACCAACTACACAGTCAAGGAACTATCTCTCAGTGTCTTTGCTTGCCAAGACGGAATCTGTCTGTACTGCCTAAGCTGGTCTCAAACCTGCGGGCTGAAGTAATCTTTCTACCTCAGCCTCCCCAGTAGCTTGTAGTACAGGTACATGCCACCAAAGCTGATTATCTTTTTATTAAACCAATGAAATTACCCCATTACAGATATTCCAGCAGACAGTTTGTGCCTGCCTGTTAGGAGTAGAGGCACATGTAATTACAAAAAGAGATGAATCCCTTGTCAAATTTCTGCCTCTTAGTCTCTCTCTCTCTCTCTCTCTCTCTCTCTCTCTCTAAATTTAGGTAACCTGGAAATATAAGGACTTCTTGGGCCTTTATGGCTGTAATTTTAGTACTTGGGAGGTTAAAGCAAGAAAATCATGAATTTGAGGTCAGCTTGGGCTACGCACCTAATGAGTTAACAACTCTCACAATAAAGAAAAGAAGGCTTATTTTGGGCAAAAATCTCTTTTATCATCAGGAATCCTACTTGTGCAAGATTTGGACTTATGAATAATTTGTAAAAACAAAACAAAAATTACAACAAAAAGCTAATACATTTTAAAAGTCCTGAACATTTATACATACTTCAGAACAAAAAAATAGTTTAAACAATATCTATATGAGAATGATAATCGGCAGCACTTAATGTAGTAAACACCGTTTAAGAGTTTTATTTATGGTTTGTGCCTGAAGTGGGGGGCGGAGAGCATGGGTGCCACTTTTCAAGCTTGAACAATAAGTGCCTGTACCCTCTCCCTGGCTCCCCACTGTAATGAAAATCATGGCCATAATTGTATGAAGCCATGATTTAAATATTTCCATTGTTTTCTGAGCTGAGAAAACATCCTTATGTAAACAAAGGCATGAAGTATGAGGTAAGGGTGTAGTGAGGATGGGGCAACAGCTCCATTTGCTTTGGAAATGAGATGTAAGAAAGTCAAGTGCCAGGCAATAAGGTTTGAATAGTACTTGAGGGTAACAGTGCTGAATGAGAAATGCCTAGATTTTATGGACTACTCAGGGTTGGTTGGCTTGTTTTGAGGTAGACTCTTAATATGTAACCCAGATGGGCCTCAAATCCATGAGCCTCGGCCCCCTGTTAGTTTTTGAGCAGAACATGTAACATGAGAGGAGACCCCTACGCTGGCTGTAGGCTGAAGCACTTTTAGAGATCTAGTCATTAGACTAGATCTGCTGTTCAGTATCCGTGTTTCCCCTTCAAGAGATGGAACTTTTCTAAGCATTTTTCTAATCTACAGAACGAGTCTGATGATAGTATTCACTACAAACAGCTATTGTGATGGTTAAATACCACAACATACGTAGAGCTTGGTGCCTAAAATCTAGCAAGGAGCAACCAAGTTGCATCTCCAATGTTAATCTGGCTGCAGTCTGCAAAGGGAGCTAAGCAAATGGCTTTCCTTCCTAACGTAGAGCCAAGGCTGAGGGCAAGACTCTTTCAAAGAGCAGAATCTCTTGGTGCGAAGATGTGTCTCTGAAGGGAAATTAGCAAGATTCAGAGGCTTGCTCTGCCTGCAGATCAGAGATGCAGTCATGTTTGCATGTCAGCATTTCTCCATGTCAGCGTTCGGATACACTGTGCTATTTTTAAGCACAGAGGTTTGGGTATTTTGTAGTGCGATGCCATCATTTTACACAGCAACCAGCCAGCTTCCTTCACTTACACTCTTCCCATCCTTTCTTTTTCACAGAAACCCCCTAGAAGCCCCCATCACTCTCGCATTCCTTCCAGGCCCTTTTACCTTTTAGATCCCCACCTCTTCCTAATTCACCCTCTTCCACTATACTCTCCTGGAAAAAAAAAAAAGCATGGTGGGGAATCTGAGGAAGGGAGCTGGCCTGGGAACAGTGACCATTTAGAAAGCAATAGAGCTAGCAGCGGCGGCCAGAGTGTTTCGTACTGTGTTTGTAAAGATTGTTTTTGTTAATGTTTCTGGAATTTTTATGTGTGTGTTAGGGGACAGGGTCTCATGTAACTGAGTGTCATCTTGTATTCCCAACTGTCCTTCCTGTCTTCATTCTCAAGGGCAGGGACTGTAAGCATGCAGCACCATGCCAGGCTCACAATGTTTGCTTTCTACGTGCTAAGTAATATCTAGTTTTTAATTTTAAAAGCATAAATGTTGGGCATGTCAAATATAGCAGGATGAAGCCCGGTGCTTCAGTTTTACAGGAGACTAAAACAGAAGCATCAGTAATAGCATTCCAACTACTCAGTGAGGGAGGAAATCAAAGATGGCTTTAAGTGTGAGAGAATGTTGAGGTCAGTTATAAAAATAAGAAATGTTATTAGGGTGAGAAACATTATCCTGGGCTCCAGAAAAGGCTTGCTGAGCAAGCCTTATGATCTGAGTTCAATCCCTGGGACCCACACAAATGTAGAAGAAGAGAACTGTCTCCACAAAGTTGTCCTCTGAGCACCACATGCATGTTGTGGTATGTGCACACACCTACATCATATACACATAATAATAATGATAATAAATAATCAAAATTAAATTAAACACTATTCTGCTCCATACAGTATTGTGCTATAAGATGTGTCATAACTAATAGAGCAAATTTCTTTTTTTTTCTTTTCGTCCTTGGATTGAAAGAGATTGTGAGGGTTTTTTTTTTGGTTTTGGTTTTTTGGTTTTTTAGCTTGCTCTTGCTGTTGTATTTAGTTAAATTACTGTGTTTTATTTAGTTAAATGTGCGGGATTTGTAACATTTTTAAAAAGTCAGTGAAATTACTGCGGATTCCCATTCCCCATCCCCTCTCTTTCTTCTATTGCTGCCTTAAATCTGCTTGCATAAAAAAAAAAAAAAAACCAAGTGAATTTCATTCTGTCAATGCAGACTCTCAACTCAGATGAGCTTCTGCAAAGAAAGCAATGTATTGCCTCGTATAACTGAAGAATCCAAGAGTTTTCATCATGGCTGCCTCTAAGGGCTCAAATTACACCATGAGGTCCCGATCCTCTGTCTCTCTGTGTGGCTCTCTGCCTGTTTCTGTGTCTTTCTATTTTTTGTCTTTCTCTTTCAACTTGTCTTTTCTCTGTGCTGGCCTCATTTCCCAGGATATCCTACCCTGGGGCCCGTATTAGTCTTGCCTTATATCTTTACATGCTGTTCCCTGCCCA
Source organism: Grammomys surdaster (assembly GCF_004785775.1). NCBI lineage: Eukaryota > Metazoa > Chordata > Mammalia > Rodentia > Muridae > Grammomys > Grammomys surdaster. The sequence continues at coordinate 2,020,657 of NW_021620966.1, forward strand.
GTGTTGAGGAATGAACCCAGGACTAGTAATCTGTCTCTGAGCTACATTCACAGCCCTGTCGTTCCTTTTAAATACACTCCACTTACCTAACATGCTAGAGATCAAACCTAGGGCCTTGTATATTATCTCTTACTGGGACTACTACAGTAACAGCTGTCTGGGCTCCCCATCCATTCTTATATCCCTTTAGTCCTTTTTTACATAGTAGCCATTGTAATTAGTGTGAATTTAATTTTACACTTATTTACATTTGTTTATTATTTATTATAGTTTATTTATATATATTTATATTTGTGGAAACATGTATATGATAGGTATGTGTGTGGTGGCCAAAAAAAAAATTTGTGGAGCTGTTTCCCTCCTTCCACTGTATAAATACCAGGCACCCAAATCAAGTGGTCAGGCTTCTTGACAAGTGCCTTTATTGGCTGAGTCACCCTGCTGTCCCTGTGTGTCCCTGTGTAGTGTGTGTTTTGAGACAGATCTTTACCTGGCTGGCCTATGTAAACTTGCTATGTAAAACAGACCTGGAACTCACAGCATTCTCTCACCTCAGCCTCCCACCTCCTGAGATTTCCAGGCATGAGTCACCAAACCCATCAGGCCTTCTGTCTGTTTGTTTTGTTGGGTTGGGATAGCCTTATGTGGTTCAGTTGGATAGGTAGCTGAAGAGGACCTTGAACACCAGATCTTCTTGCTTTTCCTTACTGAGTGTAAGGAATACAGATGTATACCACCACATCAAAAGCATGATATTAAAAAACAATGTGTGTGGATGCTTTCCCTGCATGTATGTCTGTGCATATGTGCATTGTGTATGTCCAGTAACCATGAACACCAGAATAGGACATCAGGTTCCCTGGATCTGGGGTTACAGACGGTTGTGAGTTGCCATATGTGCTGAAAACCCAACCCAGGTCACCTGCAAGAGAAGCCAGTGCTCTTAACTTGGGAGCTATCGCTCTATCTCTGCTCCAGACTTGTTATCTGATAATGACATTTTGAAGGAATTGTTATCTTGACATTAGCTTACATAAAATCTTTCAACAAGACTCCCATGATTTTAACCCAGTCTTTCCAGTTCATTCTGTGGTTGTCCCTTGTGTTTACCAGGCTATAGACGCAACTGATTTCTCTATTTCCCCAACATGTCAACCTCCTCTATGCCTCACGGCATCCATCCATACAACTCCGTATTCTTTGAACATTCTGTACCATCTTCCTATCTCCACTTACTATGGGACAAAAGCTGTTCTCTGAATATACAGAAGGCTTCTCTTCAGGAATTCATATATTTGTAACCTCTCCTCTGGAAAAAAAATAGATACAGTATGAAAACTACAATAGAAGCATCACCAGAGGGGGGAAATATTTATATCTCTGCGAGCCAGGATAGGGAACCAAAGTAGAGGCAGGAGCATGTCTCAGGATAGAGGCAAGAAACAGAAAAGATATAAGCCTTGGGCACTCCTGAAGAGTTGAGGGAGGAGGTGGTGAGTGAGTGTGGTGGTTTGAAAGAAAATGGCCCCCATAGACTCTCACAGAGTGTTACTATTAGGAAGTGTGGCCTTGTTGGAGGAAGTATGTCACTGGGGGTGTGGGCTTTGAGGTTTCAAATGCTCGGGCCACCAGTGTGGCATTCTTTCTTCTTGATGCCTCCAGAAGTAGATCTCTCAACTCCTTCTCCAGCAATACGTCTGCCTGCACACCACCATGCTCCTGTGATGGTGATAATGGATCAAGCCTCAGAAGCTGTAAGCCAGCCCCAGTTAAATGCTGTCCTTCATAAGGGTAATCGTAGTCATGGTATCTCTTCACAGCAATAAAATCCTAAGACAAAGGGAGATGAGGTTAGAAATGGTTTGCATACTATGGAAAGAGGCTTATTTTGCCTAATATGCAAAGACAGGGTCCCTCACAAAATGATTTTACGTAGAGAACAAATATAAACAGGCATCAGCCAGAATGCTATTACATTGTAGTAGTGGCAGGGATAGAGTAGAGTACCAAAGTGGTCCAAGCAAGCGATCATAACTGAAGTGAGGTGGAGACTGTGGGGATGGAGAGTAGATGGATAAAGACATTTTTAAGAGGTAGAGTGAGCAGAACTTGGTTATGTGCAGCTTAATTCTAGTAGAGTAGTCACATCCTGTATCCAATAAATGTCTGTGTAAGGTAAGCCTGTGTTGTTATGAAGTTAGAAACGGAGCAGAAAATGTTGGGATGCAAGGAAGGAGGATCATGAGTTCAAAGCCAGACTGAGCTACTTGGCAAGTTCTAGGCCAATCTGGGCTACGTAACAAGACCTTATCTCAAGAACAAAACAAAATATATAGAGCAAAGTAAAAGTATAGCAAATGGAACAGTTATTTTAGATAGGATGGTTCACCAAGAGAAGGTGACACTTCAGCAGACTTAAATGAGGTGATGAAATGAGCCATGTGCATATTGGGAGAAAGGGTTCTTCGGGTGGAGCAAAGGGTCAGTACAGAGATCCAGCAATGAGCCTGCCGTGCGGCTGAGAACACCATGGTGACTGGAGCCCAGAGATTAGGGAGAGAAAGTCATAACATAGCAAGAGTTGGGTCATGGAAGTGTGTGCTGGCTAGTTTTTTGTTGTTTTGTTGTTAGTTTGTTTTTTATCATTTTGACTGAGTCTGGAGTTATCTGAGAAGAGTGAACTTCAACTGGGAAAATAATGACCGATGTTGGAGAGCCCAGACTACCAAGTGCAGTGATATCCTGGCGGCGTAAGAAAGCAGGCTTGGAGAGCAAGCCAGTACTCCTGTATGGTTTCTGCTTTAATGCTTGCCTTGTCTTCCCTATGCGATAGACTACAACTATAGACTAAAATAAACCCTTTCCTCCCCAAGTTGCTTTTCCTCGTGATGTTTTATCATAACGGTAGGAACCTGAGACAAAGTATAATACAAACAATAGAAAAGTTTGAGCAGAGGAATGGCTCGTGTCCTGTAGATGACTCCTCCTCATGTCCGTAGACTACACTGGATGAAGGGTAGAGAAGGTTTCCAGTGAGAAAGAAAGGCTATAGAACATGGCTCAGTGGGTAAAGAGCCTGCTATAAAAGCACAAAGGTGTTAGTTTAAAATCCTAGAACCCACCTATGAGGCAGGTGCAGTGGTTCCTTCCAGTAACTCCAGACCTGAGGGCTGGAGGCCAACAGGAAAATCCTGAGGAGCCTCTGCCCAGACAGTCCAGAAGAAATGGCAAACTTCAGTGAGAGGCGTTCTTTCAAAAAACAAAAAACAAAGTAGAGAATTCTGGGTCTGGGGAGATGGCTCAGAGGTTAAGAGCATTGGCTGCTATTCCAGAAGTCCTGAGTTCAATTCCCAGCAACCACATGGTGGCTCACAACTATCTGTAATGAGATTTGGTGACTTCTTTTGATGTGCAGGTATACATGCAGGCAGAATACATAATGCTGTATACATAATAAGTAAATAAATCTTAAAAAAAGATGATGAAGAGGAAGACAATGACGATGCCAGGACGATGTTCTGGGGGATAGGAGAGATGGCTCAGCGGTAAGAGCATTAGCTGCTCTTTCAGAAGTCCTAAGTTCAATTCCCAGCAACCACGTGGTGTCTCACAACCATCTATAATGAGTTCTGATGCCCTCTTCTGACATGCAGTTGTACATGCATGCAGAATACTCATGTAAAATAAATAAATCTTTTTTAAAAACAAACCATATTTCTTAAATAACAAGAAGAAGACATTCTGGCTTTACACATGTCTGCATAGGTAAGTGCACTCTTCCTCACACACACTTTTTCTTTTCTTTTTTTTAAAGATTTATTTATTTTATGAGTACACTATGGCTGTTTTCAGACACACCAGAAGAGATCAAAGACAGATGACTATTACTGTTCGGCTGCCTTTCCTCTTAAAAATCATACCAAGAGATTGTCTCCTAGGTCGTTCTAAATTCAGGCAGTTGACAATGAATAGTTACCATCACCATTACTGAGATAAGAGATGGGCAGGAGAATAAGGTTTGAGCAGCAGGAAATCGAAGCTCAAGGTTTAAGAATATATTATTTATGTATATACATTTTTGTGGGTGTACATGTGTGTGCGTCTACATGCAGATGCCTAAGGAAGCCAGCAACAGCTCCATCTGTCTCTGCTTCCTGGGAGAGAAAAGAACATTTGGATCCCCCTGGAGCTGGAGTTACAGGAAGGTAGGAACCACCCAATGTAGGTGCTGCTTGTCTTTCCTTTGCAAGAGCAACAAGAGCTCTTAACTGCTGAGCCATCCCTCTATTTCAGCCTCCCCTGAAATTTGGTCTTGGATATCATTAGTTTGGCATACTCAGGACATCCATGATCAGTGGCCAGTGAAGATGAATGGAGTTTCAAGGGAAAGGCTGAGGTTGGAGACACACATTCTTAGAATCAATGACATATAAGTGACATATAAATGGTTCTCTTTTAGGCAGGGTCTCAATGTGCAGACCTGGATAGCCTAAAAATCAATTGTAGACAAGGTGACCTCATACTCGTAGAAATCCACCTGCCTCTGCCTTCTAAGTACCAGAATTAAAACTATGTGCCACCACACCTACCTTATTTTTATTTATTTATCTTTGAGATGGGGTCTTGATGTATATAGCCCTGGCTAGTCTGGAACTTTCTATGTATATCAGACTGGGCTTGAACTCACAGACATCTACCTGTCTCTGTCTACCAAGTGCTAGGACTAAGGGCATGTACCACCACTCCTGGTTTGTTGCTATTTTTAATCATGTATATTTGTATGTCTCTGTGTGTGGCTATGCACATGTGGGAGCAGGTGATCCAGGAGTTAAGAAGAAGGCACTGGATCCCTTGGAGCTGGGGTTTCGGACATTATAAGTCTCTGGACATGGGTCCTAGAACCAAACAGGTCTTAACTATTTAACTACTTAACTCTGCACCGTCTCTCAATCACCTATAAATGATATTTTTCTGGGAAATGAATGGGAAACTAAGCATTGGGCCGGACAGATGAATGACTCATTGATTGAGAGCACTGGCTGCTTTTGCAGAGAACCTAGGTTCAGTTCCCAGCATCCAACTTGAGGCTCACAATCATCTACAACTCCAGTTCCAGGGGATCTGATGCTCTCTTTGGACCTCCACAGTCACCAAGCACGTGTGTGCTGCACATGCACATATTGTAGGCAAAATTATCACACACACAAGTACAAATAAACAAATCTTAATAAATATTAGTTCAAGAGCAGAGGACTAGACTATTCCAAATTCTTAAAAGGTAGGGGGAAAGTAGGGATCTAATGAAGAGTTTGAGAAAGAGTGGCTAACGAGATGAGAAGAAAGCCAAAAGACAGTGGGAGCCAAGGATGTCGTTTAAGAAAGACGTGGCCATCACACCAGCTGCTATTTATGCCAGTGAGAACTGGGGTAGACAGCATGAAGACAGCGTGTGACCCGGACGAGAACAATCTCGGGATGAAAGCTTCACTGGAGCAGAGTAGCACACAGCAGAAAGGAAGGGAGGCGGTTCACATATGAAGGCAAGCAGAGAAACTGCAAACTGGAGGCCACAGGCCACCAGCGGAGGGTGTTATCAAGAAGGGAGGAAATGCTGCTGATTTGAGAAGAGAGTCAGTGTGGAGGCAAAGCCCTCAAGCACATGCGGGCTCCACAGAGAGGTAGAGGTTGGAGGCATAGGTTTGGTATAAGACAGTCTGTGTGCGAATGGATTAAACCACTTAGAATGTATAAAACATGGAAACCAAGGACAGAAGTTTGTTGTTGATGATTTTAGTTGTTTTTAAAAAGGGTTTGGGAAAAGGGGGCAAAGATTGAGTACAAAAAACTTGAAGAAACACTTTTCCAGATCTTTAATGCCCATACCACAAGACGTATTGTCGTCCGTTCTGTCCCTCCTCCGCCCTGCAAAGCCTTCCCTTCCCTGGATTTCATCTCCATCTGTCATAGTGCTCTATACGTATCTTTATCAGCACTTACTTCATTGCATTTGTGTGTCTACTTCAAACAAGATCCTCCTCCCATCCCCCCCAAACCCATGTTCACCAATGTATCTAAAATGCTTGCCATGATGCCCTGAACATAGGTGTGCTCACTAAATGATGCATGGGGATGGGAACCGTGAAGCCACAGATAGAGTAATATACAAACATTACAAAGTGTGACTATGTCTTTTATGCTTTTCTAAAAGCAGTATATATGTTGGAAAGAATTCACCAGTGAAGCCATCTGGAGTTTTCTTTGTAGGATGGTTTAAATTATGAATTCAGTTCTTTTAGAATATAAAGTTTTTTGTTTATTCTGGTGCCAGTCCTGATAAATTTTGTTTTGTAATACATTTCTCACTTCATATGAATTGTCAAATCGACACAAAGTTATCTAGAGTGTCCTCTTAGGTTTGAATGTCTATAGGACCTATGGTGATGTCACTTGGCTTATTGCTAATACGAGTGATTTTTTTTTCATTTTTCTCTTCACTAGTCTTCATAGTTTATTCTTATTCGTTATTATCTTAGAAGATTATTAAGTTTCGGCTTTTGTTTTTCTCTCACATATTTAATAAATAAACATGTTTATGTGTTTTTCTATTTCATTGGTTTCTGATTTTCTTTTAAACGTTTTTATTTATTATCATTGTGTGTCTCTATGAGCGAGTGGGCATGTGCTACAGAGTATGTGTGGAGGACAGAGAATGGCTTTGGGGAGTTAGTTCTGTCTTCCCGCTGTACGTTCTGAGGATCAAACTCTGGTCAGCAGGCTTGCCTGGTAAGTGCTTTCACTCACTGAGCCATCTGGCTGGCCCTACTTTTATTTTATGTGCATTAAATTTGCTGCTCCTCAGAGAGAGGAAGAGCAAATGAGCCCCTACCTTTGGCTGAGGAGCTATTGACAGTTGACGCTTCTGGGGTAGGGTGACCATGCTGCAGTAGAGGCCCTCTCATCTGTGAGTATATTAGCATTGCAAATTGGACTAGGTGAGTTTTTTGTTTTGTTTTGTTTTGTTTTTAAGATGTGAGGCTGAAGAGTGGGGAAAGGGGGTGGACCTGGGAGGAGCTGGAGGAGGGACAGGATTGAATGTGATCAAAAATAAATTTCAGAAAATTCTCAAAGAAACAATAATATATTACATTAAAAATACAGAAATTGCTATCACTTTCTTCAAATGCCCCTTTAACCACCCTAACCAAATCAAAACATTCATTGGGTCCTAAGTCTTACAGCAATGAGCCTGCATTGTACTCTACCGTGCTTGGTCATTGCCTAGTATAATAACTCATAGGAAGCATGGTCTCACTTGCAAACACAGTAGACGCTGAAAGTGAGCATCTGGGTAATGAATTACCTATGACCCAGCACTAGGTATCTGAAAGGACTGTTTTCATAAGCACCACAGTCTCTATCCACAGATCTGTAAGAGACAGGGTTTCTCTGTGTAGTCCTGGCTGTACTGTGAAGCTCATTCTGAAGACCAGGTTGGCCTTGAACTTACAGAGATCCTCTTGCTTCTGCCTACCTGTGCCAAGATTAAAGGCATGTGCCACCACTGCCCAGTGAGTGTGACCCACTCTAGATTCCCCTGACCCCTAGTATCACCTCAGCAGGTCTTGGTGTAGTAGATGGTGGGATGATTCAAATCTTAACTCGTGACAAATCCAGTCTTCTCTCATCAGATTTTCTCCATGTGTTCCCTAAGTTACAATGGGCCATGGGAATAATAGGAGACGTCTAAATATATCACTTGGGCTTTGAGCAGGCCTGTATCCTTCTCCTGCTCAGAGTTCATTACTTCTGTCATAATAATGACACCTTCTTTTACTAACTGGTCTCTGGACTTAAGAAGTTTAGAACGCCCCAGCACTGGGTACAGGCACTCACTGCTTGTTAGCTCACCTGGATACTTGCTGTATTTCCTAATTAGGAGGAGGACTGGTCCTGCCAAACCCAGATTTGGGATATTGGAAATAGTAGGTCACTGTTAGGAAAGGTAAGCAGGCCTGTTCCAGTGTCCAGTCTTTGGTCAGCAGGCTGTCTCCTTGTCTCACTGGGGTTATAATATGTATTACACACCCTGAATTCTTTCAGAGTTGCCTCTGAGCAGCCAGCGCTTCACGTTGACCATGACAGGACCACTCTAGCTCTCTATGAGACAAGGCTCTTGCATCATGTGGCACCATCAGGGGATCCCATGGGCCCAACTCTTGCATCGCAGCTCTTTCATCCTAAAGATATGCTTCACAGGAGCCTATGCTTGTGGATTGTGTGTACCGTAAGCTCCCTGACAGGGCTATAGCAATAGTTCTTCAAAGATCTGTGAGTAGGAAAAGAAAACTAATACACAGGTGATTACCACTGTGAGTAGGGACCACTGTCCCTTCCAGAGTAAAAAGTAACCCAATATAGTCAACTGGTCAATAATATTGCCAGGTGATCTTCTTGAGGAATAGTGCCATATTAGGGCCCAGAGGCGCTCTCCAACATCACTAAGTTTTCATCACTCTGACAAATGCCAAGAGAGGTTAACCTAGATGTCGGCCATCTTAAATGTTAGTGAAGCACACACTAATCTACTTAGGGCCTCTTTTCCCTGTCTTTGTGCCTGCCTACCAAGACAGCTCCTCAAGAGACAAACGGAGAGGGAGAGGAGAGATGGAGGCTGAGAAAATAATTGCCTCATGTTATTATGGGAGCTGACAAATCCTTAAATCTGTAGTCCACAAGATCGAGGCCAAAGAGAAGCAGTGTCTAATTGACTCCAGTCTAAATGCACAAGAATTGGGAGGGTCGATGGCTTAAGTCTGAGTCTGAAAGCTGGAAATCCCGAGAACCAAGAAAAGCTGATGTTTCAGTTCAAACCTAAAGGCCAGAAAATGCAATGTCTCATGTTAAGCAACCAGGTTGGGGATCCCTCTCACCAACCTTTTTTTTTTTTTATCCAGGTTTTCCACTGATGGGGGTGGCGAGGAGGCTCATCACAGAGGGAAGACAACATGCTTTACTGGGTCTGCCAATATAAATGTTAATCTTACTCAGAAACACTCTCACAGACACCCCTAGAATGGTATTTGATTGAATATCTGGAAACTCAATGGCCCTGTCAAATTAACACAATAGTAGGCATCACAAACTCCAAAGTGTATCCTTTCACGTCTCTGACGCCTTCAGTATAAAAACTACTGGAAAATGTGGACAAAGTGGGGACGATATCTCTAACAAACAGGATAACTTGGACATTTCTGCTTTGTTTCTCTTGCCAGATCTTGCTGGTCTTTCTGGTAATTGGACCTCATAGAATCTGTGAGGAAACAGCACCATCTGGCCTCCATTACATGGACAGTGGAGCGACACTATTCCCATAATTACGCATCAGTTCCAGCTCTGTCAGGGGTTATCAACCCGGGACAGCAGAGAACTTAGTGATACTAATGGCCCTCTTACTAGGGCATTTTTAGCGGCCTTGGTAAATAAATAGATTTCTTTTGGACTCTTCTGTGAAACAATGATCTGGTCTCATGTAAAGTACTGATTTCTGAACAGCAAACTCTCCTATGTTTCTATTTATTGCTTTATGAGGTATTGGGGTCTCTTAGTTAGGGTGTCATTGCAGTGAGCAGACACCATGACCAAGGCAACTTTTATAAGGACAATATTTAATTGGGGCTGGCTAACAGGTTCAAAGATTCAGTCCATTATCATCATATCAGGAACATGGCAGCATCCAGATATGGTGCAGGAGGAGCTAAGAGTTTTACATCTTCATCTGAAGGCTATTATCAGAATACTGGCTTCCATGCAGCTAGAGTAAAGATCTTAGGCCAACACCCACAGTGACACACCTACTCCAACAAGGTCATACCTCCTAATTGTGTCATTCCCTGGACAAAGCATATTACAAACCATCATGTAGGGCAACTCAAAAACATTTCTACTTTGTTTGGCATTGATCATAATTTCTCTGGGTTTCTATGACAAATCTACTAATGACTTTCAATCCCAGGTCCTTGTTAAGGTATTAAATAAATTAAATTAATTTCTTTGTCTGAAGAAATGTCCCCAAGTCAATGATGTCAAGTTTTAATTCTCAGCTGTTTTCTGCACATTAACTCACCTAGCTCCTTGGTAGAAAATCTCCTATATCAGGTGCCAGCTGGGTTTTACTTGTATTTGGCTATTGGTCTGGCAGCCAGGAGAGGAGGGAGGGACAATTCCTGTGGTTTTATTTGTGGGAGAGTGACTCTGTCGTCATCCTTACTACAGCTGTTTTAGAGAAGCAGACAATCTCTACCATCTTTGGAAGTATACAGAGACCTGTAGAGCAAGTATCCTTAAGGGTGCCCACCTAGGCATCCTGGCAATTGTTTCAGGGTCTCTGGCTTTTTAAAATAGGAGTCTAACCTGCTTTAGCTGCAGATTATATGTCTGAAGTTCTGTGACTGTCATGTCTTGAGTCTGTGGTTCAACTGTCTTAGCTCTTCAACTACAAGGATAAAATCTCTTTAATCTTTGAGAGCTACTTAAGAGTTCCTCAGAAACCTGGATGGGATAGGGACTCCACAGGATGACTGTAATGGGAGGTTCTGATACTAATGTCCTGTTCCCCAGTTGGTTCTTGATGTGTCAGTAAAGAAGGCCCGGGGGCCAATTGCTGAGTAGAGAGAGGGTAGTGCTAGGACTTCTGGGTCCCAGGAGAAAAAGGCAGATGCAGGAGAGGGGCTTTTTCTGCTTTGGAGTAAGAAGAATGCAGCAATCATGTGAAGCCTTGGAAAGAGATTGGGCCTGTGGCCTACACTACAGGTGGGTGGCCAATGATGTTTGGCAGGGCTAGGTAGGACTAGCAACTAAGTTTAGGGCAGGTGGAGAGATGGAGATAATAAATTGGTAAGGGCACCCTTTTCCAGGCACGAGATACCTGAACCCAGCAACTGTGCCCAGAAGGCAAATTGTAAAGTAACAAGCTGTATGTACGTCTTTTATCTTTGGATTCAAGGATGGAAGTGGGCTGGTAGCACAGTCAACTCTCGGAACCAAAGACATGTAAAGCAAAAGGAAAGATGGGAGGGGCTGGTAGCCTGGCCGATCCCAGGCAAAGGCGGTATCATTTTAAAATTACATGCAACAGAAGCCCAACAGAGTCAACTAACCAAGACCCTTGTGGGCTCCCAGAGACTGAACCACCAACCAAAGAGCATACAAGGGCTGGACCTAGGCCTCCATCACATATATAACAGATAGGCAACTTGGTCTTTATGTGGGAGGGTCCCCTAACAACTGAAGTGGGGATTTATCCTGACTCCTTGCCTGCCTGTGGATCCTGTCCCCCCAACTGGGCTGAATTGTGTGGTTTCACTGGGAGAGGATGTGCCTAGTCCTCCAGTGACTTGAGGTGCCAGGGTGGATTGGTACCCAGGGGGGCTTTCCCCTTCTGAGAGGTGAAAAGGAAGGGTCCTGTGAGTAGTGGAGGAGGAGGGAGCTGCAATTAGGATGGAAAGTGAATAAATAAATTAATAGGAAAAAAGTTCCTCAGTCTTTCCTTGATCATTCACCAAAGGAGACTAGTTTTCCCATTATTCCTCTTCAGAGCCTGGTTAGCAGTAGCCAGACAACCCCACTATCCTTATAACTACTACCTTCCAATGTACTTCAAGTTCCTGAAATTATATTTACAAGGGCTTTCCCTCTACTGGGATATTTTTCCAGTGAGTCACCACCTTGTGCTAGGGACCATTCATCTTCCTATATTACTTACATGGTGTCCTCTTTACCCAGCAGGAGAAAAACCGTCATTAAACTTAAATTTTTTTTTATCAATTTACTTATTTACATCTCAATCCCCCCCTCCTCCCAGTGCCTTTCCTACTTCCCTTTCCCATCCCTCCCCCCTTTCTCCTCAGCGAAGGGGAGGCCTCTTGTCAATATTAGTCTGCCTTGGCATATCAAGTTGCAGTAGGAAGAGGTGCTTCTTCTCCTGAGCAACCCAGTTAGGGGGAAAGGGTCCAAAGGCAAGCAACAGAGTCAGAGACAGGGCCTAGGTTCATCCCATGAATGCTCTTCAGTTGGTGCTTCAGTCTCTGTGAGCTCCTATGGGATCAGGTTAGCCGATTCTGTAGGTTTTCTTGTGATGTCCTTGACTCGTCTTTCTTCTTCAGTACTTCCTCCCCTTCTTCCACAAGATTCCCTAAGCTCTGCCTGATGTTTGGCTATGGGTGTCATGCATCTGTTTCCATCAGCTACTGGGCAAAGCCTCTCACAGGACAGAATATCGTTAACAGTGTCAAGGGTAGGCTATCTCTCATGGCATGTATCTCAAGCTGGGTCAGTCATTGGTTGGCCATTCCCTCAATTCCTGCTCCACTGTTAAACCCTGCACATCTTGTAGGCAGCACAAATTATGGGTTGAGAGTTTTGTGGGTGGGTTAGTGTCCCCATCCCTCCATTGAAAGTCTTTCTTTGTTATAGGATGTGACCTTTTTGGGTTCCATATCCCCTATTTCTAGGAGTCTTAGCTAGGGTCACCCCCATAGGTTCCTGGAGTTTCTCTTGCCCTACATTTCTAGCTCATCCCAGAGATGCCCCCCTTATCCCAGTTCTTTCTCCCTCTATTCTCCCCATACTTGATCCCTCTTGTTCCCCCTCCCTACCCTGTCTGCCCCCCCATTTCCCTCCCGCTATCTACCCTGATGTCTATTTTATTTCCTCTTTGAGGAGTTTATTTTTCATATCCCATTTTGTCTCCATTCAGAAACTAGGCCATGGGCCATTTGCTATCTCTCCTGGGTGTAAGGTACTCTGCTTCTGCAGCTGATCTGTCTGTCTGAGTGCTCTGGGGCTGGAGGCTGCACCTCATGATGAATATAGCAGAAGGCTAGGTAAAGCCTACAGGGAACTGTGATTCTCTAAGTTGAAGTCTCTGAGAGAAAAGGGGAGGGAGAGATTTATCTCTGCCCTTTGTTCTCAGTGCTTGTACAACTCTCAGACCTTGTGTTCACATGGTAAAAAGCTCACTGTGAGTTTGCACATTCAGATCATAAATGGAATAAGAGATTATAACAGAGGATACCAACGTGCATATGCACTAGGAGCGATTATCTTGCTTAACTCTCATCATTTGTTACTAGTTTACAGGGTCATGGAATGTTTAAGACTATAACTAAGCCATCCTTGAAGTTTTGTTTAGACAAACCCAGTCAATATCTTGTCTCCTGTTTTTGCACCTGGGGTACTGTGGTGTGTATCTTCTTTATGACCTTCAGGTTAATGGTTTCTGTAATCCCTCGGAATGTGCCCTCAGTTTTAGAAGTCTGCTGTTATTTCAAAAGCAATTAAGCAGCTCTGTGATAAAAGGGGCTCGAATGTCTCTGTGGATGTTGCCATTCTGAACAATGGTTACCCTTGCATGCTAGATGTTTCTGCAGAATAAATACTCTTTGTCTTTGCATACTATCTGAGTCTGGAGTCTTCCTTCAGAGATCTTCAGACCCTTACACCATTCTCAGTGAGATTCAAGAATTCCTCCCTTAGTCCCTCCTTGTTACTTAGTTTCTTTGTGTCTGTGAATTGTAGCATGGTTATCCTGTACTTCTGGCTACTATCCACTTATAAATGAGAACATACCACGTGAGTTTTTATGGGTCTGGGTTACCTCACTCAGGATGATATTTTCTAGTCTCTACAAATTTCATGATGTCTTGTTTTTGATAGCTGAGTAGTATTCCACTTGTAAATGTACCATATTTTTTTATCCATTCTTCAATGGAGAAATATCCATCTAGATTGTTTTTCCTGTTCCTGACTACTATGAATAAAGCTGCTATGAACTTAGTTGAGCAAGTGTCCTTATGGAGCACCTTTTGGGTATATGCCCAAGAGTGATATAGCTGGGTCTTGAGGTAGAAATATTCCCAACTTTCTGAGAAACTGCTAAATTGGTTTCCAAAATGGTTGTATAAGTTTGCACTCCCACAAGCAATGGAGGACTGTTCTCCTTGACCTATATCTTCATCAGCATGATCTATCACTTGAGTTTTTGATCTTAGCTATTCTGACTGGTATAAGATGGAAACTCAGAGTCATTTTGATTTGTATTACCCTGATGACTATGGACATTGATAATCTTTTTAAGTGCTTCTTGGCCATTAGAGATTCTTCTGTCTGGAATTCTGTATAGCTCTATAACCCATTGTTGGCATTTAATTTCTTGAGTTCTTTATGTATTTTGGATAACAGACCTCTGTCAAATATAGGGTTATTGAAGATCTTTTTCCATTCTATAGGCTGCCATTTTTGGTTTATTTTCAATATCCTTTACCTTACAGAAGCTTTTTAGTCTCATGAAGTCCCATTTATTAATTGTTGATCTTAGTGTCTGAGCTGTTGATATTCTGTTCAGGAAGTTGTTTTCTGTGCCAATGTGTTCAAAGCTATTTCCCACTTTTTCCTCTATCAGATTAAGTGTTTCTGGTTTTATGTTGAGGTCTTTGATCCACTTGGACTTGAGTTTTGTACAAGATGATAAACATGGATCTATTTGCATTTTTCTATGTGCAGACATCCAGTTACACCAGCACCATTTGTTGAAGATGCTTTTTTCCATTGTATAATTTTGGCTTCTTTGTAAAAAATCAAGTGTCTGTAGGTGTATGGGATTATTTCTGGATCTTTGATTTGATCCCATTGATCAACCTGGCTATTTTTATGCCAATACCATGCAGTTTTTATTAGTATTGCTCTGTAGTACAGCTTGAAATGAGGGATGGTGATAAGTTCTTTTGTTATACAGGATTGCTTTAGCTATCCTTGTTTTTTTGTGTGTTTCCATATTAAGTTGAGTATTGTTCTTTCAAGGTCTGTCAAAAATTGTGTTGGAATTTTGATGGAATTCCGTTGATTTTGTAGATTGCTTTTGGTAAGATGGCCATCTTTACTATTGTTGGGGTTCAGTAGTTACCCCACAAACCACACAAACACTGATCTTAGACAGGCTGTTTTAAAAGCCCTATATCTGAATATAGTCACACCTAAGGCACTAAAGGTGAGGGTTAAATTTTGAGGACTCAGCTCAGTTCATAATAACTCCTATTACATATACTACAGAAAATATATGTACAAGGTAAAGGGAAGAAACAGAAAATGCAAGATTCTGCAGACTATGATCCAAGTCTGATTTGTATGAAGGAAGCAAAGCACCAGGCAACATCTGCATTGGTGGTTTGTCTTCAAGCAATGGCCTCAGAAGCATGGAGCTTCAAGTTTGTGTGAGTTTTCCTGTTACACTCAGTCACCAGCGAGGAGTGTCAATTACTATTTCTGAAGAAATTTGCAATAATCAAAGCTAAATAAAACTCACAATATCCTTGCATTAAAGCAGTTATTTTTAAATATTCCTACAAAATGATTGAGGTTAAAAAAATCTCATATAGGGAGGCAGCCAAATTTAAAATGTCTTATTATGTAAATAACAAATTGTAGCTGCAGAGATAAATGTGACAGATGGATTTGCAGAACATAATATTTAAGAAGTGCAGAGAGATTTCAATTGGTTTGAAATCACTTTTAAAAATTCCCCACATATTTCCTGCATTTTGCCCAGAAATATCTGACACCAAGTGATCCTATGTCATTAACAAATAACTGTATTTCTCTAATATTTACTGAGCAATCAGCTTCAGAAATGTATGTACTTCCAGTGGAATAACAGGCTTCTAATGTATACTTGGGAAAGTGCCATGCTTTACTGTAACAGTTTAGATCCTACACTGTATCTTGAAGTGGAAACTTAAGGGCTCTTTGGAAATGGACGGTATTTTGCTGGGGCAAACATATGAAGAAACATTTAGCTGAAGCAGTACAGGTGAAAGGATGTTCTGTTAAAGCAAGCATGTGAAAGGACACGTGATGAAGGATTCTTTGCTAACAACACGGATGTATTGGTCTGCCTTACATTGCAGAGTTGAGCTGCATTTGTTGGAACACCATAGAAAGAAATATACCAAAAAACTTCTGGTGGTGTGCTGCAGTTTCTTGCCAAGTTTCCTCAGGCTTGGGCTGACTGGCAGAGCAATGTCAGCTGAAATAAATGCAACTGCTCAGGCAAGACTGAGGAGGACACCTGATGTTTGGAGGGATAAAAATAGGACAATGAAGGAGGCTGAAATGCTGGCGTCTCTCAGGGTCCCTCCTGCTGACTTGTGCTGAGGCTTGGCTTTTCCTAAAAAGTAGTGCCACTGCTGCTGACTTGTGTTTGCTATTCTGACTCTACTGAACTGGACTGCTGGTGTATCTGTGAAGTGTTTTCAAGTAGATCGAGCTGCTGCTGCTGGCCTGTGAACTGAACTGCTGATTTCCAGAAAACACAGATGGGAGCTGCTCCAAAGAACCTTTCTAAATAGATCCACTTTCCCTTTATTCTTTCTTTTCACTACCTCTGGTGGGTGGTGGGTTAAAAGGGAAGTTAAAGCATTTAAGAACCATCATTAAAAATAGGTTTTGAAAAAATTATAGTATGTCTAAAATTGTTATAACCTCTTGCCTTCTTTGCAAAAAAATGTCCAAAAAGTTACCAGAATGTTTAAAGCTCTCAGACTGTGGATGAATGTAGGATTTTTATTAATATCTAAGTGACATTTCTCCATGAAGCAACAGCAATCTCATCTTCCAGTATTTCGTTTAGAAAGGTTGTATCTAACTGTTGTAGTTAGGTTTCTGTTGCTGTGTTAAAACACCATAACTAAAAGCAAATTGGGGAGGAAAGGGTTTATTTCATGAAGGGAAGCCAGGGTGGGAACTCAAGGCAGGAATTCAGAGGCAGGAACTGAAGCAGAAACCACGGTGAAGTGCTGCTTACCAGCTTGCTCAGTTTGCATTTATTTATTTATTTATTTATTTATTTAT
Source organism: Grammomys surdaster (assembly GCF_004785775.1). NCBI lineage: Eukaryota > Metazoa > Chordata > Mammalia > Rodentia > Muridae > Grammomys > Grammomys surdaster. Next base: position 2,037,559 of record NW_021620966.1, read on the forward strand.
TTAATTTATTATTCACTTTACATCCTGCTCACTGCTCCTTCCCCAGCACGCCCTCTAACAATCTTTCCCCCTCCCTCTCCCCTTCTCCTCTGAGTGGGTGGGAACCTCCCTGAGTATCCCTCCATTCTGGCACATCAAATCTCTGAGAGGCTAGGTGCATCCTCTTCCACTGAGGCCAGACAAGGCAGCCCAACTAGACAATATCCCATATTCAGGCAACAGCTTTTGGGATAGCTGCCCCCACCCCAGTTGTTTAGGACTCACATGAAGACCAAGCTGCATATGTACTACATAAGTGCCAGGAGGCCTAGGTCCAGCCCAGGTATTCTCTTTGGTTGATGGTTCAATCTCTGAGAGCCCCAAGAGTCCAAGTTAGTTGACTCTGTTCGTCTTCCTGTGGAGTTACCATCCTCTCTGGGGCCCACAATCCTTCCTACAGTTCTTCCATAAGAGTCCCCAAGCTTCACCCACAGTTTGGGTGTCTGCATCTTCTTGAGTCAGCTGCTGAGTGGAGCCTCTTCACTTTGCTTTTTATATACCCCAGGACCACTGGCCCAGGGAAAACACTGCCCATAGTGGACTGGGCCTTCCCATATGAATCACTAATCAAGAAAATGCCCAACTAGACAAGCTGACAGGAGTCTGATAGATGAATTTTTCTCAGTTGAAGTTTCATCTATCCAGATAATCCCAGGTTGTGTCAAGTTGACAAAAACTAATCAGGATACTAATAAACTTGTTTTATTTAAAAATACTTTTTTTTTTTTTTTTTGGTTTTTCGAGACAGGGTTTCTCTGTGTAGCCCTGGCTGTCCTGGAACTCACTCTGTAGACCAGGCTGGCCTCGAACTCAGAAATCCGCCTGCCTCTGCCTCCCAAGTGCTGGGATTAAAGGCATGCACCACCACTGCCTGGCTAAAAATACTTTAAAAATTAAAAGTATCAATAGTTTTAATTTTAATAAATACTGAAGGTTCTCACTTTACTTCAAGTCAGGGCTAGGAGTCTACACTAGGTGGTAGAGGACATGCTTAACATACACAAGACCCTGGGTTTGATACCAGCATCCTCAAAACCAGCACAACAAAAGCTTTTCATTTTTCCAAACAAACATTAATCTCTGTGTGGCTAGCATGTTTGTAAGGTCTTGGTTTTCTTCTTTCTCAATGAATCTACCTAAGAGTCTATGAGACAGATTGAGTGGTACATGGAGTACTGAGTCTTGAATGACTCACATTTCAATCACTTTTCTTTTTCTTAACTTTAAACTACACATAACATGGAATCTATCCTCATAACATTGTTTAAACATGTGTCACTGGGATCAAGTACATTTGTGTTGTTGGATTACCATCACCATGGTCCATCTCTAGAACTCTTCTAGAAAAAACTATGTGTGTATTAAATCATGACTCAGTTTCTCCTCCTTCCCTTTGGTAACTGCTGTTCCTTCTATGCCCTTGACAGTTCTAGGTACTTCATATAGGTAAAGTCATGGTATTTGGGTCCTACACACTACACTGAATACTTCTTTTCTCTTACCTCTCACACCCCCACACCACTGCAACTCTTCAAACTCCAGGGTCTTCCTTACACAAACTAGACAAGTGCTCAACCAGTTAACTATGCCCCCAGCCTTAGCATAAACATCCAATTTGCAGAAAATATCAGTTTCTTTTCATTTAAAGGCTAGGTACATGCTATCTTTAACTAATTTTTTATAATTTTTGTCCGATTTTTTGATACCAAGTCTTGCTATACAGTTCTTAAGTGCTTACTTGCTATGTAGAGCAGGCTGAACTTGAACTTGTAGTTATCTTCCTTCCTCTGCCTTTCTAGTGATGGGATTACAGGTGAGTACCCCCACCAGGCTTATTAAAAACAAACACGAGGCCTTGAATTACCTGTAGAAGGCAGACTCTCTAGCCTCCCATTATCTGTTTGAGTAGCCATTCTCTGCCTTTGTTAATTCCATGCAAAGTTTGAGGTGTTCTTTTGTGGGGCTGTAGAAATCCTGGGGTGTTTGGCCACGCCCCCAGAACCCAGAGACCTAACATGTAGTGGGTCACGTAAGGCACAGGTAGAGGGCGTGAAACAGGTCTCTGCCTCAAGATTTACATATTACCTAAAGGCCCTAGCCCCTCATTTTTCCCCACTCCCCAATATAAGGGAGCCCCTCCTGGCATTTTGTGGGAGAGCACCACCATTCAGATACATCATCATGGTCAATAAAATCTCCATGTCTTCAATTCCACATGTCTCCTGGGACTCTGGACTCTCTTTGTGTAAGTGGGAAACTCGCACCAGGGAAAGCCCTTCTCGCACTCCCTGCTCCAGCGGTCTGCGAAACATTCTCCCCTACAACAGTCCGAGGGACACTGTCCCTGCTCCTGGCATACCCTCTTCCCCTGCGCCACTGCAGCGTGTGGACAGCCCAAGCCCCACGGCATGGGCGAGATCAAACCATCAGCAGGGAGTCCCGCCAAGTCCCACCGACTGAGCAGTTCCGGAACAGAAGCACACCTGACCTGCCCCGTGTGTTTTGAACCACATTCTTTGTGGCTACATTTCAGAAACATATCCCATTCTCTTTTTACTGTGTCTTTATAAAAAGTTATTAGAGCAGTAATACACTTTCCAGAAGTGTAAAATTTTTGTCAGGTATGATGGCGCACACCTTTAATGTCAGCACTAGGGAGGCAGAGGCCACCCTGTTCTACAGAGTGAGTTCCAGGACAGCCAGGACTATGCAGAGAAACTCTGCTTCAAAACAAGAAACAAACAGATATACACACACAAAGAAAGAAAGTAAAAATTTCTACTTTCCATATAGTAAAAAAGATTTGCAAGTTGGGTAATTATAGGTTGGTTGGTTGGTTGGTTTTTTAATGATTTCAAACTAGGATTTTTTTTTCTCTTGTCTTTCTTTTTTTCCTAAAGACAGGGTTTATATGTAACCCCAGGTGTCCTGTAACTCACTGTGTAAAAAAACCAGGCTGGCCTTGAACTCTCGAGATTCACCTGCCTCTGTCCTCTGAATGCTGGAATTAAAGATGTGTACCACTGCCTGGTGAGATTCTTAATAGCTTTTGGGGGGACAGAGATGTGCACAGTACAGAGGGTGCTTCAGCCAATCTGGCATATTGTTGAGAAAAGTTGGTAGGGTTTTTTGTTTAATTCAAATTACAGGGGTTGGAGAGATGGCTGAGTGGTTAAGAGTACTGACTGCTCTTCCAGAGGTCCTATGTTCAATTCCCAGCAACCACATGGTGGCTCACAACCATCTGTAATGGGATCTGATGCCCTCTTCTGGTGTGTCTGAAGACAACTACAGTACACTTTTATTTATTCATAAATAAAAGAAATAAATCTGTATGGACACAAGTGCTGTGGAATGTATCCTAGTTTGCTTTCTGTTGTAGTGATGAAACACTCTGACCAAAGGCCAGATCCTTGGGGAGGAAAGGGTTTATTTGGTTTCTACTTCCAGGTCACAGAGCCATGTGAGGAGTGCGGCTTCTGGCTTGCTCACTCTCCAGCGCATGCTCAGCCAGCTCTCTTACACAATGCTCTGCAGACGTAGCTATGGGCTGGTCTGATTTAGGGAATTCTTCAGTGGAGGGTCCTCTTCCCTGGTGAGTCTAGGTTGTGTCAAGTAGACAAGAAAGTGTGTGTGGAGGTCAGAGGAAAATCTGCAGGAGTTGGTTCTCTCCTTTAACAATGCAGGTCTTGGGGATGGAACTCAGGGTGTCAGGATTGGTGGTAGGCGCCTTTTACCAGTGGGCCACCATATTCCTGGTCTGCACCTTTGTAGGTTCTAGCTGACAAGAAAGTACAAATACAAACCAAACTTCTACATGGTTGAGGTTATTTTGCCAGGCCTTCCTTGGATTCACACATCTACCATCACCCCACACAAGATTCAGACCTGAAGATGCAAGGTTCAGGACCAAGACTCAGCCTTGATCCTTGCCTTTTCCGTTACTCATGAATAAGAACCTTTCCATCTGTTGTCTTCTGCCTCCTTCATTATTTCCCTGGGAAGGGCATCTGGCTTAACTGTCCATGAAGGAGTCATTTATTGAATGATTATAGGCAAGACATTCTGTGAAGTACTACAGCAAAAAAAAGTGGTGGGAATATGTGTGTGAGAGAGCACATACAGCTGAAGAGACATCTGTGTCTTCCTCGATTACTTCCCACTTTATTTTTTGAGACAAGGTCTCTCACTGAACTCAGAGGATGCAAAAAATAATAAGCTTTCTTTTTTTTACCCACAATCAGCTAGAGTTGCATTTGGTGTTGCCCACCTGTAATTTCAGAATTTGGGAAGCTGAGACAGGAGAACTGCCTTGAGTTCCAGAACAACCTAAGCTACATGGTTTCAAGACAGCATAGGCTAAAAGTAAGTACTTACACTAAAAACAAAAAACAAGATTTCCCTTTCAGAAAAATGTGGCCCACTACCCAGCTCCTTCCTCCCTCCTGTGACTTCCCCTTCATGAAGGTATAATTGACAAACAGCAGTTGCCTACATTTACAATATAAAAAATGTTTTAAAAAAATTATTTTTGAGATAGAGTCTCTGTACATAGCCCTGGCTGGCCTGGAATTCACTAGGTATACCAAGCTGGTCTTGAACTCCCAGAGATCCCCTGCCTCTGCTTCCTGAGTGCTGGGATTAAAGGCACTATCACACCCAACCCAGAATGATATTTAAAAAGGCTTTTAAATGTGTGTGTGCGTGTGTGTGCGTGTGTGTACATGCATGTGCGTGTGTGTGTGTTTGTGTGGTATGTATGGCACCTATTTAGGTGCCAGCAGAGGCCAGAAAAAGGCAGTGGATCCCCTAGAGCTAGAATAAACGGTGGTTACGAGCAGCCTGACAAGGATGCTGAGAACTGAATTCGGGTATCTAGAAGGGCATCAGGTGCTCTTAACTGCTAAGCTAAGAATTATGTTTTGATATATATGTATATATCATGATTAAGTTAAATTAGCAGTCACTACATTCTGCCCTTTTGTTGTTGGTTTTTTTTTTTTTGTAGTGATTAAAAATCTACCTTCTTAGAAAAATTTCAAGTGTAAGATATTAATTCCAGTTATCCTGGTGTATAGTATATCTCCACTAGATATTAATCTTACCTGAAACTTTGTACTCTGACCACTTTACACCCCACTCCCGCCAAGACTGGGCAGAGGTTCATGCATGCGACGAAAGTGCTCTGTCACCGAGTTACATTCTTAGAGGGCCACGACTTCTTAACCTATCCTTCTTTGATATATGATTCATTTACCATGTTTCTTAAAAAGCTCTCAAGTTGCTCTTGTACTTAGGAAGAGCAAATAAGGCGCACACACACAGAGGAAGGTACATATTCTTCATGAAAAAGCAGTGACTAATCTAAATCTCAGGTCCTAAACTCCAGGTCTTTGGGTCTGAAACTTGGATAGCTAGGGTGGTGGTGCTATGTGTGTGAATCCAGGAAAGACTAGGTAAAATAATCTTACCTATGCAGGAAATTGAAAAACGTTCTTGCAGATTAGAACCTATCAATTTTTAAAACTTTTTTCAACAAGCCTGGCTGGCAGAATCGCCGGGCACGCTGGTCGAGACTGCACTGAAGCGCACACATCTCTACCCAAGTCAAAAAGTCCTTAGCAAAGCTGGTTCCGGTTGCCACAGAGCCAGGAAGACGGCGAAGAGATGGGCAGATGAGCGCGAAGAGACCGTTGTCCCCAGGCTGCAGTCACGCGAGCCGGCGAGACTTACGTCACGATCCCAACAACACAACTATCAGTCCAAGTCTTGCAGCTGTCCAAAACGCGGCGTGCGCACACCTCTGCGAGGTTCACTCTCACCGGTTGCCTCGAGTCCCAGCGCCCGTAGCAACCAAGGGTGACGGAAAGCGGAAGTGCGCTCTAGTCCCGCCCTCCCCGTTAACCCAAGGCCGGTGAGGAAGCTTGTCACCCCAATCATAGCGGCGAAAATATCGATTAGCCAATAGAAGGGAGGCACGAGAAGGCGGGCTAAAAAGGTCGCGTGCGCACGCGCAGACGGCTGCAGGGTCCTTGGTGCTGTGGCGGTGTGCTTGATTAGGGTGCTGCTTTTAGTCTTGTGGCTTTTGGAAACCCCGCGTATACACTGCCGCCTCCTCTTGTCCTCACCATGTTCCTCACTCGGTCCGAGTACGACAGGTTCGTACAGCGGGAAGCAGCAAGGTCGAGATTTGGGTGGGCGGGCCTGGGGCCCGGGCCGCGGCCTGGGTTCTGCAGTGTCATGGGGCGCCCGGAGGACCTCAGTCTGGCGGGACCCAGGGAATCTGGTTCCCGAGGCGCCCGGCGAGATTCCCCAAGCTACACTGGAGCGGACCCGTTGCACTTGTGCTACCGCTGAGTCACCGCTAGTCCCGACTCCCCGAGGAAGCAAGAAGCTGGGGCTGCTTGGAGGCAGGCGGCGGAGAGGGGTCCGGACTCGGACCTTTAACCTGGAGTAGATTAGAGGCTCACCAGCCTTGCGTTCGTCTTTTCAACCTAAGTATGACTGCTTAAGAAAAAGAAAAGTGAAACGACTTTCCCTTGAATAGAAAGCTACCAAAGACTGTTGAATGAGTTTGTAGGAATCCGTGCTGTGCTGTACGTTTTAATCTTTTTTTTTTTTTTTAAGCGGGAAGGCAGTTTCAGTTATGCCCGGATATATTGACTGCAATCTGGTTCTGTAGGAACTAGAATGTACAGTGGTTCTCAGAAGAGTTTTAGTATGCTGAGTCCATTTGACCAAAGGGGTGGGGGAGAGTTGAAAGCAAGTTAATTTTATTGTTATGTTGAAGGCTAAATGTTTTGTAAAGTCAAAGCTGTGTGGTTGTGCTTATTAAAAAAGCAAACAACCTAAAAGCTTTTAAGTCTTGAAAATGCTAACTAATACTGTCATAAATGCTGTAGATACTGTAACTTTCAGTTTCTGTTTTGAGCAGTTTTGCACACCATTGAGTTCCTTTAAAAGTTAGGGAAAGCAGACATTTTCTTTGTTCCAGGTGGTATGAGAATTTACTTTTCTTGGCAAATATATATTGAACCTGTCAAAATTGTAGCTCCCAGAATGGCATTTTTTTATCCTTCTGCTAACTCAGAAAATACAGGTGAAGTTTTAAAACTATTTCCTGTTGCCAGATAAAATGGTCATTAGCACTTAGCTTTCAGAGCATTGAAGAGAGTCATCTTTAGGTGATAGAATTTTAAGAAAATTGTGATCCTCATCTGAAAGGCTTTATTGAGCTTTGCCCATTTATTTGTATGTATTAGTTGCTTTGTGGATTTTTCCCCCTTTGTATCTGCTAAGACTGAATAAAGCACAGGCCTCTATTTAGCTAATGTTCTTGAGCTTTTGCTCTGTACAAGGAGCACTGTTTAGGGAGCTGGTTTTACAGCAGTGTGCAGAATCAAGATCCCTACTCTTCTGTTGGCAAGAGTAACTGTAACTCGAGACAGAAATGTGTGTATTGATATTACTAGAGGAAACTAAGTCGGACGTTCTGATGAGAGAGGTTACATTCATTGTTGGAGTTGGGGAAAAGCTTCACAAAGAAGCTGATAATTCAAACAGGTCTAGAGAAAGTAGAATTTTTAATAAACCAAGACCAGGAGAACCAACAGATAATAAAGGATGAACAAAGGAGGACCAGTGGAAAGGCATAACACATTTGAGAAAAAGTCCAGGCTGATTACCACATATATATGATGGGATTAGTAGATGCTATGGAAAAGCTAGGATGGTGCTAGATACTGACAGCTTCGATAGACTTAGAATTTGGATCTCACTCTGTAGGCACTATGTGCAATCAGTTTTCTTTTTCGTTTTGGCTTTTTTTTTTTCCTTTTTTTGGCGGTGGGGGCTGGAGGTGTCCATGTAACATGTACATGCCTGGTGTCCTTTGAAGCCAGAGAGTGTTGGATCTCCTAGAGCTGGTATAACAGGTGGGTTTTAGCCACTATGTAAGTGCTTCTTCTGAAAGAGCCCCTAGTGCTCTTAACTGCAGAACCATCTCTCCAGCTCTCTTTTTTTAGTCTTTTTTTTTTTTTTTTTAAAGACAAGGCATTGTCTATATCCCAGGGTGACCCAGAGCTAAGTGATCTGTAATTTGTGATGATCCGTTCTGCCTGAGTGTTGTGAGTTCTGGAGTCACACTCATGAGCCACTGTGTCAGGCCTTTAATGTTTTCTTTAAGAAGTTGCCTCATCACAGTTGTTTTTATAAAGATTAATTGACTGGAAGAACATGTTGGCCCCAGTTAGGAGGCTTAGACAATAGTTAGGTAAAGGGTAACAGGGACGTAGGATGGCAGTGATGTTACCATGGAGGAGGAGCTGATGTGAGGCAGGATGACTTAGCTTGTGGTAGGATAAAGGAGAAGGTAGGGAATGGTGAGTCATCACTCAGAACATCCTGTTATGTATAGATTTGAGGGCCTTGAAAACAGTTGGTACACCAAAAGACTGAAAGGCTTGCTGTATACTTCTGAAGGTTTCTAATGTAGTTTTTATTGTTTTTAATTACAGGGGTGTGAATACTTTTTCTCCTGAAGGAAGATTATTTCAAGTGGAATATGCCATTGAGGCTATCAAGGTATAGTAGCCAATAGTATAGATTTGGAAATCTCATAACAGCCTCACACATTGCCAAAGGGCATTTGGGGAAAGTGTTTTAGCCATTCTTTTAGAAAATATTTTCACACTCCTTTAACCAACTACTATTTTTATTATAACAGTTGGAATTTTTGGTATTTTGGAAAATTGGAATCCAAATTGAGTAGACTGAAAGTGTTTTTGTGTTGTGGGGCTTCTGGTGTAGGCCACTGCCTATTAGATGCATTAACCCTTACCCTTACCCTTCCATACAGCACAATGTCTGCAGGCATTGCTGAGTGTTGGTATCAGGAAAGAGAGTCCCCATTTGAGAGTTGCTTTAGTAGGAAAAACATAAACATAGTTGTGAATTGTTTCTATCTTGTTTGGTTGAGGATTCAAGATCCTCAGTAAACAGGTAGCTGTGGATGTAGCACAGTAGTAGGGTGTTTGCCCAGCATAAGAGAAGCCCTGGGTCCAGTCTGTGCCCAAGTTTTAAAAATATGGTAGTTAGAGAACACATAAGTCTTAGGTTTAATTTTCTGGGCAATGGTTTTAGATTTTTTTTTAAATTTTTAGGGCATTCACATATGTGGTTTTAGAATCAAAGATTAAAATGGCTCTATAAATTATGTAATAAAAACAGAGTCCTTTAGACTAAATTTGCCGTCTAATTTCAGCTTCCCAGAGACAGCACTTTAAACTTCATTTTTTTTTTTAAAGTTTAATTTTTATATGGGTGTTTTTCCTTACATATATTTGCACCATGTGTGGAATGCTTTCAGAGGCAAGAAGAGGACACTGGAACCCTTGGAGTGGTAATTATATATGGTTATGTACCATCCAATGTGTGGGTGCTGCAAACGGGATCCAGGTTCTCTTCAAGAGCAGCAGCTGCTCTGACCTGCTGGGCCATCTCCCCAGCCCCACTCTCAACTCCTTTATCACCTTGTATTTAGAACACAAGCATTGTTAGGCATCATCTACACATTGTTTATTATGGAATAGATTTCTGCATATCTGTTCTCTGCCTACCCACAGTTGCCTAGAGGATTGGGAACAGTCAATGAAACCTCTCAAATAGCTTACACATAACAACTTTTATAGACTTAATCAGCAGTTGTGTGAGTAGAACTGCTCATTCATGGTTGAGCATTTGAGAGTAATCTGTATACATAAGACATGATGTACTCGTTAATATTGATTGTCAACTTAACAGGTTCTAGAATCACTGAGGAGGCAAGCCTCCAGTTAATTGTGGTGGGAAGGCCTACCCTAAATCTGTGCTTTTCTCTTGTACTTCATAAAAAGAGGAAGCTTGCACTAGCATTCATGTCCTTCCTGGCGGTGTGTGCAGTGTGACCAACAGCTCCCCATCCTGCCACCATGTCTTCCCTAGTGAGATGCACTGTATCCATAAGCCAAAATAAACCCTTCCTCCTTTATGGTGCTTTATGTCAGATATTTTGTCAGAAACATTTTGATTGGGGCTGGATAAATGGCTCAGCAGTTAAGAGCACTGACTGCTCTTCCAGAGGTCCTGAGTTTTAATTCCCAGCAGCCACATGGTGGCTCACAACCATCTGTAATGGGTTCCGATGTCCTTTTCTGGCATGCAGATAGAGTGTTCATATACATAAAATAAATTTTTAAAAAAATCAAATATTTTGACCATGTTCAGTCTAAAGACAGGTCAAATATGCTTTTTGTGTGATTTCATGGAGGGGGCTGGAGAAATGGCTTGGTGGTTAACAGTAGTTACTGCTGCTCTTCCAGAGTTCAGTTCCCAGAACTCATGTTGGGTGGCTCACAACCCCTGTAATTCTAGGCCTCAGGATCTGACATCTTCTGGCCTCTGCAGGCATCTCACACAAGGGAACATACACACAAAGTAACACATAAATAAAAATGATTTAAAACTTTTTAAAAGATTTATGGAATTCTGCGGGTCTTTTATTATTATTATTATTACAATAACAGGTTTAATCAATGTTTACAGTTTGTGGGACATTGTTGTATAGAAATAAGTAGATATAGTGGAAATCCAGGGGATAAAGCATGGTCTTAGGAGATTGTATGACTAGTGGATAAATTTGGAGAGGCAGAAGGAGAGTACATTCCACGGGAGACAGCTTCAGGGAGGGTGCTAGTGTTGCTGCTAGTCATGTAGTACTTTGAACAGTTGTGTTAGTTGTACCTAAGGGGTTAGTCAGTTAGTAGTGAGTAATAAAATTGGAGGTAAAAGATAGCATTAGATTATGAGAAATTCATTTGGTTTTTAATTAAAGGTAATACTGAATGTATCAGTTCTTGAGATAAACAGTAAAAATAACACTTTACCCTCAGTGTATCAATAAAAAATCCATTCAGAGCAAGAGACTAAAGATGAAACAAAGATGCTAAGTGTGGCTCATACCTTAGGAGGCAGAAACAAACCTGGTCTACATAGAAAATTTCAGCCTGAGCCGGGCCATCATGGCACATGCCTTTAATCTCAGCACTTGGGAAGCAGAGAGGCAGATGGCTCTCTATGAGCTTGAGGCTAGCCTGGTGTACAGAGGGAGTTCCAGGACAGCCAGGGCCTCTTTAAACAAAAGAAAAAAAGAAAATCTGGCTTCAGTCTGGCTAGAGTTTTATGATGGGACCATTTCACAACAAAGAGATTGGGCAGTGGGCCATGTAACAGGAACATGTGTTTGTTGTGTGCTAGGTACCATTTTCTCTATGGAGTTCTCAGGATTGTCTTTATTTTGCAGACAGTTGAGTACATAGTGATGAAGTGTGTAGGTGACATGGAGATGAAGAGGTGACTTTACTACATTGTGGACTGCTAGTGTGACTTTGGATTAAGTTAGTGTTTCCCTGTGGTTAGTGAGGATGGTCGTCCAGTCTGTTCCTGCTCCTTCCCTCTTTTCTTTTCCAGGGTAACATGGGCTTGGGAAGCATAACCTATTGGACAGACTAATATAGATGGCAGAGGTAAAAGCCACCAATTCCAGAAGAAAACAAACAAAACCTATGATTACAACTTTAGAATTTTTCCTCTCAGTACTAGTGTTAATACAGATAAGTTTTCAGATGTGTTCTGACATTATTGGATATCACACCCCATTTTTGATACTGGGAACCAAACCTTGCTCATTTGAGGTAAGCTCAAGTACAGGATTCTGTAAATGCCTTTGCTATTCAGGGGAACAGTGTAGTGTTCTTTAGGTGCTTTCTGTTCTTCCTGCATCCTAGGTATAGATAACTGAGTTTCTACTTAGGAAGGTGTACAGGGATTTCTTTGAGCTGTATGTGATAACCATGGCATGGGTTTTGTTTCTTTGTTTTGTTTTAGCTTGGTTCTACGGCCATTGGCATCCAGACTTCAGAGGGTGTGTGTCTAGCTGTGGAGAAGAGAATTACCTCCCCGCTAATGGAGCCTAGCAGCATTGAGAAGATTGTAGAGATTGACGCTCATATAGGTAAGGAATAAGTGGACGCTGTCTAGTGTAGGGTCTGCTGTGGGTTAATCAATCTTCTGTGATCCCAAAGAGGTTCACACAGTAAATGGCTTATCTTTTTATTTGCTATTATGTAGGAGGCCACTATATATAAATTTAGGCAGTGGAAAGCAGACTCAGAACTCAGTTATCTTAACCTACTACCAGAAAGTCTTTTCATCTATTATATTTTTTGTAGTGCTTAGGATTGAACTGAAGATACTCTCACATGCTAGGCAAGCACTCTACCACTGAACTATAACCCAATTATGGCAAATACGATATTTAAATACATAAAGATTGGATCTTTGGCTAGTTCTTGTGATGGCTGTGTCTTAATTCATGAATGTTACCTTGGTAGTAAGCTAGCTGGAGCAGAAATAGTGTGGAAAATTGTAATGTCCACTGAGAAGAAAGTAATTCTCAAAGATTTTGGAGTGTGTGAGATTCAGAGTGTTAGAGGAGTCATACGAACTTTGACTAGACCAGCCTGTTCCTGTGTGTGAGACTTAACTGTTCTCCTGGCCCTCTCTGCCCTTTCTCTTGTCTTAGTATAATTTTCTTGCTTTGCTCTTAACAATGTAGCATTAAAAGATACATACTTTTACAGTTACATCTTGGTGTTGTAGTTGGCTGTCCAGATTTGCTTATCTTACCTACTCAGCCCAATTACTAAAACATTTGCAAAGTAATTAATTGCTCAAAAGCCATAAGAGCTAAATGCTATGGTAACTGGGAGCTTAATATCCCCTTTCACAGCTAGTGAAACAGATCTTACAATTGGAATGTTGTCTGCCATATCTCAGGTCAACAGTCTTTTGGAGGTAGGTCAGTGTCACTTCACTCAACAGAGAAAACATCGTGCTAGACTTCATGGATATAGAGAGGGAGGCATGGCACTTGTCTTCCAGGAACTGATGGTCTTATTTGTGGTGGTGCACAGTGTGTGTTCAGTAAGGATGTGACGGAGGAAAGAGTTTTATCTGGGTTCAGTGGTCATGAGTATTCTCATACTTTTTCTACACTGTGACCAGATATCTGACAACTTAAGAGAAGGAACTTTTCTTCTGGCTTGCTCACAGTTTTAGAGGGTTTACTATCATCATGATGAATACCTTGGTGAACATCTGTGTCCATATCAGAATAGACCAGGAGTAGAGAAAGGAGAGTATTTACTTAGTGGCTGTGAATGAAAGTTCTAGAGGGTTTGCCTCATTGGTCACTGTTGCTTTTATATTGCAGGTTGTGCCATGAGTGGGCTAATTGCTGATGCTAAAACTTTAATTGATAAAGCCAGAGTGGAGACACAGGTAAGATCAGCATCTTCCCGGCTTTCCATTGTTTAGTGATGACAGAGCTACCTGCAGGTATCTGTGCTGATATTAGACATGGCTCTTGGGAGTGTTGGGTCCATTCCCCTGCTAAAACCCTCAGGACTTAGGATTTAGCTCTCCAGCCATTGCAACTTAAAGCAAGCTCTGGTCAATAGAGCCTACAGCCTCTTGCTTTTTCTAGGCTTACCTTACATAAAGCATGCACTGAGGATCTATCTGTGGGACCATCATAGTAGGATGTGGTCATAGAAAAAGGATATTCTGGCAGCCACTTCTACTGCCAGGCTTGTAAAATTGTTCTTATCTGATAAGCAATGATTTTTACTGGGTATCAAGTACTGGTTAGGAATGATTTTTTTTTTAAATAAAACAACAAAAACCCATAAACAAATCCTTGACTATCTGTGCTTTGACTGTAGTAGGCTAATAAGGGAAACAACTAATCACAAGGTAGAAGTTTTTGCACATATTTCCAAGTTTGTCCTTTATACTTAATAAGAATGATTTAAAGTCAGTATTTAAAGAAAATTGACACTTGGTTATTTACACTGACTTTGTGAAAAGACTTAACCTGCTGCTTTGTTTTTAGGTGTTACTATTTTGCAAGGGTAGCAGCCTCTAGGGCATCCTTATTTCCAGAGCTTATCTGTATGCACCCTCTGTCCTCCCCTTCATTTTTCCCTGCCCCCTCTTGAGATCTGGTCTTTCTGTGATGAGTTCAAACTGGCTTTAAACTCACCATCCTCTTGAGGGTAGAGATCATGGGCATATGCCATAGTATCTGGCAGTCAGAGCCTTTCCTCTTCTGATATAATCCTAAGCACTCAGCACTCAGTGGCTAGTGTTAATCAAGAAAAACATACTGATCTGGGCAGGTGATCTGTCTTAGCTCTTGGGAGGCTGAGGTGGGAGGGTTGTAAGTTCTGGGTCTGATATATAGTGAGACCCTGTCCCAAACAGAAGAGGCATGTGAGCTTGAGGTGATGGTCCTTCTTACCAAGAAGCAGTATCTTTCTTTACCCTTTTTCTAGAACCACTGGTTCACCTATAATGAGACAATGACAGTCGAGAGTGTGACCCAGGCAGTGTCCAATCTGGCTTTGCAGTTTGGAGAAGAGGATGCAGATCCAGGTGCCATGGTGAGTGAGTTCTGATGCGTATGAGCTGATGCTGTTCTGTAGGACTGAGAACGTTGGTCCTCGGCACACATTTCTGAGGACTCTCATTATTTGTAGCCTCTTCTAAGTTCATTCTTTTTGGTTCTAGTCTCGTCCCTTTGGTGTAGCGTTGTTGTTCGGAGGAGTTGATGAGAAAGGACCCCAACTGTAAGTACCATTTCCCACCACTGCTTTGGAGTGGGGAAGAAACCGGTGGCAGGGGCAGGTGGATCTACATGAGTTCGAGGCCAGCCAGGGCAACACAGAGAAACCTTGTCTTGAAAAACAACCAACCAGTGAATGAGATAAAAAATAAAAGGAAAGAAGCAATAATTGATGAAAAGTAAGGCTTCTGAGCCAGTGTTTTTGTGCTGTTACTTTGGGGATCCATGAAGAAACCTCTGTAGAACCAGCACTAATTCTTTGAAGAATTAGAAGTTACCTTATTACTGTTACTGTCTGATTCTCATTCTCACATTGGTGGTGTATTACATGTAAGATATGTAAATACCGTGGTCATTCTTCTCTTGGTGTCTTAGGTGTACATAAGGGCCATGGTTATGTATATATACCATATACATATTCTCTGTCATTCTCTCACCCAAAGACCTGAGAAGTTAATGATTTTATTAACGTTTTCTTCTTTTAAAAAAAAATATTGTTTTAACATTCAATTTGAATATTAAATTTGAATTTTTTGTTTAGCACACAAAGTAGGTTTTATTGTAACATTTCTATGTGTACGTAGGTGTGTATATCAAGTCAGGACCTTCTAAAAACTGTTTTTTCAAAATAAAAGGTCTTTAGGGTCTGTGCCTCAGTATTTCAGTGGCATGTCCTGGCTACCAGGTAAAATGCTTAGGCTGCTTTAGTGAGGTGTTGTGGCATGAGACGCCGCTTAAGCATTGTTGTCTTTCAGGTTTCACATGGACCCATCTGGGACTTTTGTACAGTGTGATGCGAGAGCAATTGGCTCTGCTTCAGAGGGTGCCCAGAGCTCCTTGCAAGAAGTTTACCACAAGGTATGAGAGAATGCTTCATCAAATTAGCTTGTGGGAAAGTCTATAGGGTGTTTTCTTGATTGGTGATTAATATGGGAGGGGCTAGCTCACTGCAGGTGGTGCCATCTCTGGTTCTGGGGTATGGTATATAAGATAGCAAACTGAGCAAGCCAGGAGGAACAAGCCAGTAAACAGCATTCCTCCATAGTCTCTACTTCCCTCAGTGGAGCATGACCTGAGAGTTTTAGGATGAGACAAACCCTTTCCTTCCAAAGTTGCTTTGGTCATGGTGTTTATCACAGCAGTAGGAACCCTAAGACAGGTAAATAAAATGAACAGTGAATTTTTGAATCATTGGATTCCTTTTTAGGTCACTTGGGTATTATTAGGCTGTTCCCCAGGTTATATCATCCTCTAAATCTAATTCAGATATGTACTGGGGATGTACAGTCTTTTCCTCTTTCTCAAAGATGATTTGCTATATGAGAGTTAGTAGCTCAAAGTAAGACATTTTTCTTCTGACTAAGTATATTCTATGTATACTTGAGTATTTACATTATTATATAATGTACTACATTATACAAATTGGGATGTAAAGTATTAATATCAGCTAAGTTGTTTCTTCAGAGATGCGAGGAGGGTTGAGGGAAGGGATCATGTTCAACTAACAGCTCATCTCTCTTTGAAGTCTATGACTCTGAAGGAAGCCATCAAGTCTTCACTCATCATCCTCAAGCAAGTCATGGAGGAGAAGCTGAACGCAACGAACATTGAGGTACTGTTTCCTGCCTCACGCCCATTGCTAAAGGCTGGCTACATCAAGAAAACAAATTTTGCCTGTTCTGTTTTTAGGTCATTGATAGCATTTGTGTCTTAATCAGTGCTAATGAAATGGTGATGGTGGGAGCCAGAGTGCAGTGGATTTAAGAGTGAAGGAAAGGACCGGGTGTGCTTCTTTCTTAGGACTGATTGATGTCAGCAGAAACACAGCACTGAAGAAACAAAAAGAAATTAATGATAGGAAATTGTAAAGGGGTGAAAGACAGTACAAACAAAGGTGTTTCAAAAAGTAAAATTAATTGTTCTTTAGACCCTAATATATGTAGTCAGCTTTGTTCTAGGTAGTATGCCAGATGCAGGGAAAGAACACAGGAACTCCAGTCCCTAGCTAAGTGCTGCGCTGTGTCACACACAGATAATAAGGTTGTAGGTGGAACTTCTGGACTCAGTAAGAACAGCTTTCCATGTTAACATAGGCCTAGAGGAGAATGAGGAAACATCCTGGAAGAGCTGATGTCTGGAGGAGGAAGCCAAAGCACACCCCAGGAAAAGAGAACAGTAGCATTGCAAAGGATCAGAGGCCCTTGGGTTCTCGCCCCAGCCTTGTAAAATCAAACAGGATTTTTTTCTCTCTTTCATTGTGGAATAGGGGGTGTGGCAAATAATAAAAATTGGAGAAGCTTGGGTCGATTCTGGATGCTGGTTTTTACAGTGTTAACAGTAGGTAGAAAAGGAGGCAATGGTGAGTACATGTGTAGGTTTTGAAATAAACAGGAAAAGATGTCCTGTGTTTGGCTAGAGATTGTTGGGTGAGTGTAGCTATGAAATATTAAGGAGAGTGGGGAATATTGAGGCACAAGGCATTACAGGTAGGAAAAAGGGAGGTAACAATGAGGGAAATGATTGCTGGACTACTTAAATACTATTTCAGGCTAGAAGAGCAGTTACCCTGAGAGATGTGATATATATGTATATTACTGCTTTTAAAAAGATTGAAAAAGCACTGACTATTATAACTGATTTTGTAGTCACAAGTCAATAACTAAACCAAATCAGCACCAACCAGGATGTTTGATAGATTGACTGGTAGAATTAATTCCTGGTGAACAACTGATTAGTTAAAGCACGGGAGTCTTGAGATCTTGTTGGTTTCATCGACTGCCATAAAAGAGAAAAGGTAGGTACTAGAAATGGAGTCCAAGGAAGATGAGGGACCAGGTTATCGTTGAGCAGAAGTAGAAAGGAGCTTTAATTTAACATGGTTTCTTCAGTGGAAAATGCATGGAAATTGCATTCTATACATTCATATAAGGGAGTCTGTATAGTGTGTGCCTTCTGTCTGTCTTAATTTTGACTCAGTATATTTTTGAAGTTTACCTGGTTGTATTAGTTGTCTCTTTACTGCTGTGGGGATCCTTGGTGGTTTTAAAATTTACATTTTAAAATTCTCTTTCTTGCTAGTCTCTGAGATGTGAGATCCAACAACTAATGATGATCCTGACCTTTAGGGGAGCTGTCAGTGCCTTTCTGAAGTTCTTGGTCCTGGATGACAGTCTTGGCACCTCAACAGAATTCAGATATTAGCTCTTGGTTTCACAGTGAAGGCCTTGAGGCTACAGGGATAGTTCTTTGTTCTTTCAGTGTAGTGTTTTGGAAAGAGTGTCAGTCAGCCTGGTCTGGGCTCAGTAGTTAAGAGCACTGACTGCTCTTTTAGAGGTTCTCAGTTCAATTCCCAGCAACCACATGGTGGCTCACAACCATCTGTAATGGGATCTGATGTCAGCCCCCTAATATATCTAATCCTGGTTGGTAGCACCAGCCCAGGTACTTGTCATTCACACCAGAACCTACAAGACTTCGACCTCTCGTAACCAAATCTAGTCTCTGCTGCCTTGCATTATGAGTTGGTGGTGGTTCTCCACCGCAGTGGAGCGCTTTCCCTGCTTAATGACTGGTGTATGGGTGAGCTTTGTTCCCAGGACTATTGTGAGTCCTGAGTGTTTTGTTTTGTTTGTTTGTTGTTGTTGTTTTCCCTGAGAACTGGTTTTTCTGTGTAGCCCTGGCTATTCTGTATCTCATGCTGTAGACCAGGCTGTTCTCAAACTCAAGAAATCCTCCTGCTTCTGCCTCCCAAGTGCTAGGATTAAAGGCATGTGCCACCATGTTTTGTTTCTGATAGGATCTTGTTAGGTGGGCCAAGCTGTCTGAAATTCTGTGAAGCCCAGGCTAGTCAAAGTTACTGTCCTCCTGACTTAGGTAGCTTAGTGATGGGGTTTAAAGATATGTTCCACCACAGCTTAGGTTCTGTGCTTTACACTGCTGTAATGTACACTGCGTGAGATGTGAGCCAGGGTTCCTCTTTACCTCATCTTCTGTTCCACATGTCCTCATGGAGTTACCTTGTCACGCTCTCACCAGTTGATACACAACTCATAAATCCCTTCTTCCCCAGCGCCTCCCTGGACTCTTGGGCCTCTCCTTTCTGAACACTCAGCGCTCTTATTTTAACAGTAGGTGACATTGAAAGCCTCTGGCATTTAGCATCCTTAGTAAGTGAAGAGCAGGACTTTAGTATCTAGAGTCCTGTTTTCAAGCATCTGTGTACCTGCTTCCTGGAGGTGTTATAAAAGTAAAGTGAAATCGGTAGAAAAGAATCTTATTCATTATGTAAATGCACATCATTATGCGAATGATACTGGTTATTTTTACTTGTGTAGTGATGAGTAACTTCCTGAAGGCAGCACAGGGTTCAGAACCTGTTAGTAGTCATTTGCCTCCTGCTTCTGGAGGATCTTCTTACTCAGTTTGCCCAGTTTCTGTTTTTAGTCCCTGTAATCTTTTGGGCACATTACCCTTAGGACATGAGGGACCTCACAAAACAATCCTGTAGTCTTGATTGCATTTATGGCTACTACATCTCTGTCCTCACTGACACTGTTCGGGTAAAGCTCTACCTTAAGAGTAGTGGCATTTGTAGTGCCAGTACAATAGACCTCATAGGCTATAGGGACTAGAGCACATTGCATAATACAGGTTTGTAAAGTATTTTTGAAATTCTTCTGGCATTTTGTGTAATTAAATGTATCTTTTGGGAGAATCTACTAGACAGGCTTTGTGAGGAAAGCATTTATTATAATCTTTACCTAGACCAATTTATTAGATGTCTTCACACACACCCCAATTTTACTTAAAAAATAATAATTGTAGACTGTAGATTATGCTAATTTTGTCTGCTAAATTTCAAAGTAATCCTATTTTTAAATGCTGTAGACTGGGATTGGGAGCTAGCTTAGTAAAATGCTTACAGAGATTTGAGTTTGATCTTTAGAATTCATGTAAAAATGCCAGGCATGATGGTATGTGCTTGTAATCCCAGTGTTTAGGAAGCAGAGATAGATGGCTCCCTGAGGCTTGAGAGACAGGCAGGCATGCAGGCAGACATCCTAGCATATTTGGTACGTTCCCAGCCAGTAGCACATCTAAGCAAAAACAAGATAGCACCCAAGGAACAACAGCCAAGGCTGCTCTGGCCTCCCTCTGCACATGCACTTAAATATATGAACACACATTTCCACACATATAAAGTACACCTGTGTATAATTTTAAAATTAAAAACAACAAAATGAAAAAAAAAAAGACTTTAAAAACAAGCCCACAGGCCTGGAAATATGGCTCAGTGGTTAAGAGCATTTACTGGCCTTGCAGAGAATGTAGGTAGGCTTGGTTCCCAGAAGCCGTATGATGATTACAACTGCCTATAGGTCCACTTTCAGGCAATCCGACACTGTTTTCTGGCCTCCAGGCTCCTACACACATGTGGTACATATAAAATCATGCAGGCCCACACACATTAGCATAAACTTAAAAAATAAATCTTTTTAAGTTAAACAAGCACCAAAACCCTTTGAGGCAAATGTGAAGTAATGCCTGCTTGTCAAGTTTGCCCCCAGTCATGGTGTCAGTTGAGTGTGTGTGGGATGTGTGTGTGTGTGTGTGTGTGTGTGTGTTCATGTGCGCATGCTGTGTTAATCTGAAATGCTGGCTGCTGTTTCTTCCTGATACTCAGAATGCTTTTTCACTGTACTGCTACTGGATTCTCTTCATTCTCCTTTTAACCAAAATAACGGGTTTCTGTTGTTAGGTTGCCACAAAGACAGCTGTAGAAAAAATACCTAACAATGATAGCTAACAATTATTTGTTCCTTATTAATATCCTAAGTACTTTGCGTGGATTGATGTTTAATCCTCACTGCTACTCTGGATATTTAGTGTTCCTGTTTTACAAGTGAGGAAATAGTGACACAGGATGGCTAAGTAACTCATCACACAAGTTCATTTTGGAAGTTTATAAATATGCTTTAAATATATTTCTTTGAGGCTGGAAATGTAGTTCAGTGGTAGGGTACTTGCCTAGTACATGTTGGCATCTAAGTACAGTTTCTATGTTCAAGTGTGTGTGTGTGTATGTGTGCGTGTGTTTGTATTATATATACATTTATTTTCTATGTATGGTGTGTATAAGGGCAGGCAGGCATACCATGGCATGATTGTGGAGGGCAGAGAAAAGCTCTTTAAGAGTCAATTTGGTCCTTCCACAGCAGGATCTGAGGTCCACATTCAGGCAGTCAGGCTTGAGTGACAGGTGTCTTCACTTCCTGAGCCATCCTGAGGGCTGGGCCCTACTTTAAATATACTTCTAGGGGCTGGAGAGATGACTCAGAGGTTAAGAATATTAGCTGTTCTTCCAGAGGTCTTTCAATTCCCAGCACCCACATGTAAGCTTACCATCTACAGTGGGATCTGATGCATGCATATAGACAGAACACTCATGTAAATGAAATACAGAAATCTTTTAAACAAAATTGTGTGTGTGTGTGTGTGCGCAGAGTTATTTTAGGGACCTGCTTGCCTGTAAAGGATATCCTAGGACAGCAGATCCCTTAGTTCCTAATAAACAGCTGCCTCGCTAACACTTCTGACCAAGCTTGGACCATCAACAAGGAACCCAGCCAAGCTTATTAACCCCTTTCTGTTTTTCTGCAGCTAGCCACGGTGCAGCCTGGTCAGAATTTCCACATGTTCACAAAGGAAGAACTGGAGGAGGTGATCAAGGACATTTAAGGAGGGGCCATCCTCGAACTTCTGTGGGACAGTTTCAGCTCTAATTGCCCTTAGACTTTATTCCCAGCTCTTATGTTGTGGAAAATATCCAGTATATGTGTGTGTGTTTTTTTATGATGTCTGTACATAACAGCAATTCTGAAATAAAAAAATTTAAAAATATTTGTTAATAGTCTGTGATCTTATTATAATTTTAAATGCTTATGTTGGTAGGCAAAAATTATAGTAATTAATGCCCTTAATACCTTTCCTGTGAGCATGACTGTCCTAAAATTATTGTGGTGGATCTCTGCAACATAGACAGCTCTAACCTTAGATCAGGGAAGAGTAATTCAGACTAACCCAGTCCCTCCCAGTGGTTAGTAGATGTTAGTACAACTGTAAGTCCATTTTTAAGTCTTTTTTTTAAGATTTATTTATGTATATGAGTACACTGTAGCTGTTTTCAGACACACCAGAAGAGGACAACAGATCCTATTACAGATGGTTGTGAGCCACCATGTGGTTGCTGGGAATTGAACATAGGACCTCTGGAAGAGCAGTCAGTGCTCTTAACCACTGAGCCATCTCACTAGCCCCCATTTAAAGTCTTTTGTTGTTGTTTGTTTGTGTTTGTTGAGAAAGGGTTTCTCTATGTAGCCCTGGTGGTCCTGGAACTAGCTCTGTAGACCAGGCTGGCCTTGAACTCAAGAGATCTGCCTACATCTGCTTTCTGAATGCTGGGACTAAAAGCAAGCACCACCACTGCCTGGCCTTTGAGTGTCTCTTAAGGAAACGTACAATCTTGCTTTTTTTATACGAGGACACTGATCATTGACCATCAGAAGACTCCTGGGGGGCCTCCCTACCTCTTTGTGTCTTAATGAACAGTCTGGGGAGAGTACCCTTTTTATGAAGTTAAGGACTGCATATAAATTAGGGGATTAAAAAGAGAGAGAGAGAGAAAATGGCCTTGGCTTTGATCTCAATTGCAGTGAGAGTTACACACCTAAGCTGTATAAGTAAAAGAACTGTAAAATTCAGAAGTAATTTCTGTTGGACTTTGGAATGCATGATGAACTTCTCCACTGGAGCTCTTCTCACATTGCTACAATTAACAGTCATTCCATTTGGACCTCAGAACACTCCTAACAGGTAAAGAACCTAAGACTCTGTCATTGAACATAGAAAATTAAATTGTTGCTGGAGAGATGGCTCAGTGGTTAAGAGCACTGACTGCTCTTCCAGAAGACCCACATGTGGTTCTTAGCACCACCTGGCAGCTCACTGTCATCCATAACTCCAGTTCCAGGGATATATTCTCTCCTGGCCTCCTCAGACACCATGCATGCACACATGCTATATAGGCATGAAGACAACAGCCATACGAGTTTTAAAAATTAAAAATGGTTTTAAATTAGCAAAAACCTGTTGGGACTTATCTCAAGATTTTCAAGGTTTCAGATCACCAAGTCTTGAGTAACGAGTCTCAACAGCAGTTTGAGATGTGGTTTGCACTGTCTGAAGCATGGCTGGTCCTTAGGGGTAAAGAATCCATTGCAGTTCATTGATGGCTTAGGAATTATCTGCTGGGCTTTGTGTAATCTTTCACTAGGAAACTGTTCTCTGATGTTAAATAGTAAAACTATGGTAGCTGATTTCATACAAAATTCATAGTGTAGTGAAAAGTAGCTTGTGCTGATAAACGTTTGAAAACTACTTCAGCACAGGAAGAAGTTTTGCCATATATATATACACACACACACACACATGAAGAAAACAATTTGGGTTTATTATCAACATTCTGCATGTTTCTACTGATGTTAATCCTGTTATAAAATAGGATATGAGGTTTATTTAGCCCCTGGGTACAGTTGTTTTAAATTGCAAAAACAAATACTAAATAATTATGTAGTATACAGTGTACTATTAAATTACATTGATATATTTAAAATCCTGTATCAACTTAGTTATTGTCTTAGGGTTTCACTGCTGTGAAGAGACACTATGACCAAGGCAACTCTTAGAAGGACAACATTTAATTGGGACTGGTTTACAGGTTTAGAGGTTCAGTCTGTTATCATCAAGGCAGAAGTATGGCAACATCCAGACAGGCCTGGTGCTGGAGGAGTTCAATATCTTCATCTGAAGACTGACTTCAAGGCAACTAGGATGTCTTAAAGCCCACACCCACAATGACACACTCCAAGGCCACACCTACTCCAACAAGGCCACCCCTCCTAATAGTGCTACTCACTGGGCCATCCTTATTCAAACCACCAGTCATTTAAGAATTTTACTGGGGGAGGCTGGAGAGATGGCTCAGCGGTTAAGAGCACTGACTGCTCTTCCAGAGGTCCTGAGTTCAATTCTCAGCAACCACATGGTGGCTCATGACCATCTGTAATGGGATCTGATGCCCTCTTCTGCTATATCTGAAGACAGCTACAGTGTACTCACATACATACATACATACATACATACATACATACATACATACTTCTAAAAAAAAAAGATCATGGTATTATTTAAAAAAAAAAAATTTTACTGGGAAGCTGACATAGCTGTAAAAGCGCCATCTGTGGTCTCCCGTGGTCTAAGTACCTCTAGTGGGGAAAAGAGGCAATAACCTCTTTAATTTGTATGTGTGTGTGAATACACATATACACATATTGGGAGCCTGAGGAGGTCAGAAGAATGCATTGGATCCCCTGGAACTGGAGTTACAGGTGGCTGTGAGCTGCCATGTGGGTGCTAGGATCTAAACCTTGGTCTTCTGTAAGCTCTTAACTGCTGAGCCATTGCTCCAGGCCCAGTACTGATTAATGCAGATGTGGAAAAAAATATGTCACTTTGAAGGGGTGTGTCATTCATGAATATACAGAGGAGAAAGTGAAGGGAAAACACTGTAGCTCTCCCAGCTTATAGTTCTTCCTATTGACAAGGCAGGGTGTCTGTATTTTATAACTGAGAAAACAGTAAGTACCATTATCTGCTATAATTACAGTGTACACAATTCAAAGAGATGTTTACTTTTCTTTAAATGTTGAGGTTACTTGTGTTCAAGAAATGATCTTATTACAAAAAGGTATGGCTTTATGATAATTGCCTCATATTAATATTTTTGTGACAGATATATTTGGGGGAAATACAGTTTTTAGTAACTACATAGTTGTAAAATTTACATACTTCTGGGGTCAAAGTAAGATCTCATGTATAGTATTTCTCATTTCCAATACAGAAGTACAGCGCTGCCCAATATGGGTAAGATTCTGGAGTTAATCTCAGGTGTGGCAAAAAAAAAAAAAAAGAAAAGAAATCGGTGGGCAAGTTACCAGAGGAAACTCCTGGACACTGTTAAGAATATAACTAAAACAACACATTAAAAAGTGAAGGTTGCCCGGGCAGTGGTGGCACATACCTTTAATCCCAGCACTTGGGAGGCTGATGCAGGCAGATTTATGAGTTCGAGCCACCCTGGGCTACATAAAAAAGGCTTCAACAAACCAACAAAAACCTAAATGTTTATTGTACTAAATAACTAAAAGATGTATTTGGTAGTTTCTCCAGCAGGCAGCACTGTTGAGTTAGCTTTCTTCTTTCCCCATAGTAAGACAATAGACCATTCATCTTTGTCACCCAAACAAAGAAATATTCCTTTGTAGCCCCCTTTTTCCCCTCCGTAACTGGTCACATGCTACTGTAACTGACTGCCTTGTGATCTAATCCATACTTGACACGAATTAAAAATAAGTTGTGCTTTAAAAAATAATGTGGCGTTTATATTTCTGGAAAGAAACACATTCATCAGTTTTCATCTTGTTCAGTAGCTCAGAAACTGGAGGACTTTTCACCGTGGTTTTGGGGAGAGGAAAAATCCTAAATATGTAAATAGTTTTGTTTATACCATTCGATGTACTTACTGGGGTAGGCTTACCATTTTTGTTGTACAGCAAAATACTCATTTGGGTTTACTGTTAAAGTTAAAAGTAACTTCCCATTGCTTTCACTCTAATATAACATTTTGCATACTTTGTATCTTTTTAATCTGGCTTCCTGAGTTCCTACTGAACATCCTGAAATGTTGGGAAGAGGTGGGGTGAAGTTAAGGATTTAGAACTGGTTTTACCAGCACTGCATGTTCTAAAAGTTGTGTGAGCAGCTTCTGCGGTGTAGGGAACAGTGGAAAGTTTATACTGGAGGTGGGGTATTAATTTAGGAGGCATCATATTCAGAGAGGGAATTGGTGCGATGTACTCACTGCAGGGTTATGGGTGCTTTAGATAACTAAAAATCACAATGTGCCTGTACTGAAACGATCATATATAAAGAAAGCTTTAGGCACCTCTCTTCCCGTATACCTACACTTGGTGGCAAAGCTACCTACATTTCCAAGTCCGGGGAAGCCAATAAGTAATTCCGCCTCTGGACTACCTCCCTGCAGATGAGGAAGGTGATTGAGGCCAAACATGTTGGAAAGACTTCTGCGGCTTCCATGAGTCACGGGAGTAATGTTCTTCTGCCCCATAGGATTTTCGCATTCACCTTCTTGGCTCCTTCGGCAGACAATGGGCAAGCGGGCGAGCCGGGGTTAAAATCCTGATGTACCAGTTTATGTCAAAGCCCCTTTTCCAACTGAGAGTAGTTCAGGGATTCCCTGGCTTTTCCAGGAGCAGTTTCCACCGAAAGAAAATTGTAGGAGCGTTTGGAGGGGGTCGATGGGGGAAGAGAAGGCAACGTGACCCAATCCTAACTCGAGGGTCTCCGGAGGCGCCGCGACCTCGCAAGCTGGACGGGGAGGGGAAGCGGGTAACCCCCTAGGCCAACTCCGGAGCCCAGCCTGCAGACGCCGAGCGACGGTAGGGAATGACCTCAGCCGTCCCTGCCACGTTCCAGCCAATCAGTCCCGCATCTTGGCATCCGAATCCAGGACCCCCGAAGCCGGAGGCGACGCGAGCCAATGAGGAGTGGGTCGGAGAAGAAGGACAGGCGGCCAGCCTATGGGGGTGGAGAGGCCCGGCTGCGCGTATCCAAGCAGCGCCCGGCCGAGCTCGGGGGTGTGGCGCAGCGCCGGCGGGGGTGGGCGGGCGCGCCGGGTGGCAGGTGTCAGCGGCGTCTGCATTCGGCGGCGATGGAGCGGCCCCGGGGAGCTGCGGACGGCCTTTTGCGCTGGCCCCTCGGCCTCCTCCTGCTCCTGCAGCTGCTGCCGCCGGCCGCCGTCGGCCAGGACCGGCTGGACGCGCCGCCTCCGCCCGCGCCTCCTCTGCTGCGCTGGGCCGGTCCGGTCGGGGTGAGCTGGGGGCTGCGCGCCGCCGCGCCCGGGGGCCCCGTCCCCCGCGCTGGCCGTTGGCGCCGCAGCGCGCCCGCCGAGGACCAGGACTGCGGCCGCCTCCCGGACTTCATCGCCAAGCTGACCAATAATACGCACCAGGTGAGCGCGCGAGGCCCCGGCGCCCCCCGGGCTGGGTCGCCCTTCCCAGCCCGCGGCCCCCGGCGGCCCTCGGCTCCCGCTGCACGCTACGAGGCTAGCGCGAGACCCCGGCTGCGGATGGCGGCGAGGCGCGGGGGCGGCGGGGGCCGGAGTGTCTGCGGCCCGCGGGGCTGTGTGTCGTCATAGCCGAGGCAATCCGAGACTTTGACTCGCCGCATTCTTTGCTTCTGCTTCTTAAGTTGTCAGAATCTCCCGGTCATCCCCATTTCCCCCCAACCCCCACCCCGAATTTAGAACGTTGGGTCCATCAACGCTGGTACCTACCAGGAAGCTGGAGGCATAATTACCCCTTGAGTGATCGCAGAAGTTGGGCTGTCCAGAAGCAGAGGTGTGTCCTCCCTGGGTTGGTACTTTTGGGGTGGTGAGACTGGCATCCAGAAATCCCACAGCAGTTGTTAGGTCACGGTTTGTGTTTCCATAGTTAAAGGAACACGCATGGAAACAAAAATGACATTGAAACCCAACCGTGAAATGACATCTCTGCTGCTCCCTAAAAAATAAAAACGGTTCAAGATGTTTTCTCAGGATGCAGGCTCAGAACCCTCTGACCTGACCCAAAACGACCTTGAGAGGTATTCCGAACCAAAATACTGTGTCCAGAACCCAGTGAACAGAAAACGGCCTCTAGGACCTAGATTAGAATCAGTTGCAGACTAGTCAGAATTCCATCTAATGGCTTCACACAGTTGCCGACGGTCCCAAACAAGAGTCTGGGTTGTAACCAGTCAGCCCTGCAAATGACAGGCTCTTTAAATCCCTTTGCTCCAGATCTGTTCTGGAGACAGACTCCAGTGTGCTTTGTTTCCTTCTAAGTTGACCTACGATGATGAGACGCTCTTTGCACAAGTACTGGTATTGGCTTCTGTGTGTGACTTGCAGCCAGCTGAGATCCTGTGATCTGTCTCACTCCTTGAAAATTGACTTCTAACCTTGTGTTGAACCCTTACCAGGACCTCTCTATCCTGTCCTAATTTCTAATAACTATGAAACATACTTCAGATACTCTAAGCCTGCTCTTATCGAGACTTTCAAAGTTGTGTGGTGCTTCTGTTTTGGCCACAAGTATCTGAACCTTTTGACACATTGCTGCATTGAGAAATTGTTAGGAAAGTCTTGGTTTCAGCGCAACTAGGGCATCTTCCTCCTCCTCTTTTTTTTTTCTCTTCTAAAATTAACAATTGTTGCAACCCACGCATGGGAAAGGCGTTTTCAGTTCAGTGTATTTTCTGTGTTATGTCTTTTCTTGTTTCCCAAGAGAAAATGTTCATGGAGGTGGCCGTGGGCGGCTGGAGTTCTGTACCTGTTCTTAGTTTACATTCCATCTCAGTATCCCCCAAATCTCAGTGTCCCCTCCCTTGGTCTTTCTTTTGAGCTCCATACTTGTTAGTTGTGACCTAATTCTCCAATCAGAGAGACTGGAATGAGTACTGAAAAGTCTTCCTATTTAATGAAGAAAATAAAATTGTGTAGACTTCTCTCTCTCAGTAGAGTGTTGAGAAAGGATTTACTTTTTGCCACTGATAATTCATGCAAATCATTCCAGGTCCACAGTTTCCTTGCAATTCTTCTCTTGCTGGATGACCCATCTTCAAATCTGCAACAGTTCCTGGTTAAATGTCACTTACAGTATACCAGTTCCAAAGAAAGAGGCCGAGAAACCTGGTTGTTCTTTGAAGTTCATAAGCAAAAAGGGCTTTGTCTAGTTCATTTTACTTAGTTACAGCTTGTTAGGTTTTTCCCCCCTTCAGTCATTATTTAAAATGACTGTCCCCGCCCCCAGTTGTTACCCTTGCATAGTATTTTCTTCAAAGAGAGTTCATCCTTTGTGTAATTGGGGGGGGGTGGGAAACGTGGAGCCTTCAGCTTAGAAATCATTGTGTTAGTTTTTGAAAGTTCTGTTTCCTCTCAGGAATTGGGAAGTAATCTGCTGTTCTTCAGATGTCATAATTCATCTCTATACACCAGACTGAAGAGATCTGGTGTTGCAGGATCCTTTGTAACAGGGTGGAACAAAAGCAGCAGCAGCACAGAACAACATATTTACTTTCTTATTGTCAGAGACACTATGTTTTCAGACAGCTGAAGTAGGAAGATATTATATTCTTTGAAGTAATTATTTTCTGTATAATATAAAAGGATCCAATCCACCTCTCCCCCAAAAGCAGAAGTTCTTATTTCTTATTTCTCACAGCCTGGTGTTCTTTTCCTGTCCTATCATGAGTGTATGTGAATGCTTTCCAAAGGCCCAGAGATGGGGTGGGGGAAGAAACTGCCAAGTTACAAAGGGAATTCAGACCTGACAGTGCATTACCGCTAAAGGTTTTAGCACGTGCTGGAGATTGAACCCCATGCCTTGCTCATACTAGACAAGTGCTTACTCTACCACTAAGCAATATTTTCAGTCCCAGCATTTAATCTTAAGAAGTCTACAAAGTATTTGCCCATCTAGTGGCTTTCGGAGACTTCCACCCTATGCTGTGACATGGGCTCCATCACTCATGAGACCCTCTCTTTCCCTCAAGCTTCCCTGTCTCTCTCTCTAGGTCTCCTTTCACCTTCCTTGCAGCCTTTCAAGTGGGCTGTGTTTAGTTTGAAGGCGTGTGTTGTTTGCATGGAGGTCATAATGATTCAGTTCTCTGTGGAATTTAAGGGAGCAGAGAGAATACTTTTTTCTAGTTACAGTGTTATCAATAGGAAGAACAGACTCGTAAGAAAGTGACACAAGAACTGGCTGTAACTAAAGCAGCAAAAAGAATGGCAACAAGATGCAGGCAGAAGGTCACCACTTACATCTTATAAAAAAAATTTTTTTTTACACTTCCTGATCTCTTTCTGAGGGTTTGGCATGCCAGGAAAGGCCCTGCAGCGCCATGGGGCCCTCCCATGGGGCCCTCCATGCCTCCCAGAGACCAGCCCTGTCTGCATGTGGGTCCTCAAAATGCTATTGTTATCTTCACTAAGTTACTTAAGCGTCCACAGCTCATCCTTAATCTTTAAAATGGAGCTAAGCATGCATGCTTATGAGAAACAAACAGGAGTGTATAAAAATACGCTCTGTATTTGTGGACTCACAGTCCCTGATACTTACACTCAGTAAGTTACAAGCCTTTGCTCTCCCTGTTAGGGATCATCCACAAACTTTCGTAGCCTTCTTTTGCTTTTAACCCCAGACCGATGTCAGGCTCCAGTACGAGCCGATTGCTGCTGACTTTATGTGCTTGGAGGAGTGTTCACAGCATGCATAACCTTTGTACATGGGAGAATTTGAGCAGGCCCAGAAGATTTTTATTAATGTTGGTTGCTAAGTTGGGTTGCTTCAAAACATTCCCCCATAAGCACCCCTTTGAGGGTAGGCATGAAAGTCTGCTTTAAAGAAGCAGCAGAAATGCCTTGGCCAGAGTTACAGCGGTGGCTGACATAATTTCCTTCTCATTCCTGTGTACAGACCATTGGATAATTTCCTTAAAAGTTCCTAAACTTATGATTAATAGGACTGGGAGCTGTTGCTCACTCTCTCCTCTCCGCTCCTGTCCCTAACTACTGCGTTACACATAACTTCCCAACTCCTACCCCGACATCAAAGCATCTGGTTTCTTAAGTAAACAGGCCCTGTAGAGAGGCTGTTGTAAGGCCTCAGCACCGAGAAGAATGCCTGTGTTTGTTTGCCTCACTGGTAGAGCCGAGTCCAGGCTGACAGCACTCAGTGTGTCTGTTGGCTGGTTCAAGGAGCTGCTGCTCTCAGCCTGTTGGGGATCTCCAGACCTTTGTAGCACCCGGAAATCTGAAGGTTGTTGCCTTTAACTGTCCCAGAACTTCCTGGCTGCCTCCTTTATCCCAGCAGTAGCCCGTCTTCACTCTGTCTCCCTCCATTTCCCACACTCCACTCCTGATCTCTAGTTTATCTCACTTTTCACAAGCTCCTTTACTGCCACTCATGTTTGGGTCAAGGCACAGGAACCTAGGAAGGGTGGCCTTCTTGGTCCTGGTGAAGCAGAGTGAGCCATGGCCCCCGGGAACCTCTGCCATGCAGACTGCTCTGAGCAGGATGTTACAGCCACACATGCTTGGGATTCTGGGAGGAACCATCAGCAGCTGTGAGGAATTTTCATCCACCTCTGGAAAGGTTGCTCTGAAGAAGGGCTGAGCTTTGGTTAGCATGAGAGTAGAAGGCCAGCCAGGTGTGACAGATGGCTGAAAAGGAATGTGGCATAATATTTAGGGAAGTTCACTGCTGCCTCTAATGTTGCCTCTATGAATTGCAAATTGTAAATAGAAGTTTTGAGTTTTGTCTTTGCTGGGGAAGGTAACTGGAAGCAGCCCTTGTTCTGGTCACTTTCTAAAGGATCTTTCTTTCTGCAATAATGACAGCAACTGACTCTCTGCTTTTTCATGTCAGGCTCACACACTCTTCTGAGCTCTGTCATTTGCAAGCAGCTCTTTTCAGCAGGCACTGGACTCCCATGGTGACTGCCATGTCTGTGCTCCTCAGTTTCATCACTGGTGAACGCTTTACCTGTATGATTACCACATGGCATTTAATTCTTAGCACTGCTAGTGGGCACCAGCCAGAGAGAAGGTTTCCTCCTCTTCCTCACGTTCTGACCTATCTCCCGTCACCTCTGTCTCCATCATCTGCCAAGTTATAACTTCATTTTGAGGCAGAAGAAATGAGGCTAGTATATGATGAGGAACTGATGTTGAGGCAGAAAACCCGTCAAATTTGGGTTTGTAGTCAGCTCGGGAAAGAACTGGTCCCGATATATTATAAAATAGCTACTGAGTTTATCAATTTCTAGCACTACCCAGTTCTCTTCCCCGGTAACCAAAACGTCTCTTGTGTTTTTAGAAACAAGCTTGTTCATCCCACTTTGAGGCCTCAAGGTCTATGTGTAGGTGGGTTACAGGGGTAATGGTGCTTGAAGGACAAAGCATTCTGTTTGTGTCCAGTCTAGGTGGTCCGTTGTTTAACTGTGACTCCCTTAGAAATGGGTTAGTAAATGTAATTTTGAGATAGTTGGATTGAAGGCGTTCAGACAGACTCAATCAATAGACTGTTAGGTGAAAGCTTGACATGTGGGGTCTATTTAAATGCTGAGCCGTTGTTCCTTCTCTAACCCTTAATGCAGCCCAAAGAAACCACTGTAAAAACCCAATTGTGGCATTCTGCTGAGAAGCCCTCTGCTCTAATCCTGTGTTCTGTTTGGTGTTTCAGCCTCTGTCTCTCAGTCCCTGGTCTACAATGATGTTAGAAGTTTTGGATTAGCATAAGAATGTTTTGTTTTGTTTTTTTAAATTCTGTGCTCCACGTGGAAGCAGAGGCCAGAGGTTGTGATCACAAATGTTTATTGGTTGATTCCAAATTTAGAAGCAAATGTTGACCGCTCAGCTTGCTGGTTGAACTTGCACACATTGTGGATTCACATCTGGAGTGGTGGCCTGCCACTCCCAGAGGTCACTTCAGTGACATGCGAGCATTCTCAAAAGACAGTAGGATGTTTTCCAGGCAATTACAAAGAACCTCTGCCTCTTATTTTAGGGAAAGTAGTAGTTTATCCTCCCTTGTTGGCTGGGAATTTTAATGCTAATAAAGGCTACTCGTTTGGATAGCCCAAGCACATATCCAATAACTATGTAGCAGTAAATGTGAGGTTTGTTGTCTTCTGTTTTTTTTTTTCTTTTTTTCTAAACTCTTTTTTGTTTATCCTCTTTCCAGCAGCATGAGTATTGGAAACTCTGTGGCTGGCTGACTTTGAGTCTGTGAACCTGTGAAGTTCCATTGTGATTACCTGACTTGATTTACTGTCATCTGAAGAAAATGACCATTGGTTCTTTCAGAGACTCTGGCTACCAGCCCTCCTGTGTTGGCTTTAGCTAAGATTTTCTCCTGTGATGACTTCAGCTAAGGTTTTGCTCTGGGTGTTAAGCTCTGATACAGAAGTAGTACTCTTGCCAGTTTGCAAGTCTGGTTCAACACCCTGAAGGACCGAGAGATTGAACTAGGAGAGACAGTTTCACTTTAATTCTTCTCAGACAAGGTAGCCCTAACCTGATGTTTATATGACACTTGTTCTTTGTCATGAGGGATCCAGAACATTAATTTGCTGCATACAAAATGCCCGAGACATATCTTATTACCCACATTTGAGTTATGGCTCTCCTGAATTCATGGTTCTGTGATCATGGAGAATTATTTTACCTCTGACCTTCATAGTTTTTTGTTTTGTTTTGTCGGGTTTTTTTTTTTTGGGGGGGGGGGTGTCTCTGAGACACGGTTTCTCTAACAGCCCTGGCTGTCCTAGAACTTTGTAGACCAGGCTGGCATGGAACTTACAGAGATCTGCCTCCCTTTGACTCCTGAGTGCTGGGATTAAAGGCGTGTACCACCACGGCCATTTTTTGTTTTGTTTTGTTTCGTTGTTTTTGTTTTGTTTTAATTAGAGAGGCATACTCTTTAGTTGTTCAGAGGGCCAAATGGGAACTTTTATCAAAGTATCTTGTTTAATGTACTAGATAGGTGCTATCCATTTAAACAGCTCACGAGCCTCCTATTATGTGCAGAGTGGAGCCCAGGGGTGTGCCCTAAAAAAGCTAAATTACTGCCACCACCGTACAGATTTTGGTATTCAGAGGTGGCTCCTTAGGAGTCTGTAGAAAGGCAGGAAGGACCTCACGGAGCAGTGCTGGGAAGGCAAGGTGGAGAGATCCGTAAAGGCTAAGACGGGAAAACATGAGCGTGACTCTGCAGATGGGTGCTGATGTGCTGTGTGGAGAGAGATGCTGATGAGAATAACTGATGTCTCCGTGAAAGCGTGTAAGAAATAATCTTGACACTTGTGTGTGTGTGTGTGTGTGTGTGTGTAAGTGCAAGTACACACACGCCATGGCAAGCATGAGAAGATTGCAGAACTCCCAGGAGTCCTCCTTCCCTGCCATCTTGTAGGATCAAGCTCAGGTGTTTAGGCCTGAGAGCAAGCACCTCTCTCTACCCTCTGAACCATCACACCACCCCAACTCTGGGTATTCTTGGAGAATGTGAAGCAAAGTAGGAGAAACCTGAATGCCCACGACTGCATTTCTCTTGTCTGAATATTCATGAGCTCCAGGACAAGGTTGAATGCTGGCTGTGCCTGTGTTTAGCAGCCTGAATAGATGGTTGGGCTCATTTGCATGTCACCACCCCTTGCATCTACTGGTGAAGCTAGACAACCTGTTGAGTCAGACTGTTAGGTCATTCTGGCACATGCCTTAGTTCTACTGTTGAGGCTGGATGATAGCTCACTGGCTGAGAGCTGGGAGTGAACCCAGGTGTCCAGACATGATGCTTGCTGCACTTGGAAGTTCACGAACAGGTTTTAAGTCAGTGCCTCTGTCTGCCATAGAGGTAAGGCGAGGCTGTAGACTCCATTTCTAAGGTGTATAGTTGTGAACTCCTTTCTGCTCCTTGAGGTTACAGTGGACTCAGTAGAGCTCAGTCAGACTTTCTAAGCCTCCAGGCCCCCTTGTATAAAATGTAATATTACCATGAGGCTTTGAAGAGAAAGCATTAGTTGATAGACTTTGGAAACCTTTAATATACTGTGAGTGTGACTCGTATAATTTGTCTTTCCTTATTTTTGGTTTTTCAAAACAGTGTTTCTCTGTATAACAGCAACTCACAGAGATCCATCTGTCTCTGCGTCCCAAGTGTTGGGGTTAAAGGCATACACTACCATGCCCAGCTAGATTTCTTAATAAGCCTGTTGACCTGTCGCAGCCTCCACAGGACCCAGTTGTCAATCAAACAGTCCTGATAAACACAGCCCTGAACCAATTCCCAAGGAACATGTGAAAGTAGTCTGCTGAGGCCCAGATGCTTTTGTTTTTCTCTCCCAGCCAGGTTGGCTGCTGGGCTTGGGGGCACAAAGGGGGTGAGTGAAGACTGGTAGATGTGCAGGAAGCGTATGTTATAGACTCACTCTGTTTTTAACCTCTGTGACTATACCAGGCTTTAACCTGTCTGAGTTAATGCTTGAAGGCAGACATGGTACAGGATCCCGGGTATTGAACTTTAGTGGTGATCATGAGCATATTAATCTTTCTTAACCCCAGTTTTTATTGATAAAAAGGGAAACTAATATCTACTTCTTTTTTTTTTTTTTTTTTTATTAACCAACTAACAGTTGGTTTTTTTTTTATATATTTATTTATTTTATTTATGAGTACACTGTAGCTGTCTTCAGACACACCAGAAGAGGGCATTAAATCTCATTATGGGTGGTTGTGAGCCACCATGTGGTTGCTGGGATTTGAACTCAGGACCTCTAGAAGAGCAGTCAGTGCTCTTAACCGCTGAGCCATCTCTCCAGCCCCTAATATCTACTTCTTTTTTTTAAAAAAAAAACTTTTTTATGTATGTGAGTACACTGTTGCTGTCTTCAGATATACCAGAAGTCAGCATCAGATCCTATTACAGATGGTTGTGAGCCACTATGTGGTTGCTGGGAATTGAACTCAGGTCCTCTGGAAGAGCAGTCAGTACTCTTAACCACTGAGCCATCTCTCCAGTACCTAATGTCTACTTCTTAGGGTCACTATACCATTTTTGAGATTTAGAATGGACCCATCTCTTACTGAGAATGTCTTAGAACTTTATCTACAAACTTCTAATGGATCACTAGTTAGCTGTTTAAATATTTGTTTACATAGTATTCCTGGGGAATTCAGGGTACTCATAGTACCCAACTCTCTATATTAAGAAATATGTATATTAGATTCTTAGTATCTGTGTGTTCCACGTCTATGAATTTAAAAATTTTTTTTAATTGTATATATGGGCTGGGGAAATAGTTCATCCCATAGAGTACTTGCCAGGCAAGTACAGGGCCTGAGTTTGATCCCCAGAACCCACATGAAAAGCAAGGTATGATGGCATGGGGAGGCAAAGACAGGATCCCTGTGGGTTACTGGCTAGCCAGTCCACTTGAATGAGCAAACTCCCTGTTCAGTGAAAAACACTGCCTCAAAAATAAAGTGGAGAAACTGTCAAAAACAGTTGTGGAAGTCACTGGCTATCACCCTCTGGCCTCTATCTAGGTGCATATGCACACACATGTCCACCTTCTCAGGAG
This sequence comes from Grammomys surdaster, assembly GCF_004785775.1. Taxonomy (NCBI): domain Eukaryota; kingdom Metazoa; phylum Chordata; class Mammalia; order Rodentia; family Muridae; genus Grammomys; species Grammomys surdaster. Next base: position 2,073,635 of record NW_021620966.1, read on the forward strand.
CATATACACACCCATGCACCAAACATACACTCATATGTATACACATACACACTCACATACATACATACACACACACATAGACACACATATGCACACACACACATTCTCACACACACTCTCACATACATACACACTCTGTCTCTGTCATACTCTCTTTGTCTGTCTGTCTGTGTCTGTCTCTCTGTCTCTGTCTCTGTCTCTGTCTCTCTCTCTCTCTCTCTCTCTCTCTCTCTCTCTCTCTCTCTCTCTGTGTGTGTGTGTGTGTGTGTGTGTGTGTATGTGTCTCTCTTTGTCTTTCTCACACACAGAGAATGTAGAATGAACATCTATGGACACTATTTTGTACTTAAGATTCTCTAGACAAAAATCACAACTGGTGTTGGTTATTGTAAATAGAGAAGGTTTTAATATTGGGTGAGAGGAAATAGGTAAATTCTATGTAAACATTCCATCATTTAATGTAAAGAACTTGAGCTTGGTGGATTTTATTATCCAAAGAAGATAGGGCAGTGCTCCTGGAACCAGCCTTTCTGCAACATCAATGGGGGACCATATTTTTGGACTTGGTAAAGGAGGAGATGAGAAAGGACCAACCAACCTACCTTCCTTTCTTCCTTCCTTCCTTCCTTCCTTCCTTCCTTCCTTCCTTCCTTCCTTCCTTCTTTGAGACAAGGTTTGTCTATGTTGCTTTGGGTGTTCTGGAACTTACTTTATAGACCAGGTTGGCCTCAAACTCACAGAGATATATCTGCCTCTGTCTCCTGAGTGCTGGGATTAAAGTCATATGCTTCCACATTTCAGAGTGTCCTTTCAAATTGACTTTCTGTCTTTAAAATATTTTTTATTTATTCTTTGGCAATTTTATACATGTATACAGTATATCTGCCCACAGACAGTCCCCTCAAACTTTCTTGAAGCTATGGATAGTGGAGAGGGAATAGTGACCAAATTAATAACCTGAAAAAAATCACCAGATACATGCTCAATTGCTTAAGATAATTGCAGGTAAGTAGTGAGTTTTAAATAACTTTCAGTTATATAGGAAGTCTGCTTGTAGTTTAATAGTGATTTTTCTTCTCCTTTGAGTTTCTGTTTATTGGCATTAGTGGCTGCAGGGGGAACACGTTTTAACCCTTCCTCAGCAGAACAGCCACGGTAGCTTTTTACCCAGTTGGAGAAATATTGATGAAGTGTGGTAGGTATTTTCAGGGCCTTTGCTTGGTAAGGAGTTAGGCCTGAGTGCTGAAGGAATTGTTTATTATATGCGTGTTTCTTTAACCCACCACGTCACAGCTTCTAAGCTTACATAAATCCTCCATCCCAGTAAAAGTGGCCACCTCCACAGTCTCCTAAGCTCTGTTGTTTACCTGCTTTGTTCCTGGGGCTCCCACCTTGTCTAAAGGCCCTCCCGTCCTCAGTGCTTCCTCCTGTTCTTCCCTGTAACAGTCAGCTAGCTCCACCGCCTTGTCCAGTACTGAGTGTCTTACGTTCATTTTTGTTTATTTAAGCATTTTTCTCCAGGTTGTAGACTCTTTAAAGGCAAGGACCAGCTCGTGTCATGAGTTCATTTGTCTCTCACGTTGTTGGAGAAAAAGTAGCATTTATATGTGTTGTCTGGAGTTGGACAGATGTGACTTGGAAACCATGTCATTCCACTTACCAGCTGTGTGACTTCAGGCAGAGTATGTAATGTCTCTGAACAACTTTCTTCATTTATAAAGTAGGAATGATGCTTTATAATAATATTTAATACTGCTTTAATAAATGCATCTTCAAGGGTCAAGGGCATGTGTCTCTGCTGGTAGAGTGATCTCCTGACGTTGCATGAGTAATGCCCTAGGCTTGCTCCTCCACCACACACCTGTCATCCCAGCACTCCAGAGCTGGAGGTAGGAGGACCAGAAGACCAGGCTCGAGGTCATCCTACGCTGTGTAGGGAACTCAAGGCTAGCCCAGGACACCGACACCCTAATTTTTAAAAAGTTGTTATTTTTATCCATCAATGGTTTCATGAGCTCACATGTGTTAGATACTATACTGGATGCCAGATCTTGGGAGCTGGTGTTCAAAAAAAAAAAAAAAAACCAGATAGCTGCTGCCTTATATTTTATATCTGTGTACTTTATGAATCAGTGAGAAAATGGCCAAGAAACAATGTATAGTTACAAATATGGTAAGGAAAGAAGCAACCACAAGAGCATGACTGGCAGAGGCCCTTTTATCTGGGACGCCGAGGTCTTGCTGAGATGTTACTTACTCTGCTACTGAGGATGACTAGGATTTGCCAGGAGGAACACTCCAGGCCGGGAACAGCGTGTTCATAAAGCCTGAGGCGAGGAAGAGCTTCACGTACCCAAGATCTGGAAGAAAGCCAGCATGGCGGTGTAGCAGAGGGAGCAAGGAAGTAAGTCCCCACACCCGAAGGCTGAGCAGCCAGCTTAGGGTCTGGCAGACTGGTCCACAACCAGCAAGCAGCTCTCAGCCATTGGCCTTCCTGTGAGTCAGGACTTGGACGTAAAAAAAACAAAATGGTGAAATGTATCTCATTTGTTAGGTAGGATTAGAAATAAATTGTTTCATTAAATTGGATCTCTTTTTAAAAAAACAAAAAAACAAAAAAAACCAAACCTACTCCTGGAAGTACCAAAGACTTTGTTGCTTTTAATGAATTTTGTTTTCTAAAATGTCTTGGCCTTTTTAGTCTATTCTGTGGTGCTGGAGCAGTAAGAGACTGGGTCAGACTATTCCAGAACTCACGTGACTTTAACGTTGTGTGTTGTTTAGTGCCTACAGGGTTATTCAGAAACCTGGGGCTGTTTTCTCCAGTATTGGCCTGTACTCTTAGGCTGAAGTCGGCTTGCTTAAGGCTTTTTGTTTGTTCATCCTGCAGTAACTATATTCTTCTATCAATATCCCCGCCCCTTCCTGCTACTGTCCCTGTTTGTCTCTAGGTGCACCTTTCCCCAGTTTAATCTGTTTCCTCCATAAGCTAAGAAGAAAGATTTTCGTACATTGATTAGAATGGTGGCATGCAGTTTCCTCCCAGAATGCTAATGCATAACTTAACGCATAGCTTCCTAACGAATGTATTTTGCTGTACCAGAGGACTGCACACGCATAGCTTCCTAACACATGCATTCCACTGCATCAGGGGGCTGCACACACATAGCTTCCTAACGCATGCATTCTACTGTACCAGAGGTCTTCACCACTCCCCTTCCATAGAGTGTTCTGCTCCTCCGAGGATTGAAATAATGCAGGGTCACTCTTGTAACATGGCTATTGGAATTAGGGAGCTGGCTTGTTGATTTAACCCCCTCAGCCCCCAGCTCTCTAGTATTAGGAACTAGAATGGAGAGGCTAAAGTGTTGCTGAGTCACAGAATTGCAACTCGGAGACCAGAGTCATTGCCACTGCAGCGCCCTACCCCCACCGTGAAGTTAGACAGCATTGCCCGAGTTCACAGGGCTTCTGGCAGAGCTGAAAGTAAACTCAGGCCAGTGATTATTAGCCCAGTGTTCTCCTTATCATCCTGCCTCTCAGAGAATTCTGAATAATTGAATAGATCTTTGAAAACTTGGTTTTTTTTTTTTAATGTTTAGGGTTTTTTTTTTTTTCATTTCTAAGAATAGCTTCCATGAGAACTGGAACATTTGTGATCTTATTTTTGGCTCATGTTTTCCGATTCTAGCAGTGCCTCTTTTAACAGAACTAAATTCTGTAAAGATTGTCTTCCTGCCCATGCTGTGCTGCAGACCTGCATGTCATGCATCCTGTCCCTGCATTCCAGCTGGAATTTGGAAGCATAGGGCTCTGGAGTCCCTGCCTTGGTAGGCCAGGCAAGCTGGGCCCCTGGATCCTTAGCTCTGAGCGTGGAGAGGGTGATTCATTTTTACCCTCAAGGAAGTGGATTCCCAAGAGAGAGAGAGTGATTTGTGTTTTCTTTCCTCTCCAGTTGGTTACTGAAATAGGCTTCATGTGCTTTCAGTAGCGCCATGCTCCCGTGCACGATGACAGGCATCTTCTATAGATGGTCTGGCATGTGGAACCCTAATGTTTACATTTCTGCAGGAGAGAAGTCTGTTTACAGAATCCCAGTGCACAAACTCAGAGCCTGTGTGATCCCTGCTTCTCCCCTGGGGCTCTGTAGAGGCTCCAGGACAGCAATAGTCAGCCCTTCGCAGATACGGTTTCTGCATCCATACATTCAATTAACTTTGAATTCTAAAATTTCATAAGAAATTATTTTGCCTGCATTGAACACACAGAGATATTTTTGTTGTCATGTCTTTGATAACTCAATGTGACTGCTTATTATATTTAGCATTTACATATTATATAGTTTATAATTTACATATTACATATATTAAAAGTAAATTAGAGGTGATCTAAGGTGCCAGAGGATATGAGGGTTATGTGTAAACACTATGACACTGGATTTAAGGAACCTGAGCATCATGGATGTGGTATCCACAGGGATCCAGAGCCCATCCCCAACAGATACTGAGGGGACATGGTTTGTTGAAGGAAGGCAAGTTTACAGTATGCCACCATTGTCGTCTCGTCTCTGCTTGTCAGAAGAGGCTGCTCCTCATTGTAAGACTGCAGAACCATCTGCATGTGCCTCAGCCTGCAGCCCACTCTGATAAGCTGGACTCCCAAGTCACTGGGCAAGTGTTGTTTCTCAGTATCTGGCTTTTAGACCAATGTAACTAGATAGGCACAAATTTCTCATAACTGAGTTTCACCAAGCTGTGTGACTCTTTGGACCAGTGTCAAGTCCTCCAAGCTTATAGTAACAGTGACTTAATTAGGCTTCTAGTTTAATTAGATGTGAAGATGAAGTTATTTCTGTGAAGAAGGTTGTGTCATGGGTCTCTCTTTACCTCTGCCAGAACCACACAGATTGTCCACGTGATTGCAGACGTGGGCATTGTGCTGCCCATGGTCTAAAGTGTGTGGGCCTCCTGGACTAAGACTGCAGGAAGTGGGCAGCTGAGGCTTGCATCACCAGCTCTTAGATGGACATCCTCAGAGAACAGGGTAGCAAACTGTTTCCTTCTTTCTAGAATGGATAGCTATGAAGGTTTCCTGAAAACCTGTTCCACAATCAGATGATAATCAATATTGATGCCAGCCAGTGACTTCCTGATGCCCAGAACTCCCCTACTTCCCAGAGTTCCAATGGGCTGAACAAAAGCTCTAAAAATGACTTCCAGGAAGGCAGGCCAGGGGTTCAATGAATGACAAGGTCAGGACGTGAATTAGGATCTGCCTTTCAGCAGGCTGCCCATGTTCTTGTGGCTCTGGTAGCAGGGTCCTCCTGACCCTGTCCTTAGCTTTCTGATGCATCTGTCTGTTAGCCAGGGTGACATAAATAGGAATAAACTAATATGTGGGGATGGCTCAGTGGCACTTGCTGCTCATGGAGAACATCCAATTAGATTTCCCAGCACTGTGCTCGGTGGCTTACAAACCACCCAGAAATACAGCGCAAAAGCAGTGAAGAGGAATGTGTTCCCATAAAGTCTACTGTTGGTATTTTTATCTTATTATTTTATGTATATGGGTGTTTTGTCAGTATGTATGTCTGTGTACCACTTGTGTGCCTGCAGAGGCCGGAAGAGAGTGTTGGATTCCCCTGGACCTGGAGTTAGGAGACATTCAGCGCTGCCATATGAGTGTTGGCAATTGAACCTATGCTGTCCATATTTTAAATGGATTCTTCCCCATATTATTTTTCCATAAGGAAGGATTGTGGAACAAGTTTTCATGGATAACACAGTGTCCACTTCTCCAGTCATATGGCTAATCCATGGTACTATCAGAGGGGTCTAAAAAAAAGACCCAGACTGGCTTTGAACTTGTGATTCTTTTTTTTTTTTTCTCTCTCTCTCTCTGTGTAGCCCTGACTATCCTGGAACTCACTCTGTAGACCAGGTTGGCCTCAAACTCAGAAATCCGCCTGCCTCTGCCTCCCAAGTGCTGGGATTAAAGGCATTCACCACCACTGCCTGGCTGAACTTGTGATTTTATGGCATCCATTTTGCAACTGCTGTGACTACAGGCCTGTCTCACCAGACACCTGAAGATCCTTGCTTTTTCTTGTTGATTTGAAAACTCTTAATCTAACAATATTTTGTCATAGTGCCAATAATTTTTCCAAGCTTTTTTCAACTTTCTCTTTGGAATGTTAATATATAATTTCAAAAATAGACAAAAGTAAATCCTCATGGGTTCTGGGCTTTGTATCACTTTTAGCCAAAATCCTCTGAAGGATTATAAATGTATTCACTCAGTTCGCATGTGCTTAAGGCTTTGTTTGGTCCATTTAGAGCATGAGAGGGAAGTTAGCAAACAGCATTTGACTGAGTCCCCCACTTTTTTGCCACTGACCGGAAGTGCCATCCTTGTCTCTGCTAAAAGAAACCTTGTCTGTCCTGCTTTTGCTTTTGTCCATTGATCTATCTTCTCTGTCCCTAGGCCAGTATCAGGCACAGGAAATTAATAACTCTCTCTGGAAGCTGTGATCATTTAATGTTCATTTGCTCCTGAAAGACTCAAACTGGCTTTCTGTCTAGCTGGCTGAAACTTTTGATCTCTGTTTCCTCTGGATACTGGTTTTGGCCTGTTACTAGAGAAACAGCATATTTACAAACTTTTAATTTTTTTTTAATTCTGGCCTCTTTATATTACATATATTTGGTTGAACAAACAGCTCCTGTCCTCTTTGTGGTAAATTATTTACCTCTTCAGGAGTCTAGGTTAGACTGAGAACCGGTTGTCTCCCAGAACCGGTTTTCTCCCAGTGTTTTAGAGACTTGTATATAGTTTACATGTAACTTAAAAGAAAAAAAAAATCAGGAATCAGGGTCTTGTTACATAACTGGAGCTGGCTTTGAACTAATTCCTTCTGCCTCAGCCCCCAGAGTGTTGTCACAGGTATGTGCCACCACAAGTGGCCATCCTCTTTTTGAGTACTGCTTGAGATAGACACTATTCATTTTTCTGTTTGCTGGCCTCCCTATGTCTAAATGTCACTATGTAGTTTGGGATTTCACTTCTAGAATAGTCACTAGGAATACTGATAGCGCTTTTGAGTTTTAGTAAAAGAGTTATTCTGTCTTTGAGTTTTTCATAGCCACAAAGCTTTATTCTCTCTCCCTATCTATCTATCTATCTATCTATCTATCTATCTATCTATCAAATTCTTCTTGACTAGAATAAGCGAGTCGATTATTTTCAGCTCTTTATACTGCTGGTTGATAAGTTATATATGACCTCATCTCAGTGTCCTTTGGGTCTTTCTAGATGAAATGCTATTTCTCAAGCATCATACATTTTTCCTTTTTGTGTGTTTTTATTCTTTTTTTTTTTTTTTGGTTTAAACTTAACTTGATTTATTCTGATCCTGAAATTATTTTAACGAGTGTTTATTAGCATTCACTGTCTACTTAGCTCTACTCGGTGTTATTAATAACAATTCCCTTGTAGTTTCTGCATCCGCTACTTGTCTTGTTGCTCCCAGAACACCTGCCAGAGCAACTTAAAAAAGATTCCTCACAGTTGCAGGGTACACTCCCACCGTGATGGGGAAGTTGTGGGCGGCAGGAACTTGCTCACACTGAACACCAGTCAGGAGGCAGAAAGAAAGAAGTGTTGGTGCTCAGCCTCCTTTCCCCTGGCTATTCAACCCTAGCCTCAAGTCAGGGGATGGAGCCAGCCACACTTGGGTGGCTCCTTCCAGCTATATTAGCCACATCTAGAGATATCTCGAAGATAAGACCAGATCTGTTGCCATGCTGATTCCAAATCCCATCAGGTCGATAGTCAAGATGAACCCTCCCAGTTACCCTTGGAAGGTTTTCAGAAGACTTGCTGCGTCTGTGTTCCTGTGTGTTCCACCTGTGTAACTGCCTTCTGCCTTCTGTGTTCCCACTTCTGTCTATAAGGTCTTATGTCTGTGTATACAGATCTTCATTTGTACCACATTGTGATGTCTGCCATTAAGAATTCATGACATAGAGCAGAGGGTGTAGCTCTGTACGGAATGCTTGCACAGACAAGGCCCTTTGTCCAATACCCAGCACTGAATCACAGCAACAAAAATAGTAACTTGTAAAGTAGACAAATATGTGAATAATCTTAATATAAAAAAATCACCATGAGAGCCATGAGAATAATGCCTGAAAAGAGATCACATTGAGTGTTAGTAGCTTTGGACTAGGATAGCCTTTTTTTTTCCCATAAAGATTGCACTTAGCTTCTTTCAGATCTTTCTACTGGTTCAGTCCCTTTGTTATGACTTCAAAAGGAAACATCCAAGCTGGTATGTGCCTGTGATTCCATTACTCAGGAGGCCAAGGCAAGAGATGCGTAAGTTCAAGGCCAGCTTGGACCATATCAAGAACCTGTCTCAAATATATGTATATTATAAATATATGTATAAGAGTGTTTTGACTGGGGCTACAGGATTGGGCCGCCATGCTGGAGCCATGGCAGCTTTTGAGTTGCCTTGTTCTCCAGAAGATAAAAAATACTGCCATTCTTCATTCCTTTGCATGCTGACATTTTCAGGACTTTTCTCCTCAGTTGCATCAGACAATGTGGGTATGATGAGCTGTGATGTAGTTCCTGTCATCTCTCCTGTTTGCTGAGGGTTTGTGAACTTCTCTAATCTCTGGTTTTGTAGCTTTAATCAAAATGAAAGAATTTGTTTGGTTTCTGAGACAGGGTCTTGCTATGTAACTTTGGCTGGCTGGAGCTCATAGAGATCTGCCTGTCTCTGCCTCTTGTATGCTGGGATTAAATTTGGAGCTCCCTTGCCCACCCTCAATCCTTCCCTCCCTCCCTTCTTTCCTCCCTCCCTCCCTCCTCCCCTCCCTTCTTCCCTCCTTCCCTCCCTCCCTCTCTCCCTCCCTCCCTCCTTTCCTTCCTTCCTTTCTTCCCTTTTTCTGGTTCCCAAACTCCAAACCTTCTCTACATGCCAAGTGTGTCTGTGTGTCTGTCTGTGTCTGTTAGATACCGTGACATTGCTGGCAGCTCAGTGCTGCTCTGTCCATGCTCGATTCGCTCTCCTCTCTCCATGCTCACCTTCTGTTGGATTGTACTAGTGTCTCCTCAAGGCCCCTAAGCTTGTCTGAGGTGTCTAACCTCTGATGCTGTCCCAGATTATGTTTTACAATAAAACATATGTTATATAATATACTTGGTAATTCTCATTTCTACAAATCTGGCTCAAGCATTTTTTCTCTTCTTTTCTCTCTTACTTTGCACCTCTTTTCTTTTGTTAGACATTGTCTTCCTATGTAGTACAGGGTGACTTCAAACTTGAGATGCTTCTGCCTCCATCTCCCAGGTGCTGGAATCACAGGCTGTGCCATCACAACCAGCAGATGTGTGTGTGCTTTGTGTCTTTACTTAACACAGTCAACCTGTTCTCTAATTCTTGAGCATCTGTTTTGATGTCATGTATACTAATTATATTATTTGTACTTCTGGGTAATTTTGATTTTTCTTTTCATTATTGGTTATGTTTTCTTGCTCTTTATATGCCTGGCAATTTTTTTTATTGAATCTTGGATATTGTGATTTTTTTTTTTCGAGACAGGGTTTCTCTGGGTAGCCCTGGCTGTCCTGGAAGATATTGTGGGTTTTTTTTAAGATTTATTTTTATAATTTTTAATACTGTCTGTCTGTCTCTCTGTGTGCGTGTGTGTGTGCGTGTGCGTGTGCATGTGCGTGTGTGTGTGTGTAGGTTCCCAGAGGCCAGAGGCATCAAATCCCCATTGAGTTAGAGTTATAGGTGGTTGCAAACCACCTGACATTGGGGCTGGGACTCAAACTCTGGTCCTCTGAAAGAGTAGTGCAAGCTCTTAACCACTGAACCATCCTTTCAGCTCAGAATATTGTGAATTTTATCTTGATGGGACTTAGGCATTTTTGTATTATAAATATTCTTTTTTAATTAAAATGTATTTATTTATTCATGTGTGTGACTACATGTGTGTATGGGGGAAATCAGAGGACAGCTTGTGGGGAGTACCTTCTCTCCTTCCAGAATGTGAGTCCCAGGGATTGAATTTTCAGTCCTCATGACTGGGGTAAGTGTCTATATCTACTGAGATATCTTGTCGTCCCTGTAAATATTCTTGTACTTTGTTCTGGGACACAGTTTTTTCTAAATACTACAGGAAAGTTTTCTAAATGCTTAATCCCCTTGCCATGTGAAGTTATTGTGTGTGATTCTTGAGAATGAGACTTGGTGGTTCTGTGTGGGGTCCAAACACTACCCTCTCCAGACCTTACCATTGACTCCCTGCTCTCTGACTCCCTGCTCTCTGACTCCCTGCTCTCTGGTATTTTCCTCACAGGTATGTGTACTGGTCAGTCTTCAGCAAAGACTTAGCTGGCTGGCTGGGAAGCCCCTGTCAGTTTTCTGTTGCTGTAACTCAATGCCACAGCCTGGATAATTCATAAAGAATAGATGTGTATTCAGCTCACAGTTGTGGATCCTAGGAAGCACAAGGACCTCTGGTGATTGCTTCTTGTTGTGTCGCAGCATGCTGATGTCATCGTGGAATGACAATACAGAACAAGCACATCGGCTTACAAGCTCTTCCTGTTCTTAGGGAGCCATTAATGCCATCACAGGCCTCTTCCATTGTTGTCTTCTACAAGAGCTCTCAGAGATAGAGTCAGAGCACCACAGCTCCTCTGGAGGCTCCTTCTGTGTCTCTCTCTCCTCTCTAGTCCCCTAACCTGTGCACTCTGCCCTTCAGTGCCCCCCCCCCATAGTAACGTGGCTCTGCTTTCCAGACACTGCCAGTCTCATCTCCTCAGTCGGTAGGCTCTGGGCTCAGCATACGGCCCCGTTCTAATACAGTGACCTGGAAATCCCGAGGAGTAAGCTGCGGACTTTGTAGGATCTTCTGTTCATCTCCTTTTGTGGATCACTATCCTTCATCTCCTGATGTGTGGTAGTTAGAAAACTTGTTTCTCATAGTCTGCGTTTCTTCAGGGGTTTCGTGGGAGGGTAAATGCACCTCTCATCCTATTGGCCAAAAGCAGAAAGCCCCTCTAAGAGCAAAGAAATCACCTCCCTTCCTCACTGTTACTATCAGGAAATTAAATAGATCTGACCTTAGTTTTCACTTCTTCCTCCTTTTAGGGCTTCTCAAATGGTTCGTAAAGAAAATGGATTGGCTAGCCATTAAAGGTGGTACAAACCTTCAATCCTAGCACTAGGAAGGCAAGAGACAGATGGGTCTCTGTGAGTTCAAGACCAGTGGTTCACAAATCCAGTTCCAGGCTAGTCAGATCCACATAGTGAGACCTTGTCTTAAAAAAAAGAAAATGGATTCCGTATTTGTTGAGTGCTTCCCACATAGCTGTATATGTCAGTTGTTAAAAAAGAAGCTCCATCTCGGCACCAGGTGAGCTTCAGACCCAGTGACCCAGCACTGAGAGGGATAAGATGAAGATGGATTGGGAGAGACTCCTGATGTGAACCTCTGGACTCCATATGTGCATACACATGAAGGTATACACACACACACACACACACACACACATTCATATAACATACACATATAGACATACATATTCATATAACCCACATACATACTCAAATAACACACATA